>NW_026988484.1:1200000-1785000 GCF_030222135.1 Aotus nancymaae | reverse complement strand
TTGATAGACTTAATGTGAGGCTTGAGGGAGAGGGAGGAGTTAAAATGGCGAGAAGCTCCTGGTCACCTCGTGTGGTGGAAGCTGTCCTGTCTCCCCTGCACGCCCCTCCCCACTTTCCTTCCTTAGATAGGCTGAGACTTTGGTGGAGTTGAGAATGTAGCAAAAAGGTGAGAGCCAATTACAGCCATGGGTTTCATCTGCTTCATCAGGCATGGGGCTTCTTGGGGTTTGGATTTTCCCCCATCACTGTTGGGTACAGAGTTTACATTTCCTGGTCCTGCATTGATGAAATGTCTGCTTGACTTCCCCACAATGGGAATTATGTTCTGAATCCTCATATTGTAGGACTATGTATTGGTCCATTTCTCCAAAGAGTTTTATCCATGTGTACTCCATATAGAAAAGTATCCCTGCTCCCGTCAAGAGCTAATTTTCCGGCCGGGCGTGGTGGCTCACGCCTGTAATCCAAACACTTTGGAGGCCAAGGCGGGCGGATCACTGAGGTCAGGAGTTCAGGATCAGCCTGACCAACATGGTGAAACCCCGTCTTTA
The DNA here is from genome assembly GCF_030222135.1 of Aotus nancymaae. NCBI lineage: Eukaryota > Metazoa > Chordata > Mammalia > Primates > Aotidae > Aotus > Aotus nancymaae. Next base: position 1,784,448 of record NW_026988484.1, on the reverse strand, counting down.
TTTAAAAAAAAAAAAAAGAAGAAGAGCTAATTTTCCACTGGTCTTGTCACCAACTGTATCATTAAACCAACTGTGACAGGACCTAAAGCACCAGTGGAAACTGGCTCTTGATGGGAGCAGGGATAATTCTCTGCTACAACAATGAAAAATGTAGCCAGGTGTGGTGGCGCGTGCCTGTAGTCCCAGCTACTCGGGAGGCTGAGGTGGGAGGATCGCTTGAGCCCGGGAGTGTTGGGCTGCAGTGCGCTATGCCGATCGGGTGTCGGCACTAAGTTTGGCATCAATATGGTGACCCACCGGGAGCGGGGGACCACCAGGTTGCCTAAGGAGGGGTGAACCGGCCCAGGTCAGAAGCGGAGCAGGTCAAAACTCCCGTGCTCGGTGGCGCGTGCCTGTAATCCCAGCTACTCAGGAGGCTGAGGCAGGAGAATTGCCTGAACCCAGGAGGCGGAGATTGCGGTGAGCCGAGATCGTGCCATTGCGCTCCAGCCTGGGTATCAAGAGCGAAACTCCGTCTCAAAAAAAAAAAAAAAAAAAAAAACTCCCGTGCTGATCAGTAGTGAGATCGCGCCTGTGAATAGCCACTGCACTCCAGCCTGGGCAACACAGCGAGACCCCGTCTCCAAGAAGAAAAGAAAAAGAAAAATTTAGAGATTGTGAGTACCACTGGAGGCCAGTTATCAATTTGTGGTGGGATGAAAGAATTTCCTGTCTGCTTCTGCTGTCTCAAGGAGTTCCTTCAGCTCTGTAAGGAGCTGTAAGAAAAAGATTTGGAGGCAAGCTGACAATTTTTGTTTGGAGGAGGTTATTGAATTTTTGAGTGGAGGTATACAGCCAGCTGTTGGACATGCTGGTGTGTAACTGGGAGCAGTTAGACCTGGGATATGATGCTATCAGTAAGAGGAATAATAGCATTAGGGAGCATAATAACTAACCTTTAAGCAGTGAGGGCATATTTGACTGTTTTCAGTATTTTCTGTACATTAGCCCACTTCGATTACAACAGCTGTAAAGTAGATCCTGAACAACTGCATTTTAACATCAAAGTAACAGAGGCACAGAGAAGTTCAGTACCTTGGCCAGTGCTACACAGCCTGTAAGTTGCAGGGGTGGGATTTGATATCTGGCTCGAGTGGGACTCCAAATGCTACATTAAGGAAGCAAAGACCAGCAGCCTTCTAAGGAATGGGCTAATGGAGGAGGAAGGGCATGAGCAGGATTTACCCTTGGGGAACACAGATGGTAGAGGAAATGACTTGGTGGCATCCCAACTTAGGCATAGAATAAACAGCCACAAACATAATAAAAATAAATGTGAAAGCCACACAATAATTTGATCAAGTGAGTATATTACAAAGATGATACATAATATATATAGACTTGTCAAAATTGTGTGCAATTTTATCAAATGCTTTTCTGACCAATTGGGAGGGCGAGTAGTGCTGTCTTTGGTAAAAATAGATGACATGGCCGGGTGCGGTGGCTCATGCCTGTAATCCTAGCATTTTGGGAGGCCGAGGTGGGTGGATCACCTGAGGTCAGGAGTTCAAGACCAGCCTGGCCATCATGGTGAAACCCCATCTTTAAAAAAAAATATATATATATATATATATAGATGACATGTTTACATCCAGCATCAGCTCAACTTGTGTCTGATGAGTATCCCTGCTCCAGTGTGAGTGAGGAAAATAACCCGTTTCCAAGAATACGAAGCCAATCTGCCTCAGTATATAGAAAACAATGATTTCAATTAGAATACAAAAACAAAAAACTGGTAGGAAAATAACCAAAACTGTTACTTTTTTCTTTTTTTCCAGACAGAGTCTTGCTGTGTTGCCCAGGCTGGAGTGCACTGGTACAATCTCAGCTTACTGCAACCTTTGCCCACCAGGTTTGTTTTTTTAATTTTGTTTTTTTGACTCTTATTGTGTATGTTTCTGCCCACCAGGTTTAAGCAATTCTCCTGCCTCAGCCTTCAACGTAGCTGCAATTACAGGCGCTTACCACCACATTCGGCTAATTTTTGTATTTTAGTAGAAATGGGTTTCACCATGTTGGCCAGGATGGCCTCGAACTCCTGCCCTCAGGTGATCCGCCCACCTCGGCCTCCCAAAGTGCCAGGATTACAGGCATGAGCTACGGCACCTGGTGACTTTTTTTTTTTTTTGGAAAAGAAATATTTACTCCATCTATTTATTTTTGATAGTTGCACCTACTTTAATAACAACTTCAAAAAAGGAACAACATCCATCTGGTTCGAAACGTCTTTATGAATGTAAAGGCTGGGGTCCAAGGCCAGCTTCCGAGGCAGCCCTCCGCCTCCCACAGGTGGCCGCACTTGGACCACACCACTCCATTAGCTTAAAGGTGCAACAGTCGTAAAGAGAAGGAAAGAACCGGCGAGCCAGCACGTGAAGCTTATCCAATGCTTCCAGTCATACACGCAAGCTGTGGAGTCGCAGGGACGTGTGTGGATCTGGAAATTCTCCAGGGCGCATCGAAGCTTAACACGTATAGTGGGGACGGACAAAGCCCCGAGTCTGTGCATGGTAGGCATCAGCTGCTTCATGAGGATCTGATATGGTTCCTTTTTAAAAAGTGCATTCTTCAAAAACCAAACTAACCAACTCCCTTTTAAATATGCACACAATACAAACTTATAACACATACTTGTCAAGATTATGTGCAAAGAACTGCCAAAGTGACTTCCTCAAATTAATAAATTGTCCTAAAATAATTTTCTGTAAACCTACTTGGGCCTGGCAAAGATACTTTAAGTATCAACACAACTTGGATTAATTTTAGAAAAAGGGTGACTTTAGATCAAACACACATTTACAAAAGAACAACGATTCACCCGGCAGCTGACAGGTGCAGACTGATGTCAGTGAACCAGTCTGCTGGCTGCTTTTATATGAGCTTTTATTTTTTAAAGTATTAAAATTTGAAATACAAAATTTGACACCAAGTGTAAACATATTTGCGACTGCAGACACTGGCGATAATAGCAGCCTACACAAGTGGTAAGGGGTGTGCTGTGGGGTTTCAGCATCCTGGAGCGGCTGGGGTGGGAGGAACGACTAGAAGCGAAGTAGATACAATCCAAGAAAAACATCAGAACTGAAGTCACAGAAAATGGAATACCCGCGGCACGGTGACAGCTAGAACTGAAGTCACAGAAAATGGAATACCCGCAGCACGGTGACAGCTAGATTCTTTGCTTTTGTCTGTAGCTTACCTTAGCAAAGTCCAATATCTAATTAGTATCCACTTTACTATTCTAACGGTGCAGAGATCCCTAAAGGTAAAAGACTTCTACGCTTGCAGCCAGCAGCGGGGCTGCATGACTGGCAGGCTCCCAGCCCCCACATCACTTGGCCTTCTTAGTGGGGAGAACTCCCAGAATGCCGCAGGTTAAAAGCCTGTTTTGCCCCCAGTCAGTCATGGAATAGCCCAGTTCAGCTTCATGGTTAATGAAGGACATCAATCCCAGGCAAGTCTCCATGAGGAGGGGGCGCTCCAAGACCAGCTCGCTTGCGCTTGTTCTGGCAAAGGACTTCTTTTTTGGCGTTTTTGACAGCTTGGATTCACAGAGCCTTGAAGCTTTCCACGTGGCACAGAGTTGCTGTGTTCTCATCTGCACCAGCTACCGCGTGTTCTAAGAAAGTGTAGCACGTTTCTGGACCAGAGATTCCATCTGTTTATGAAAGAAAGGCGACTTTGCCTGCCCCACTGAATTCGAGTCCCAAAACCTTCTCGCTTGTTGAGCGATTTGGGAAACTGGAATTCTCCGCAGGAGATGGCAGGTGTGGCGTTGAGCACCATCTGGGCCACCAATATCGGGACTAATTACCTAGTAATAAAATAGCATTAGTTGAAATACAGAAGTGAATTTATTTTTGCCTCAGGCGTTAAATAACCTGTAGGATTCAAAGTGAAGAATAACGACTCCGGGTGTGGTGGCTCACGCCTGTAATCCCAGCACTTTGGGAGGGCGAGGCGGGCGGATCACTTGAGCTCAGGGGTTGGAGACCAGCCTGGGCAACATGACGAAACCCAGTCTCTACCAAAAGGACAAAAATTAGCTGGGCATGATGGTGCGCCTGTAGTCCCAGCTACTGGGGCAGGGGGAAGGGACTGAGGCAGAAGAATCTCTTGAACCCAGGAGGTTGAGGCTGCAGTCAGCTGAGATCATGCCACTGCACTCCAGCCTGAGTGACAAAGTGAGACTCTGCTAAAAAAAAAAAAAAAAAAGCCGGGAGCGGTGGCTCACGCCTGTAATCCCAGCACTTTGGGAGGCCGAGGCGGGTGGATCACGAGGTCAAGAGATCGAGACCATCCCGGTCAATATGGTGAAACCCCGTCTCTACTAAAAATACAAAAAATTAGCTAGGCATGGCGGCACGTGCCTGTAGTCCCAGCTACTCAGGAGGCTGAGGCAGGAGAATTGCCTGAACCCAGGAGGCGGAGGTCGCGGTGAGCCGAGATTGTGCCATTGCACTCCAGCCTGGGTGACAAAGTGAGACTCTGTTTATAAAAATAACAAAGTAAAGAATAATCTTAGGTTGGGCAGTGGCTCATGTCTGTAATGTCAACATTTTGGGAGGCCAAGGCAGGTGAATCACTTGAGGTCAGTAGTTTAAGACCAGCCTGGCCAACATAGTGAAACCCATCTCTACTAAAAATACAAAAATTGGCTGGGCGTGGTGGCTGGAGACTGTAGTCCCAGTTACATGAGAGGCTAAGGCAGGAGAATCACTTGAACCCAGGAAGCGGAGGTTGCAGTGAGCCGAGATAGTGCCACTGCACTCTGTCCTGGGCAATTTAGTAAGACTCCCTCTCAAAAAACAAAAACAAACAAATCTCTCAGAGGTAAAAATATTTGTATATTTTTACAGTCTTGGATAAGGTAAGTCGTTAATACGTATAACAGGGAAAAAAGGCAATTTTTTTTTTTTTTTTTAAAGATGAGGTTTCACCATGATGGCCAGGCTGGTCTTGAACTCCTGACCTCAGGTGATGCACCCACTTCAACCTCTCAAAGTGCTAGGATTACAGGCATGAGCCACTGTGCCCGGCCAAAAAAGGCAGTTTTTAATAAAAATGAAATATTAATGAAAAATAATTGTCAATTAAAATCATCTAAATGAGGTATTTAAATACATAGAATGTAAAAGAGAAAGTTATCAATCACCTCGATATTGTTTAATAGTCCTGTCCTGGCAAATGGCCTCATGCCTGATGAGTAGGGAAAAGAAGTGGTTTAAGAGGCCCTTCATGGCCGGGCGCGGTGGCTCACGCCTGTAATCCCAGCACTTTGGGAGGCCGAGGCGGGTGGATCACGAGGTCAAGAGATCGAGACCATCCTGGTCAACATGGTGAAAACCCCGTCTCTACTAAAAATACAAAAAAAATTAGCTGGGCGTGGTGCGCGTGCCTGTAATCCCAGCTACTCGGGAGGCTGAGGCAGGAGAATTGCCTGAACCCAGGAGGCGGAGGTTGTGGTGAGCCGAGATCGCGCCATTGCACTCCAGCCTGGGTAACAAGAGCAAAACTCCCTCTCAAAAAAAAAAAAAAAAAAAAAAAAAAAAAAAAAAAAAAGAGGCCCTTCATGGGAAGCCCGACTACAAACCGGGCAGACTTTTGTTAAACGTTCAGGGTTGGTTGCCATGGTGGGGAAGTGTATGTTTTTAAAAACTGGAGTATGTGGCAATAACCTGCATCCACAACCCTGTGGATGTGGGAGGGAACAGAGAGTTCTTGAGATTTGGGCAAGATGAGTTTGTTGTCAAGATAACATCAGCCTTCCCTTTGGGTGGCCCCAGTGTTAGTGTGACTTGTTCCTCCTGGGTGTATGAGAAATGTGTGCTGGGAAAATGAGCAGCAGTGATGGAGTACTGCGGGCCACCTGCCAGGCTGCTGAGTCTGCCAAAAAGTTTCCCTTGGGGCTGGGCGTGATAGCTAACGCCTGTAATCTCAGCACTTTGGGAGGCCAAGGCAGGTGGATCACCTGAGGTCAGGAGTTCAAGACCAGCCCGGCCAACATGGTGAAAACCTGTCTTTAAAAAAGAAAAAAGTTTCCCTTGGTTATGGCATCGGTAGCTTTCCAGTGTTCCTTGCAGTGGATAATGGTGGCCTCTAATGGTAGTTTAGCTGCCTCCAGCAACCTGTGTATCAGTTTGCCATTTACTATGGGGGTCCCTTTGGTAGTAAGAAAACCTCTTTTCTGTGAGATTAAGGCTTGAGAGAATGTGGTATGCATACTTAGAGTCGGTGTAAAGATTGACCCTTTTTCCTTTCGCTAGGGTGAGGGCCCTGTTTAGGTCAACTAATCCTGCCTGTTGGGAGGTGGTATGGGATGGTAAAGTTCTGGACTCTAGGAGCCTGTTTTTGGCAATAATGGTGTAGTCTGCTGCAGGACATGGGTCTTTAAAAGAGCTCCCGGCCGGGCAGAGTGGCTCACACCTGTAATCCCAGCACTTTGGGAGGCTGAGGCGGGTGGATCACGAGGACAAGAGATTGAGACTATCCTGGTCAACAAGGTGAAACCCCGTCTCTACTAAAAATACAAAAAAATTAGCTGGGCACGGTGGCGCGTGCCTGTAGTCCCAGCTACTCAGGAGGCTGAGGCAGGAGAATTGCCTGAACCCAGGAGGCAGAGGTTGCAGTGAGCCGAGATCGTGCCATTGCACTCTAGCCTGGGTAACAAGAGCGAAACTCCGTCTCGAAAAAAAAAAAAATTATGTAAAATATTTAGATTTGTAAAAAGACAAAGGTATAGCAGAAGAAAATTGCATACACTATCAGTTCAATCCCTTTTCTGTTAGCACTCCGTCCTTTTATATATTTTTACTTGCTTTAAAAAATATAAGCCGGGCGTGGTGGCTCACGCCTGTAATCCCAGCACTTTGGGAGGCCGAGGCGGGTGGATCACGAGATCAAGAGATCGAGACCATCCTGGTCAACATGGTGAAACCCTGTCTCTACTAAAAATACAAAAAATTAGCTGGGCATGGTGGCACGTGCCTGTAGTCCCAGCTACTCAGGAGGCTGAGGCAGGAGACTTGCCTGAACCCAGGAGGCAGAGGTTTTGGTGAGCCGAGATCGCGCCATTGCACTCCAGCCTGGGTAACAAGAGTGAAACTCCGTCTCAAAAAAAAAAAAAGAGCTCCCATCTCCTGGAAGCTGGGAAAAAGATTAAAAAAAGAAAAAAAAAGGTAAAAAATAAATAAATAAAATAAAATAAAAAATGAAAGAGCTCCTATTAATGAACCATGTAGGCATCCTCTGTAAGGAGGTCTCTGATATGTGTTGGAAAGGGGAGGAAAGGGAATCTAAAAGGTCCACGCAGGAGTAAGAGTTCAGAATCAGAGGCACTTATAGGGAGGAGGGTGGCTGCGTTGAGAACTTTACATCTTTGGTAGGTGATTAGAGGGTTGTTTATGTAGAAGGTGTGTATTTGTTGTAAGTAAGATAGTGGGAGGGAAAGAAGGGTGCAATGGCTCATGAATTCTTGTAGGTTATGAGAAGATGCAATGGTAATGTGTTGATAGAGGGTGAGTTTTTGCACTTCTGAGGACAGCAGCATGGCCACACATAAGATCCTTAAACAGGGTGGCCAACCTTGGATGACTGAGTTCAGTTGTTTTGCGAGACATGGGGAAAAAAAACTCCAAAACTTGTCACTTCCTAATAATTTTACTATGTTTTATTATCTACACTCTAGAGGCTATTTGCAGGTAGAAGAGTTGCAAATAAATTTACTTAGCAGTGAATTTCAGCATGGATCACTATTGTGGAAATGGTATGTTTCTGCAGCTCTTCCCAACCCCAAGTTGGCGTTTGATATAGGCCGCAATGGGGAGTTTTACACCAGAGAAACTGGCAAACACTATAAACCATAGCTTGATATACTGTATTACTAAGTGTCTAAACTTAAGAAAGTGAGAGAGAATATGTGAATAATATAGATTAAATTTAAAAGTGTGTGGTGTATGTGGTAATTATACTGTGCATAACATGAAAATAATTGTGGAATAAAAATTAGTTATTTGTTGATGAAAAGGGAAACAGACACAATTCCTAACAGACAAAATATATGAACAGACATTTTATCAAAGAAGACATACAGTTGGCAAATAAACACGTGAAAATATATTCAACATCATGGATCCTTAGGGAACTGCAATTAAAACTACTGCACACTTATTAAAAGGGTAAATTCTAAAAGACAGACCATACCAACTACTGGCAAGGATGTGGAAAAGCTGGAATTCTCATACATTCCTAGTAGGTAAGCAACAGCAAACAGCCATTTTAGATCAGTTTGGCCATTTCTTAATAAGTCAAACATTCACTTATCCTGTGTCTCAGGCACTGCAGAAGTGAACAACTATACATATGAAGAACTGTACATTTGTAGCAGCTTTATTTGCAATAGCCAAAACTAGATATAACCTAAATGCTCATAAACAAATGGATAACAAATATTATATCCATAAAAAATGTACCACTCAGCAATAAGAATGAACAACTCATATAAGCTTCATTGAAGAATCTCAAAATAATTATGCATCATGAATGAAAATGGAGAAAAAAAGACATTTTATAAATCAAATCATAGAAAATCATAGAAAATACAAGCAAACCTATTATAAATGAAGGTATAAATCAATGATTGCCTTGAGGGCCAGAGAGGGGAGGGGGAGATTAGAAAAAGGCCTGAGGTACATCAGAGGTGACTGATACGTTCATTGTAATAATGATGACATGATGTGTTTTTGACTAGGTTTGGTAACCTTACATTAACTCTATTTCTTTCCTGATGACCTTGGAAGGACACCTTGCCTCAGTGGGCAGCAAATATTGGTAATCAATGAAACTGTTTTGAATTTATTCACAGGATGATGGTAGGTTACAAAGCCACATTCCTGGAAGGACACCCCCCCACCCCTTTTTTCTATGCTTGTTTGCCTTACCCATGCAGCAATGACCTTGAGGTGGACATCCCAGAAAGGCTATTGGAATACACAAAACCTTTAGATTGTCATTTTTGACAGTCACCTCAGCTACAACAAGTACACATGCCTGGAAATTCTGAGAATGTCTGTACTCACTGATCCTGCAAAATTACTAGAACATATTACAAGCGGCATATTCCATTTAGTTTGCTGCAGTCTCCATCACTCCCTACTAATCCACACAATTGGTTTCCATACTAATTATGGTTCCCCCATTTTACAGAGACAGTAGCCTACTAAACTGTACTGGGGCACTTGGCTCCTTGGCAGGACCTGGGGTAGACTGCCTCAACAGTGCTGGTTATTATGTAATAACCCCCGTGGACAAGAACAAAATTCACCTTGTTCCCAGAAGCACTGGAGTTTGTCACAACAATTTCCCACTTCCTCAGGGTGTCTTTTGAGCCCACAAAAAATCCCGGCATCCAGTCCACAAATTAAGACCGTAAAACCCTGCAGTATTTCCTGGAGAGCCTTGGGCAATAATTCAAATTCAAATTAGGCAAAAACTGGAAAGACAGCTGTATTTTTCTATTATACTGTCGTCTCTGAGGCATACAAATAATGTGACAACTCCCCCTCCAAAGGTGTTTTCTCTGTAAAGCTGGCACGGCTCAGTTCTGTTTTGGAACTACAACAGTGAATAAAACACCAAGATAAAGGTAGCTTAAATAATAATGCCTTTATTATTGTAAAAAACAAAGCAAGGTGACATAAGCAGTTCCCAAGTTGGTGACTTAGAGGCTGGAAAAAAACAATCCATGGAGGTGTCACATGAAACCAACATATCCTGAAAATGATAGTCCTTCTTGGCAGGCTGCCAACAACACTCATATTGGGTTCTCTGGCACAAAGTTGAGTCAAGTTATCTAACTTCTCAGACAGGAAGACTAAGACTATTCATGATTTCTTCTAGCAAGTAGGGAGAAATAGAAGTCTGCTTTTTTGAGCAAGTTAAGGTGATAAATGATGTACACTGTGTGGACCTCATAGGTGATAGACGTGATATGGCTTTTGCCTCAGAAACTGTCAGTGACATAAAAGGCAAGAGCCATAAATGGCAGGTGAGAAAGTGTAACACATACCTGGAACTTAAGGGGAATTTGCCCACTGTGTATCTTCAGATGTTGGGGGCTTCCAATTCAGGTACATGTCTCTCTCAAAAAATATGTGCACTCCTCCAGTATAATTACACTAAAAGACAACTGCATATTCTCAGTACAGCTAAGGCGTTTCTCCAGTGTGAACTCTCTGGTGTTGAATGAGAACAGATTTGCAACCAAAGGATTTCCCACATTCACTGCACTGATAAGGCCTTTTACCAGTGTGTACTCTCCGGTGTTGAATGAGGCTAGAACTTTGGCTAAAGGATTTCCCACATTCACTGCATTCATAAGGCCTTTCTCCAGTGTGAACTCTCAGGTGTTTAATGAGGTTAGATTTACAGCTAAAGGATTTGCTACATTCACTGCACTCAACAGGCCTTTCTCCAGTGTGAACTCTCTGGTGGTTCTTAAGGTTGGAACTATGGCTAAAGGATTTCCCACATTCCCCACACACATAAGGCCTTTCCCCTGTGTGGACTTTCCGATGTGAACTGAAGCTGGAGCTTTGCTTAAATGATTTCCCACATTTACTGCATTCATAGGGTCTTTCTCCAGTGTGAAGTCTCCGGTGGTGAATGAGGCTGGAGCTTCGGCTAAAGGATTTCCCACATTCATTGCACTCATGAGGCCTTTCTCCAGTGTGAACTCTCTGGTGGTAAATGAGGCTGAAGTTTTGGCTAAAAGATTTCCCACATTCGCTGCATTCATAAGGCCTTTCACCAGTGTGAACTCTGCGATGCTGCATGAGGTTAGACCGTTGGCTAAAAGATTTCCCACATTCCCCACATTCGTAAGGCCTTTCTCCAGTGTGAACTTTCCTATGGCTATTGAGGCTATAGATCTGACTAAAGGATTTCCCACATTCAGGGCACTCAAAAGGCCTTTCTCCAGTGTGAACTCTCTGATGTATAATGAAACTGGAGTAGTAGGTAAAGAATTTTCCACATTCATTGCATTCATAAGGCCTTTCTTCACTGTGGACTTTCTGGTGCTGAACAAGATTACATCTTCGTGTACATGCTTTCCCACATTTGTTGCACTCAAAAAGCCCTTCTCTAGTGAGGATTCTCTGGTCCTGAACAAGTGTGTCTGTGTGGCTAAAGGCTTTATTGCATTTTCCCCAGTTGTGATGACTTTTTCCACTGTAAAAGGCCACCCCACACTTGTTACTGTTATTTGGCTTCTCCGCTGTTTGAGTGGCCTCTTGATGGAGAAACCTGATGTTGGCCAGGAAGTCTTTCTCAATCTCCCTGCAGGTGAAGGGCTTCTCTGACACATGGACTGTGCAGCTCTTTGTAAATGAGGCTGAGTCCACATAACTTCCGAAAGGTGCTTCTTTAACGTGCTGCCTCTGCTGCTGCTGAAGATTTGCACTGATGTAGAATTGTTCTCCACATGTGTGCAGTTTCTGCCCACCATTTGTTCCTTGGTGTTCAGCCAAGCCACATATCTCACAGGAGTAGGCAGTCTGAGAAGATGAACCTTCTTTGGAAGTTCTGAACTGTGGCACTCCTTTTACAGAAATTCTCTGTGGAATGTCTGTACCCACTGATGAGGAAGGTGCTTCCTCACGCTCTAATCCACGCCAATAACCTAAAAGTAAAGAGGTCACGGTGAAGTACATGTTACCTTTATTAGGAGGAGGCAATGCAATCGCAAATACATATCAATCACAGCAAAGAACCAGTAACATGGGCCTATTTTCAGGAAAAGTGAGTTGGGGGGTCAGGCTGAGGAAGCAGCTGTTGTGCATTACTGGTCCCTAAGGTCATTGAATAGGGTAGGCCCTACCAGGTACAGTGCACAAGGATAAGGTATAGCCCAGAATTAAGAGGCGTGTTGTACAATGAATTCCTCTGATAATAGCTTTTAGTGAGATCATATCTGCTGGTGACAAGTGATGCTGTGAAGTGTATGTCCAGGCCCAGGAAAATCTCACTGAACAGGAACTGGTGTTCAGGGACGATTAAGGGAGATATGCACACTTCAGGACCCAATAATGTTAGAGAACACTACAGAAGGAACACTGTGAAGAACAGGTGGGATAAAGAGTCCAGAGAAGTGAGGATTAGCCCTAGCTAGAAGCCAAAATAAAAATGAGACAAGTGGTAGAAATAACAAGTTTGTAAACTGTTAAGAATGAAGACGAGAAGGTCGAATTGAGGTGTTTCTGGCAATAGCATCAAAACAAGTCAAACAGGACAGGTTCCTGGTGCAATTTAAACACAGACCTGATGACATGCCTTTTCCCAAGTGCATTCATCTGGGTCAGGCCCTCTCTAATCCCATCTTGCTGAGGCTGGAGTCATGAACATCCTGTGAAGAACAGAGGACACTTCCCCTAGCCCTAGTTGAGCAACTACATGAGACCAGGATGATGTTAAGTCCTAAGGGAAAGACAGGACATGTCACCAAGTAACACTGGCCCAGAAAAACTCGGCACAAAAAAAGAACACAGGAAAGTTAAAGAAGTTAAGTTTGTATAAATTCAAGTTAGAAGGTTGTAACTTTAGGATGTTAAATGTGATCCCCATGGTAACCATTAAAAAAAAAGAGCTACAGGGCTGGGTGTGGTATCTCACGCCTGTAATCCCAGCACTTTGGGAGGCCAAGGCAGGCAGATCACGAGGTAAGGAGTTTGACCAGCCTGGCCAACATAGTGAAACCCCGTCTCTACTAAAAATACAAAAAATTAGCTGGGTGTGGTGGCAGGCGCTTGTAATCCCCAGCTACTTGGGAGGCTGAGGCAGGAGAATCACTTGAACCCAGGAGTCACAGGTTGCAGTGAGCTGAGACTGTGCCAGTGCACTCCAGCCCAGGCAACAGTGTGAGACTCCATCTCAAAAAAAACAAACAAATAAACAAAAAGAGCTTCAAAAAGTATACAAAGAACTGGGTGTTTGCTAACCGGCATCTTAAAAAACATAAAAAATAAAAATAAAAAAAATAAGAACTGGGTGTGGTGGCTCACGCCTGTAATCCTAGCATGTTGGGAGGCTGAGATGGGTGGATCAACTGAGATCAGGAGTTTGAGACCAGCCTGGCCAACATGGCAAAACCCTGTCTCTACGAAAAATACAAAAATTAGCTGAGTATGGTGGCGCGTGCTTAATCCCAGCTACTCAGGAGGCTGAGGCAGGAGAACTGCTTGAACCTAATAGGTGGAGGTTGCAGTGAGCCGAGATCGCTCCACTGCACTCCAGCCTGGGTGACAGAGTGAGACTCCATTAAAAAAAAAAAGTACACAAGGGAAATGACAAGAAATTAAAACGTCTCACTACCGAAAAAAAAAAAGTGAGCCAAAACCAAAAGAAGCAGTAATGCAGGGAATTAGGATTAAAAAAAAGCTATAAGGCTGTAAGATATGGAGAAAACAAAGAAAATGATAGAAGTCAGCCCTTCCTCATCAGTGATTACCTTAAATGTAAATGGTTTAAAGTATGCCAAAAGACCAAGATTGGAAGAATGGGTTAAAAAAACCAAAACCAAAGATCCAACTTTATGATGTCTACAAGAGATTTGCTTTAGATCCAAGATATAAACAAGCTGAAAGTGACAGCCGGCAAAAAGATATTCCATGCAAATAGTAAGCAAAAAAGAGTAAGAAAGGCTACACTAATATCATACGATACAGACTTTAAACCAAAAAGGGTAACAAGTGATTTAAAAAGATATTATATACTAATAAAAGGTTCAATACAGCAAGAAGATGTAACATTTATAAATATTTATGCACCTAATAATAGACTATCAAAACACAAGAAGCAAGCTGGGCACGGTGGCCCACACCTGTAATCCCAGCTCTTTGGGAGGCTGAGGTGGGTGGATCACCTGAGGTCAGGAGTTCAAGACCAGCCTGAGCAATATGGTGAAACCCCGTCTTTATATAAAAAAACAAAACAAAACAAAATATAAACACATGAAGCAAAAATGGACAGAACTGAAGGGAGAAATGAATGGTTCTACAATCATAGTTAGAGACATCAACATCTGACTCTCAGCAGTGGACAGAACAATCAGAGAGAAGTGAGAAAACAGAGGAACTAAACAACCAACTAGCTCCAAAAAATATATAAAGAGCATTCTACCCAACAACAACAGAATATAAAATTCTCCTCACATGTACCTAGAACATTCTCCTCATGTGTACCTAGAACATTCTCCAGGACAGACCATAAATTAAGCCTCACTGGATTTAGAAAGCACATATCATACTAATAAAAGGTTCATACTAATAAAAGTATCTTCCCCAACCACAATGGGATGAGGTTGGAAACTCTTAACAGAAGGAAACTAAAAAATTTACAAATCTATAGAAATTAATACAATATTGAACAACCAACTGTGCCACAAAGAAATCACAAGGGAAATTAGAAAATACTTAAGAGATGAATGAAAATGAAAATAACCTACCAAAACTTGAGATGCAGTAAAAGCAGTACTAAAGGGGAAATTTGTAGCTACAAACACTTACATTAAAAAAGAAGAGGCCAGGCACGGTAGCTCATGCCTGTAATCCCAGCACTTTGGGAGGCTGGGTTGGGCGGATCCAAGGTCAGGAGTTCAAGACCAGCCTGGCCAATATGGTGAAACCCCATCTCTACTAAAAATACAAAAATTAGCTGGGCATGGTGGTGATGCCCATAGTCCCAGCTACTCTGGAGGCTGAAGCAGGAGAATTGCTTGAACCTAGGAGGCAGAGGTGGCAGTGAGTTGAGATCGTGCCACTGCACTCCAGCTTGGTAACAGAGTGAGACTTCGTCTCAAAAAAAAAAAAAAAGAAGAAGAAGAAAGATCTCAACAATCTATTTTTACAATTTAAGAGATTATAAAAAGAAGAAAAAACTAAAACCAAAGCTGACAGGAAAAAAATAATAAAGACTAAAGCCTAGATAAATAAAATATAGAAGAGAAAAACAATAGAAACAAAAATAACATTAAAAGGTGTTTCTTTGAAAAAGTTACAAAATTGACAAACCTGGCTGGGCACAGTGGCTCACGCCTGTAATCCCAGCACTTTGGGAGGCCAAGGTGGGTGGATCACCTGAGGTCAGGAGTTCAAGGCCAGCCTGGCCAACATGGTGAAACTCCATCTCTATTAAAAATACAAAAACTAGCCAGGTGTGGGTGGCGTGTGCTCGTAACCCCAGCTACTTTGGAGGCCAAGGCAGGAGAATTGCTTGAACTCAGAAAGCGAGGTTTCAGTGAGCCAAGACCACACCACTGCACTCCAGCCTAGGTGACAGAGCAAGACTCGATCTCAAAAAAAAAAAAAAAAACATTGACAAACCTTAATGAAAAGCCCTGGACCTGATGGCTTCACAGATTAATTCTACCAATCTTAACTAAGAACTAACACGTATCCTTTTCAAAATCTCTCAAAAACTGTAGTGTACATACTTCTAACTCATTCTATATGGCCAGCATTACCCTGATTCCAAATGGCACGAAGATAGTGTAAGAAAAGAAAGCTACGGGGCCAGGTGCGGTGGCTCACACTTGTAATTCTAGCACTTTGGGAGGCTGAGGAGGGCAGATCACAAGGTTAGGCATTTGAGAACAGTTTGACCAACACAGTGAAACCCCATCTGTACTAAAAACACACAAAAAAATTAGCTGGGCATGATGGTGCACACCTGTAATCCCAGCTACTCTGGAAGCTAAGGCAGGAAAATTGCTTGAACCTTGGAAGCGGAGGTTGCAATAAGCCAAGATCGTACCACTGCAATCCAGCCTGGGTGACAGAGAGAGATTGTCTCAAAAAGAAAATAAAGAAAGCTACAGACCAATATCCTTGATGATTATTAACGCAAAAACCGTCAATCAAACATTAGTAAATTGAATTCAACAGCATATTAAAAGGATTTTGCACTAAGAACAACTAGAATTTATTTCTGGAATGCAAGGATAGTTCAACAAACAAAAACTGATCAAAGTGGTGGCTTGCACCTGTAATCCCAGCTACTTGGGATTCTGAGGCAGGAGGATCGCTTGAGGTCAGGAGCCTAAGACCAACCTGTGTAACACAGCAAGACCCCATCTTTAAAAAAATTAAAACAATGACCTTAGCTGATGCACTAAAAGCATTAGACAATATGCAACACTTTTTCTGTAAGGAAAACACTCAGCAAACCAGGAATAGAGTGAATTTACCTTAACATAATAAAAGTCATATGCAAAAACAAAACAAAACCCACAGCTAAAATTATACTCAACAATGAAAGACTGAAAGCTTTTCCTCTAAGACAAGGAACAACATAAGGACGCCCACTTTTAGCACTTCAGTTCAATGTAGCAATTAGGCAAGAAAAAGAAAGAAAAGCAACCAAAATGGGAAAAGAGGAGTGAAATTATCCCATTCACAGATGATATACATGAAATACCATAAAGATTCCACAAAAAAAACTGTTAGAATAAACAAACTCAGCAAATAGAATACAAATACAACATGCAAAAATCAGTTACATTTCTATACATTAATGATGAACAATTTGAAAAGTACACAATTCCACTTATATCAAAAAGAATAAAACATTAAAGATTAACTTATCCAAACAAGTAAAAGCCTTGTGCACTGGAAACTACAAAATATTGCTAAAATGAGGGCTGAGTGCGGTGGCTCACACCTGTGATCTCAGCACTTTGGGAGGCCAAGGCGGGCAGATCATGAGGTCAGGAGTTCAAGACTAGCCTGACCAACATGGTGAAACCCTGTCTCTACAAAAAATACAAAAATTAGCTGGGCATGGTGGCACATGCCTGTAATCCCAGCTACTCAGGAGGCTGAGGCAGGAGAATCGCTTGAACCCGGGAGGTGGAGGTTGCAGTGAACAGAGATTGCGCCACTGCATTCCAGACTGGGTGACAGAGTGAGACTCTATCTCAAAAATAAAATAAAATATAATAAAATAGCTACAATGAATTAAAGAAAACATTAATAAATGAAAATACATTACACGTATGTTCATGGACTAGAGGGCTCAATATTGTTATGATGTCTATATTAGCCAAAGTAATCTATAGAAAATATGATACCTATCAAAATCCAAATGACATAATTTTGCAAAAACAGAAAAATCCATCCTAAAATTTATGTGAAATATCAAGAGACACAGAATAGCTATAACAATCTTGAAGAAGATGGAAGCTGGAAGACTTACACTTCGTAATTTCAAAAGTTACTGCAAAGCTATGGAAATTAAAACAGTGTGTTAGTCCCATAAAGATACACATATAGACCAATGGACTCGAAGAAATCCCAGAAATAAACCCTCAACTATCTGGCCAAATGATTTTTGAACAGGAGGCCAAGACCACTCAATGGGGAAAGAAGACAGATTTTTTCTTTTCTTTTTTTTTTTTTTTTTTTTGAGATGGAGTCTTGCTCTGTCACCAGGTTGGAGTGCAGTGGCGTGATCTCGGCTCACTGCAACCTCTGCCTCTTGGGTTCAAGTGATTCTCCTGCCTCAACCTTCAGAGTAGCTGGGATTACAGGCGCGCGCCACCACGCCCACCTAATTTATGAATTTTTAGTAGAGACGGGGTTTCACCATGTTGGCCAGGATGGTCTCGATCTCTTGACCTCATGATCCGCCTGCCTCAGCCTACCAAAGAGCTGGGTTTACAGGCATGAGCCACCACACCTGGCGAAGACAGATTTTTCAACATATGCTAGGAAAACTGGGTATCTACATGTGAAAGAATGAAGTTGGACCCTTAGCTGACACCACATATAAAAGTTAATTCAAAACGAATCAAAGATCTGAATGTAAGCACTAAAACCATAAAACTCTTAGAAGAATACAAGGAAAAAGCTTCATGACATTGGACCTGTCAATGATTCCTTGGATATGATATAAAAAGCACAGACAATAAAAGTAAAGCGGTATAACTGAATTTGTCAAAATGAAAAACGTGTGCATCAATGGAACCTATCAACACACCAAAAAGGCAACCCACAGAATAAGAGAAAACATCTGCAAATCACACATCTTATAAGGGAATATGCAGAACACGCAGATAACTCTTACAGCGCAATAAAAAGTTATATTTAATATTTCTAATTGATTATAATTAATAAAACCCAATTTAAAAATAGGCAAAGGACTTGAATAAACAGTATCATTTGAAGGTATACAAATAGCCAATCAGCATATGAACAGATGCTCAGTATCAGTAACCTGCAAATCACAGCCACAAGGAGATATCACTTCACACCAATTTGGATGACTTATCTGTACACCCATGTTCACAGTAACATTATTCACAGCAGCCACAAGGTGAAAACAACCTGTGTCTACTGAAAGAAATGGATAAACAAACTGTAATACATATAAAAGAATATTACTCAGCCTTAAAAAGAAGCAATTCTGATACATATTACAACAAGGATACATCTTGAAGATATTATGCTAAGTGAAGTAAGCCAGAAAGAAAAGAACAAATACTGTGTGATCCCACTCATATGAGGTACTTA
The DNA here is from genome assembly GCF_030222135.1 of Aotus nancymaae. Lineage (NCBI taxonomy): Eukaryota > Metazoa > Chordata > Mammalia > Primates > Aotidae > Aotus > Aotus nancymaae. Next base: position 1,765,846 of record NW_026988484.1, on the reverse strand, counting down.
CAATAGACAAATTCATACAGACCAAAAGTAAAATGGTGGTTGCCAGGGGATGGGAGGAGTTATTGTTTAATGGGCACAAAGTTGCAGTTTTTTGTTTTGTTTTGTTTTGTTTTGTTTTGTTTTGTTTGAGACAGAGTCTTGCTCTGTCACCAGGCTGGAGTGCAGTGGCGCAATCTCGGCTCACTGCAACCTCCGCCTCCTGGGTTCAAGCGATTCTTCCGCCTCAGCCTCCCGAGTAGCTGGAACCACAGGCACATGCCACCATGCCCGGCTATTTTTTGTATTTTTAGTAGAGACGGGGTTTCACCATGTTGGCCAGGATGGTCTTGATCTCTTGACCTCGTGATCCACCCGCCTCGGCCTCCCAAAGTGCTGGGATTACAGGCGTGAGCCACCGCGCCCGGCCAAGTTTCAGTTTTATAAGATGAAAAACTTCTATAGAAGGATGGTGGTGATGACTGCACAACAATGTGAATGTACTAAATGCTAGTGAACTGTATACTTGAAAATGATTAAAATGGTAAATTTTATTATATATATTCTATAATTAAAAATAAACAAAAACACCTTGGAGGAGGTTTCTATAATAACAGTCTGTGTAAATAGTGACAATGACAGTAACTACATTTCATGTCACAGTCAAGCACAAATAAATGTCAGGTACACGAAGCGTGGGAAACCTGGGTGCCATAGACCTAGAAAGTCACCAGACAGGGAGAAAGCAAGTCAGGTGGGATCTATTAGGTTTACTTTAAGACTACTAATCCCAAATCCTTACCCAAGACGCTTTTGGGCTAGGAAGATAAGGGAAGTAGGCTTGCACTCAGTCCACAACATCTACCCAGGGAACTGGGGAAGGAAGCAGAGGACAGAGCTGCCTCTGAGGAAAACAAGCACAGATCCTAGTCCAGGGCACAAGGGTTGAGTATGAGGGCCTTACCCAGGGAGGACGTAAGCACAAAGTTCTCCAGCATCACATCGAAGTACAGGTGTTTCTGAGTCTCATCAAGGAGATCCCATTCCTCCCAGGAGAAGTACACAGCCACATCTTCAAAGGTCACACTTCCCTAGCATAATAGGGATTGATGAAACCATGAACCGTCTCACTTTGGAAGACTCAAAATCCATGTCCCCACACCTTCTCCTCCCAAGCTCCCCAAGTCAGAAGAGACATCAGATCTTGGTGTCATTGATCCCAGCGATCTCTTCACATTCCCATTGGTCACTGTGTTTTCTACTCTGCATCCTGTCAACACTTGGATTAGATAAACCTCCGTCCTCTGATCCCAAACTCCAACTTCCTCACAACGGATGCCAAACTTCACAGAAATTAAGGAAACCTGCAGTTCCCTGAACCAGCTCAGCCTCATCTCCAAGGAGTTCCAAAAGCTAGTACCTACCTGTTCCCATCATAAGCTTTCACACCTCTTTTCACTGGCTGCCCCAAATGGAAACACTGGCCTGGACTCAGGACCCTGAGCTCAGAGATTCTCCAGGGTTCCGAAACCAACGGCTGAGAGAATGGTAGGTGCGTCCCATGGCAACACAGATCTAAAGAAAACACCTATGTTTGGGGAGGGAGGGACATTCCAGACCAGTGAAGGGGTGAGATACCTCCACTTACCTATCTAGGTTCCGAAAGCACCTCTGTCCCTATGGGAACATGTGGAAAGACGCAAGCTTCAGAGGAATGCGGTCATGGCAGTGCTCCACGGACACAGGCCTTCCCTGTGCCCTTGTCCCGGCCCAGAGCCATGGAACTTTGGGTTGACCGTCTAACCTGTGTGCCTCAGTCCTTAGTGCTGCGTCTTACCAGTTTTTGTGGCCTTAGAAAAATACTCAGCCTCCCTCTGCCTCAACGTTCTCATCCAGCCTGCAGAGGATTTTTCAAATCCTAACTCAGATGGTTCTCCCGTCTGCCCAAGCTCTCTATGGCTCCCGCGGCCTTCAGAGTAAAGGTAGATCTCTCGCAAACGCCGTTCCCTGCAGTGACGACGCGGAGGCCAGGTTCCCGAACGGCCCCTTCTCGGTCGCCCGTCTGAGATCTGGACGCGCCAGTCCTATCCCTTGTCCCCCTGCCCACCACATCGGGTGTCAGAAACAGCGGCCCCACCCGCGAGCCTCAGTGTCCCCGACCCCGAGCTGCAGAGACGTGAACAGGTGCCCCTCACTTGGGGCTTAAGCATATCGGTCGGGGGAGGCCCGGAGGTCGCTGCGCTCACCGGAGCCGGGTCCGTCAGTGCGGTCGCCATCCGGGTGGGCGGGCGGAGCTGGACCGGAAGCGGCGGGCGACCGGGCGGGAACCCAAGCACCGCTATCCCAAGGCCGGCCTCGCGGGCGGCCCTGCCCCCGACTCTCAGACCTGACTCTCGCGCCTTCATTGTCCGTCACTTCGGTCCCGACGCGGCGCACCAGAGCGGTTGACAGATAGAACGGAACGGAGGGCAGCCAAAACGACCGCTGCGAAAACGCCTGCAGTCCTGCTCCGAGGGGTACGCCCACACGGAAACGTCATTGTCTTGGATTTACATCGGATCAACGTACTGCCGCTCGACGCAAGGCTTTCTGGGTAATGTAGTCTCCTTAAGGCTGCGGCGGAGTGCGCCCTGCGAGCAGACGGCTGGGAGAGCTGGGAAGCTGCGTCTCCCGTCCTCCAGGGCGACTGAGGCGCTTCGGGTTTTGAGGTCTTAAGTAGCTTGACGTTTGAACAACATAGTTCTGAACTGTGCTTAGGTACAAATCTAACAAAATATGTACAAGAGCTATATGAGAAAACCTACAAGACTCTGATGAAATAAATAAGAAATGAACTAAATAAATGGAGAGACATTCATATTTGTACATAGGATGACTTGACATTGTGCCAACTTGATCTACAGATTCAATGTAATCCCAATCAAAATCCCAGCAAGTTAGTGAATACTGACAACGTGATTTTAAAGTTTATATGGAAAAGCAAAAGATCTAGAAAAGCTCAATGCTGAAGATGAACAAAGTCAGACGACTACCACTGCGTGACTTCTAGACTTACTATAAAGTTACAGTAATGAAGACAGTATGGTATTGGAAGAATAGACAAATAGAACCATGAAACAGAATAAAGATCCCGGAAGTAGATCCACAAAAATACGGTCAAATAATCTTTGACAAAGAAGCAAAGAAAAAACAATGGAGAAAAGATGATCTTTTTAACAAATGCTACTAGAACAATTAGACATCCACATACAAAAACTGCATGAGCCTAGACAGATTATATGTCCTTCATAAAAGCTAATTCAAAATGGATCATAAACCTAAATGTAAAATGCAAAACTGTAGAACTCAGAAGATAACATAGGAGACAATTACGATGACCTTAGAAATGGTGATGACTTTTGAGATATAACACCAAAGGCATGATCTATGAAAGAAATAATTGATAAACAAAAGAAAAAAGAAAAAAAGAGAAAAAGAAAAAAAAAGAAACAAATAATTGATAAGCTTGGCTTAATTAAAATAAAAAACTTCCGTTCCATGAAATACACTGTCAAGACAATGAGAAGACAAGCTGGGAGAAAATATCTGCAAAAGACATATCTGATAATGAACTGTTACCCTAAAGATACAGAAAAAAAAAAACTTTCATAAAACTCAACAATAAGAAAACAACCAAATTTTGAAATGGGCAAAAGACCTGGACCCCTTCCTAACGATAGGCAGATGGTAAGTAAGCATTTGAAAGGATGTTCAACATCATTATGCCCTTAAGGTAATGCAAATTAAAGCAATGAGATACCACTACACATCTATTAGAGTGGCCAAAATTTAAAACACTGAAAGCACCAAATGCTGCCAAGGATATGGAGCAACAGGAATTCTCCTTCATTGTTGGTGGGAATGTAAAATGGTACAACCACTTTGAAAGACGATTTAACAGTTTCTCACTAAATGAAACACATATAATCCAGCAATTATGCTCTTGGTATTTATCCAATTGAGTTGAAAATTTATGTTTCATGCAAAACCCTGTAAATGAATTTTACAGCAGCTTTATTCATCATTGGCAGAGCTTGGAAGGAAACCAAATGTCCTTGTAGTAGGTGAATGGGTAAATTAATTGTGGTACATCCAGACAATGGAATGTTGTTCAGCGGTACAAAGAAAAATCTATCAAGTCATGAAGACATGGTGGAAACGTAAATGCATATACTGAGTGAAAGAAGCCAGTCTGAAAAAGCTATATGATGTCTGATTCCTACTACATGGCATTCTGGAAGAGGCAAAGGTATGGAGATAGTGAAAGGGTCAGTGGTTGCCAGTGGGAAGGCACAAAGGAGGGATGAGTAGATAGAACTAAGAGGATCTCTAGGGAAGTGAAACTATTCTGTGTACACCATGATGGACACATGTCATACTTCTGCCAGAACCCACAGAATGTACAGTGAGAGCGAACTTTAAATTATGGACACTGGGTGATGACAATGTGTCGGTGTAGATTCACTGATTATAACAAACGTGCCACTCTGTTTGGAGATGTTAATGGTGGGGGACGTTGAATGTATTGCAGAGAAATGGGGTATACGGAAACTCTGTTACCTTCTGCTCACCGTTGCTGTGAACCTAAAACTGCTTTTACAAAATACGTTTATTTAATCCTGGAAAATTGGTGGCGGGGAGGGAGACGGATATTTTACCAAATAATTGTGAGGGAGGCTTGTAAAGGAATGCATGGGGTGGAACAGGAAGGAAGGGAAAAGGGAAAGGGAGGGAAAGGGGACACAAGAGAGCACCTTGGCTACATGAAGGGGTAATAGAACACTCAGGACAGGAAAGGACGCTTTCTGAGAGCGGCTCCTGCCGCCACGCAGGCAGTGAATCCCTCAAGCGTACCGGCAGGACCTCCCCGGGTGGCGATGACTTTCTGAAAACGTGCCTCTATCCAGAAGGTGACGCGGATTCCTCCTTTGACTGTTCCACAGAAGGAGTCCAGGAGAGCAAGGGCGTGGCAGGGGGCAAGTTCTGGAGGATTCCACCTTCAGGATCTGTAGGGGAGAGGAACTGAGGCCTCAGGTCTACAACCACATGGAACTTAATTCTGTCAACAAACCAAATGAGAGGAATCTGATGCCATAGACCCCCTGAAAGTAACAACTTGCCAGCATCCGGAATAGCTGGGGCCACGGGGACTTCGCAGGTATGTAGGCGCTGGGGCTGGCCAGACCTAGGTGTCTCGGCGGGGGTCGGGTGCCAAGGAGGTGGGCACCCAGTTGGTGAGTCTGAGAGAGCGCTGGAGCCACCGGCCCGCCACTATGGGCTTTCTGGCCTCCAGGCGCCAGGTCCTGTCGCCCTGACCCCTGTGGTCCCCAGCGGCCCAGCTTCTGGGATATCCACGGCGTAGCTGGCTCCGCCTGGGCGTTCCCTTCGCACCTGGTGGGTTTTCAGAGGTCTCATCCAGTTCCCGGGCTGCCCCCGCGCCTCCCCCAGCCTCCAGCCCTAACCCGCGCACTTGCGGGCACAGCCCCAGCAGGGTCCGGGGCTCCTCTGCCCCCGCGCCTCCCCGCACAGCAGCCTGCACCGCACCTCGGGCTCCGCGGGCCCCCACGACTCACCTGGCCCCGGTGCCCAAGGTTTCGTGGCTGCTCCCCAACCCCGCTGTAAAATTCCCGCCTACCCCGCGGGGACAGGCTGGCGCTGCCCTCCTGAAACGCTTTCCAGTCCATTGTGAAACCCAGCCTCGGCGGCATCCTCCGCTGGGCCCATGGGAAAGCGGAGGAGCCCTGAACTCTGCTGGGGCTGCGCCCACAAATGCGCGGGTTGGGGCACGAGCCACAGCGCCCGGCCCCATCCTGTTATCCTTAAAGTTCCTTTTCTCAAATTGCCACCAACTCTCAAGTCCTGAGAACATTTTTTTTTTTTTTTTTTTTTTTTTTTTGAGACGGAGTTTCGCTCTTGTTATCCAGGCTGGAGTGCAATGGCGCGACCTCGGCTCACCGCATCCTCTGCCTCCTGGGTTCAGGCAATTCTCCTGCCTCAGCCTCCTGAGTAGCTGGGATTACAGGCACGCGCCACCATGCCCAGCTAATTTTTTTGTATTTTTAGTAGAGACGGGGTTTCACCATGTTGACCAGGATGGTCTCGATCTCTTGACCTCGTGATCCACCCGCCTCGGCCTCCCAAAGTGCTGGGATTACAGGCATGAGCCACCGCGCCCGGCCGAAAGTATGTATTTTCTGTCTGACATACCCAATCGTTTGTGCAGCATTTAGAATGTAAATATGTCCCAAATCTTCTTTGTACATAAGTCACATGTGAGATACAAAATAAGGTATAAATTTCATAAAGATCCTTTCATTGAAAAGCTTCTATTTTTGAGAAAGCATGTAAAATAACTGATTGATTTTAAAGTATCAATTTTTTTTTTTTTTTAAAGATGGGGTTTCATCATGATGGCCAAGCTGGTCTTGAACTCCTGACCTCAGGTGATCCACCCACCTTGGCATCCCAAAGTGCTAGATTTACAGGCGTGAGCCACTGCGCCCGGCCTAAAGTATCAATTTTACGAGTGTTTTTTTTTTTTTTTTTTTTGACACAGAGTTTCGCTCTTATTACCCAGGCTGGAGTGCAATGGCGCGATCTCGGCTCACCGCAACCTCTGCCTCCTGGGTTCAGGCAATTCTCCTGCCTCAGCCTCCTGAGTAGCTGGGATTACAGGCACGTGCCACCATGCCCAGCTAATTTTTTGTATTTTTAGTAGAGACGGGGTTTCACCATTTTGACCAGTATGGTCTCGATCTCTTGACCTTGTGATCTGCCCGCCTCGGCCTCCCAAAGTGCTGGGATTACAGGCGTGAGCCACCGCGCCGGCCTTTTTTTTTTTTTTTTTTTTAAATGAGACACGGTTTCACTCTGTCGCCCAGGCTGGAGTGTAATGGGGCAATCATGGCTCACTGAAATCTCGACCAATTTTATGAGTATGATTTTAAAGAAAAAAGAAAGGACCATATCAGGAGAGCTGTGAGTGCAAGCGGTCACATGTATCAGAGTAAAGAATATCATAGACAATGTTATGTTAATACCTTTGAAAATCTGAATGAAATGAACATATTTATCTTATAAAGTAGCTGTTCTTCTTGTATGCCTAATTTTAATATCACTGTTACAATTTTGAGAACCTCTGTCCTGTCAATGTGGTTACTTACCATTGAGATGCTGTTGATTCACATTTCAACCATTACTGGGATTCCCAAGGTCTACTTTTTGAGGGTGATCAACTTCAACCTAATTTTCATACATACTCTATCCTTGGTCAACAGTTACAGACCCTGATACATTCTGTTAGAGACAAATTTCCCTTCATCGAGTGAAATTATCTAGGAAACCATCACTTCTCCCAGCTATTGTAAGTTAGCAAAATCCATAGCACTTGAATGATGTTGTTACCAACCATAGGTTCTTAGGGTCTGGATGCAACTGAAATTGTCATGAGGCCAAAGGAGTTGTCCCAGACCAGCCTTTTATTGGAGCTTATGTCTAGCGCAGGGGATGGGATACCACACGAGAGAGTGAGAGCGAGATAGAGAGAGAGAGAGGTTACCCTGGTAGGCTGAACTGGGCAAAACATGTGAAGGGTAGGGAATGCAAGTCAGCATCTCTGGTTGCGATGGCTATCCTGAGTACACAGTGCAGGCCCAGCGTCCAGACCCGGAGCTGTTGTTTGGGCGCCCATTTCCGATCCCTGGTGTGATGGGCAGGGGAACCAGCGAGTGCAGAATCTGGAGTGCGACTGAGCGGGACGGCGGGAGGATACTCAGGAAACCTGGCGTCTGTCTTGTGTTCACAGGGAACAGGGAGTATGAGGCTGAGCCACATAGCACTGGTGGGCTGTGAACTTGTACCTTCATTCTGAGGGCTTTGGGGGCCAGAGATGGTTGTGAACTGAAGAGGGACACGGTCTGAGTTAGGGGTTTCAAAGTTTTCCAAGAGGCACTCGGAGAACAGATTGGAATGGGGTGATGCAGACAGTGAGGCACAGGAACGCTGGGCCCTTTTCCAGGACAGAGACTGGGAAGAGGCAGCATAGAGTTTAGTCATTCAGCCCAAGGTCACCTGGCCCCTGGGGCTGGGCAGAAGTAGGAGGTGTGAGCACATTGAAAGAGGTCCCAGCTTCTGTGGCCTGCTTCTGCCCACAGGCCCCCATGCGGAAGAAGCAGTCACAGAGCATACACAGGGGTCTGCAGGGTGTTCTAGGCTCACCCTGGTTCCAGCCCCACCCGTGCGATCTTTGGGACTGCGTGTCCCGGAACTCTTTGCCTGCCATCCTCTCAGCCCTTGGATTTGGGAACCTGGAAGAAACTCCAAGTCCAGAGAGCAATACCCTAGACTCCTCCTGAGTCCAGGCCCAGCGTTGTATGGAGGGGTTTCTATTTCTGGCAACAAATGGAAGAGGTACGGAAGGTTATCTCAGTAAAAGCTACCAGCACGTGGAATTACACGGAGATGTGGCTGAGCGGGGAATAGGGTACAGTAGATCTCCGTTCTTCTTTTAAAATCAACATGGGGCAAGAGTCAGTCCTGGAATGTGACTGCCTGAGAAGTTGGATGTCTATTAGGTTTGGATCAGAGGAAGGAGGTGATCTGTTTGGGTCTAAACAGGCACCACCTGGATTTAGAGTGGAGCACAGACTTTGGGAGTGAGAGAAAGAAGGATGACCTTGGAGGAAACTACTTCAGTAGTACCCGTGAGTGTTGACAGTGTGGACCGGTGTGGTGGGGACAGTGGGTGAGAAGTGGTTAGATTCTGGATCCATTTTTTTAAGAAGGGCTGCCTGGATTTTCTGATTTTGAGGATGAGAGAAAAGGATAGGAGTTAGGAATGACACTAAAGTTTTAATCTTATCGCATGGTAGAAGGGGGAAAATAAATATTTTAATCTTAGCTAGTTCCATCAACTGAGATGGGATAGTCAGTAGTAGGAGTGCTTTTCATTGGAGGCATCAGCAGTTTTGGGTTTTTTTGCCACGTTAATAGTCTTACATGTTTCAGAGAGCAAAGGTGTGGTGGCATCAAGTGAGCAGATGGACACACAGGCCTGGAAAACTGGAGAGGGTGGCTATTGTGTGGACCGAGGTGGAGCTGTGGCTCACACGTAGGAGGGTGATTCAGGTCATGATGGTGCCATTAGAAAGCCAAAAAGAAGAGATCCCAGGACTAGGTCTCCTGCTTGGGCACCTGGTGGGGGTGGTGGGCATCACAGACAGATGTGGGAGGGAAGTGGCCGTGAAGGGACTGTGTGCGGGGAAGACGGTCTGGCAGGTGGGAGGCCTTCCAGGGGAAGAACAGAAAGGTACAGAGATGCTCTTTAGTAGAAAGATCTTATCTTACTTACCTGTCTACTCTTATCTTTCTAGCTTACTACAGAGTAGAAAGAGTAGACAGATACAAAGGCATAAAAGTAATTGAGACAAGCTGACACTCAGATGGCACGGCTGCTCATTCACTACTCCACAGATAGGCTGGAATTTTTGCAGAGTTTTGGTGATGTCTGGGGCGTTTCGTTCTTGCTGGTGGATAAGGTGAGGGTCATTTATGATAGTTATCATGCCTGGCACAGGGACTGATGGGGCTGGGCTTTTAATGAGGATTTAGTGGGAGAGGAAGGGTATGGCTGCTCAGGGCTCAGCAAGTGCAGCGCAGACGTGGAAGAGAGTGTTTGAAACTTACATGTGGTTCTGGTTAGCTAATGTTGAAGCAAGACTTTCACAGCAGCATTTGGGGCTGTCCCTGGTGGTGGGATGCATGAGAGGTCTTGGGTAGTACTGAATCCTGTTTGAATTTGCCAGATACCCTCTGGATGCCTTGTGCTGAGTCACATAGAGTAAGTCTAGGGAGATGACTGTGGCAGGGAGGTGGCAGCGCTGTGGGAGTGCAACTGTGGGGTCCAGAGACATGAGAGAGGTGCAGTCTAAGGAATGATGTGCCTGTGGAAAGGGAGTATGAACCAATGGCCCCAGGGCCCCAGTACTGGGGACCTAAGGATGATAGGTGATCCAAGTTGTGTTGTAAGGCATGATAGGGAGGACCCCAGGGAAGCTGCCTGGCAGGAAGGAGCAAGCCCTTGCAGTACAGTTCCTGAGCCCAGGTGGCATCTATCTGCCACCTGCCTGTAGTTGTTAAGGACCAGGCACAGGGATTAATTGAACCATGAGACAACAGCATCCATGGTATCTCTCTGACATTGGGAGTTTGGGAGGAGGATGGGCATGGAGTAGATGTGTGGGGAGACAGATTGCGGGTCCTTGAAAGAGAGACTGTGGGTTGGGTGTGGTGGCTCATGCCTGGAATCCCAGCACTTTGGGAGGCCGAGGCAGATCACAAGGTCAGGAGTTCGAAACCAGCCTGACCAACGTGGTGAAACCCTGTATTTACTGAAAATACAAAAGTTAGCCAGGCAGGTGGCATGCATCTGTAATCCTAGCTACTCAAGAGGCTGAGGCAGGAGAATCATTTGAACCCGGGAGGCAGAGGCTGCAGTGAGCCAAGACTGTGCCATTGTACTCCAGCCTAGGCAACAGAGCAAGACGTGAGATGCCATCAAAAGAGAGAAAGAGAGAGACAGAGAAAGGGAAAGAAAGAAAGAAGGAAAGAAAGAAAGAAAAAAAGGAAGGAAGGAAAAGAAAGAAGAGAAAGACTGTGGTTTCATCTGTCTCCATCATGCCGGGTCAATGTAATCTTTGAGGACGTGGCTGTATAATTCTCCAGGAGGAATGGGGTCTCCTTGATGAGGCTTCAGAGACACCTGTACCACAATGTGATGCTGGAGCACCTTGTACTTATATCCTTACTGGACAAGGCTCTCACACGCCCCTCACTGCCATGGGCTTGCATTTCTCTCTCTGTTCTTCCCCAGGGCTACTCTGTCCTCCCATCTAAGCTGCGGGTGCTGCTTTCTTCCTCAGTTCCCAGAGCAGGTGCTGTTGATGATAGGGCTGGGTTGTCTGCACTCCCCTCTTTCCTCCCCTACAGCTCCAAAACCTGCTGCCCCAAAGCCTTGTAGGGAAGAATGGGGGTGAGCACTCTGGTAGCGAGACTAATGGAATCCCTCTTGCTTGCCCTCTTCCTGACTGGGTGGCTATGCTGAGGTCATGGTATCTTTGTGTCCCAAGGCTTGCTCCCTTCTCCTAGCTGACAGTCCTTCATGCCTGCCTGTACTAGAATTGCAGCCATTGATGCATGTAGATGCTAGTTATGTGTGCCAAGACAAATTCTTGTGAGACCCTCATCTGAAGCTCTTTTTTGGTAACATTTAGATTTCTGTGGTTCGTCATGTGATAAGATGCTCTCGCCTAGTGCTGGTCACTTAACCTGTCCTGTCTTTTCCTTAGGACTTGCATTATCCAAGATCCATGTAATTGCTGAACTGGGGTCAAGGAGAGAGTCCTTGGTGCATCACGGGATGGACATAACTCCAGCCATGGCAAGACAGGCTCAGAGAGGGCCTGGCCCTGCTGAATGGCAGCTGGGCGAGGGCTGACATCACGGCTGTGTTCACATCATACGAGGAACCTGTTCAAACAAGTATTTCGATGCTACTGCTGGTGGCCACACCCAATTTCTGCCTTTCTTCCCCGTTCTTGATACTTGGCCAGCTTGTTTACTCTTGACTTCTGCCACCTGGCTTTCCTGCCAACTTTCTGCCTCCATGTGCCACCCATTTCTCTCCTGATTCCCCTGGATAAGGTCAGGGGCAAAGATGGTCATCTGTGAGAGTCACTATGCCTGGCACAGGAACTAATGGGGCTGGGCTTTTAATGAAAATTTAGTGAGGAAACAAGGATATGGCAGCTGTGATCTGCAACTTTGGCCCAAACATCATGTTGCAAATGGTATACAAATATCCTTAAACAGTCCTTCAATACCAGCTACTCATTTGCAATCGGATTTTTCTGCTCTTGGATAAAACCTTCAGCACAGAATTCACATGTCACCAACAACTAAGGCCCTGCTGGAAATAACTCTCAGAGGAGTAAGGTGGAAGCCATGTCGGCTTCTTCTCATTTATTTTGCACCCATCCCTTATGTCCTTCTGTTTTTTTTGAGATGGAGTCTTGCTCTGTTGCCCAGGCTGGAGTGCAGTGGCGTGATCTCGGCTCATTGCAACCTCCGCCTTCCGGGTTCAAGCAATTCTCCTGCCTCAACCTCCTAAGTAGCTGGGATTACAGATGTGCACCATCATGCCTGGCTAAATTTGTATTTTTAGTAGAGACGGAGTTTCACCATGTTGGTCAGGCTGGTCTCGAACTTCTGACCTCATGATCCACCTGCCTCAGCCTCCCAAAGTGCTGGGATTACAGGCATGAGCCACTGTGTCTGGCTGTATATCCTCCTTCTTGTGAGGCCTCTTGACTTGTGACCTATAAAGTCCCAGTACTGCAAAGCGGCCCCTTCCTCAACCTGATTCCAGCTCCATTCTGAAAACAATTCCATGTACTCATAGCGGCCTTATACAATTCTATGTACACAAGGTTATGGGCTTTGGTGTGTCAGACCCGTTTGTGACATAGCTGCCTCCTGCCTACAAAGACAGCATGTACCTCACCAGTATTTGCTTTCAGGTTGTTGGGGTGGAGTGTATAATGAGGCACCTTCTCAGCGGTGTGATTCTGTGGACTCCGAAAGCACATTCATCAGCCCACAAGGCTTGTCTCTGTGAGATGTGTGTCCGTATTACGGAAGATGTTCTACACCAGGCAGAGCGCCAAGGAATACATAGTGGGCAGAAAATGTACACATGTGGGGCATGTGAGAAACAATTCCATTTCAGTGCAAATCTTTACCAACACCAGAGAGAGCACAGTGGAGAGAAATTTTACAGCCAAGACGTGGACAGGGCCTCCTTTGGGAAGAGCTACAGAATCTATGCGTCAGGAAAGCCCTTCACGTGTGGAGAGGTTGGGAAGGGCTCCCTGGCTTATGAGGGCTTTCCTCAGCACCAGGTCACTGCCAAAGAAGTGAAGCCACACTGTGGTGTACTGAGTGTGAAGAGGCCTTTCAGAGTGACAAATGTGAATGTGGGAAAGCCTTCCATCACAAACATACGCTTGCTCAGCACCAGAGAATCCACACTGGAGAAGGACGGTGTGAGTGCAGAGAATGTGGGAATGCCTTCAGCTACAAGCACACATTTGTTCAGCACGAGACAGTCCACAATGGAGAGAGGCTTTTGAGTGCAGTGAATGTGGGAAGGCCTTCAGGTTAAAATATAAATTAGCACCAGTGTACTCACACTGGAGAAAGGCCAAAAGAGTGTATTGAATGTGGGGAAACTTTCAGGTACAAACCCAAACTTGTTTGGCACCAGAGAATTCACATGGAGCAAGATCTTATAAATGTACCAAATGTGGGAAATTCTTTTTTTTTTTTTTTCTTTTTTTTTGAGACGGAGTTTCGCTCTTGTTACCCAGGCTGGAGTGCAATGGCACGATCTCGGCTCACCGCAACCTCTGCCTCCTGGGTTCAAGCAATTCTCCTCCCTCAGCCTCCCAAGTAGCTGGGACTACAGGCACGCACCACCATGCCCAGCTAATTTTTGTATTTTTAGTAGAGACAGGGTTTCACCATGTTGACCAGGATGGTCTCGATCTCTTGACCTTGTGATCCACCTGCCTCGGCCTCCCAAAGTGCTGGGATTATAGGCGTGAGCCACCGCGCCCGGCCAAATGTGGGAAATTGTTTACACGGAGCTCAAGCTTTGTTCAACACCAGAGAACTCTTACTGCATCAAGGCCTTACCAATATGAATGTGGGAAATTCTTTAGCCAAACCACAGCCTGATTCCACACCATAAACCAAACCAAATAAAGGCTTCATCAATACAGCCAATCCAGTTTGCAGTCTACTCTAATTCAACGCCAAAAACTTTACAACCCAGATATTTTCATGAATTTAGTGAATGTATAAAAGCTTTTAGCCAAAGATATGGCCTTATTCAACACAAGAAATTCCACACGAGAATGGCTTTAGGCCTTCTGGGAATGTGCACCTTTTTGTCAATTTGTCAAAAGCACTAGACAGCCTTTGTGATGGAGTCATCTGCGTGAATTTGAACTTCATACATCTGAACATCCATTATCAGGAGATTCTCCATTAATTCCAGGTATGTGAGACATTTTCAGGAGTTGCATTCTGCCCTTTGACCTGTCCAGGACTCTTGCCAGAATTATGTGATTGCCAGGTTCTGTCGCAGAAGCCATCTTACCTGTATCACCTGGCAGGTCCACACACCAGTCACCAGAGCATGCTTGGAGAAGACTAATGTTTGTGCTCTCTCTCCCATTGTCTGGAGGACATCATAGTTTGATCCCTCAGTGGACTCTCACTCTCTTCTCTCTCACTAGTTTTGGCCCAAAGGACCTAGTCAAGGTACTCCGGGTAGCTTAGAAAATGTTACCTTCTTCATGGTATTGTTTATCTCACATGGTATTTTTTTTATGGATTTTCTAGCCTCCAAGTCACAGACCAACAAACCGTGCCTCGCATTGTTCTGGTCTGTGCAGTAATAAAAATCTTATTAAGTCATGTTTAACCTTTTTTTTTTTTTTTGAGATGGAATCTCACTCTGACACCCAGGCTGGAGTGTGGTGGTGCGATCTTGGCTCACTGTAACCTCTGCCTCCTGGGTTCAAGCAATTTCCTGCCTCAGCCTCCCAAGTAGCTGGGATTATAGGTACCCATCACCACGCCCGGCTAAGTTTTGTATTTTTAGTAGAGACCAGTTTCACTGTCTTGGCCAGGCACCTGGCCTAAGTCATGTTTAATCTTAAGAGTTCTTGGCTAGGAGCAGTGGCTCACATCTGTAATCCCAGCACTTTGGGAGGCCAAGGCGGGTGGAACATGAGATCAGGAGATTGAGACCATTGTGGCCAACATGGTGAAACCCCGTTTCTACTAAAAATACAAAAATTAGCCAGTTGTGATGGTGCACGCCTGTAATCTCAGCTACCAGGGAGGCTGAGGTGGGGGAATCACTTGAACCCAGGAAGCAGAAGTTGCAATGAGCCGAGATAACGCCACTGCACTCCAGCCTGGTGACAGAGTGAGACTCCGTCTTAGAAAAAAAAAAATCAGTTCTATTCACTGTATGTGGTGGGTTGAAAGTATAACTAGGTTCCGCCAGTGTGAAGGGGCGAGCAGCTTTTTTGAGAGCCTCAGCTTTATGTGCCTCTGAGGGAACAATATGATGTCTTTCCAACCTTGGAGTAAGGAAAGGTACTGAAGAGTGAGTTCAACCACAAGTAACCAATGATTTAGTCAATTAAGTCTACATAATAAAGCCTGAATTAAAAACCCTTAAACTCACGGTTTGGGAAGCTGCTGGGTTGCTGAGCATATCCATGTACTAGAAGGGGATTACATACCAACTCTATGGAAGCAAGGGCTTCTAAATACGGGATTCTCCCTGACCTCACCTTGTATTCTTTTATAAAAAGCTAAGAGTAAAAATAGCAGTTTCGAGTTCTGTGAGTTATTCCAACAAATTACTAGACTTGGTGGGGGTTGGCGGTGGATCATGAGAACAATTTGTAGCTCACCTGGCAGAAGTGTAGGTAGCATGGGGACCTCATCTGCAGCTGGTATCTGAAGTGAGGACAGTCCTGTGGGATTAAATTCTTAACCTTGTGAGGTCTGTGCTACTGGGTAATTAGTGCCAGAACTGAATTAAATTTGTAGGTTACCCAATTTTTGTCAGAGAATTGATGTAGAAATGGCAAATTTGGTGTCAGAAAAAAACACATTTGGTATCAGAAAATGTGGGAATTTGTAGAAGGGCCCTGACTCATAGAAACTTGGTTTTGAAAGAGAAAGGATGACAGGGGAAATGAGGAACCTTTAGTTCCTGAATAGCCATCTAATTATCCATGGTATGAAACTGAATCTTCCCTGTGATCAGTTACTAAAGGCAAAAATTACCAGTAGATTTTAGAAATGGTTATAGATCCAACTTCCAAGTAGATGGCTCGTTGGATATGTAAGGAAATGCAAACGAAACCTGCCAAACATATAGTCCTGTATTTATTGTTACTCAAAATAGCTAATTTTTTTTTTTTTTGATACAGAGTTTCACTCTTGTTGCCCAGGCTGGAGTGCAATGACACAATCTCAGCTCACTGCAACCTCCATCTCCAGGGTTCAAGTGATTCTCCTGCCTCAGCCTCCTGAGTAGCTGGGATTACAGACACGTGCCACCACATCTGGCTTATTTTGTATTTTTAGTAGACGGGGTTTTTCAATGTTGGTCAGGCTGGTCTCAAACTCCCGACCTTAGGTGATTCTCCCACCTTGGGCTCCCAAAGTGCTGGGATTACAGGCATGAGTTACTGTGCCCAGCCAAAATAGCTAAAATATAAAAAGAGTGCGAAGTCAGACCATGATGCTTGACCAAGCTCAGATTTTCATTTGTCTGAGCTTTGGCTACTAGGTTCAGAGCCACCCACAAAGGGAAAAAATATACTGGGATAACAGAGAGCATCTCTAAGACCTAACTGGTAACGAGAAGGTAGTCCATGAGAAGGAAGAACACCACCAAGAAACCACTGAAACCAGAGGGTACAATGAGAAGGGGTTGTCTTGTTGTTTAGAACAGTATCATCAGTTTGAAGAACCTTTACTAAAATCAAGTGTGAGAGTGACTAAATTAGGAATGGTATCTTTGGCTTTGAATGCTGCAGAATGGAAAAACAGGTTTGGCTTGATATTGGACCCACAGCTAACTTGAACAATCACAGGGAGTTTCACATCACACTGCAGATGGCTACACATGATCCACACATACAGTGGTTTATTTATGTGGCAACGACCTGCTGCTGAACTGCGTAAGTCACTGTCAAGTATGTTTACTCTGAGAAGGGACACTTCAGACTCCCCTATAAATGCGAAGTGGAATACCCCAGTAGAAGCAGCTGATTCACTTTCTATGCAGGGCCTGTAGGACTGGCTTTATGATGACCAGGATATTCACCCACTGAAAATGTCTGTTTCTCAGATTATGGCAAATGCTGTGATGAAAAAGGTCCCCTTTGCATGGGTACCCATTGTAATCTCAACTGCTACAAAATTGACCAGTCTGAGAGGCCTTATTGGATTTGTCTCAGGTTCCCTGTGTGGGTCTTATGGATAACAACACTACTAATTAACATAATAGGGAGAGAAGGGGGCAGGGTAGGGGGAGCAAAGTCAAGAGACGTTGACTTTCAAGTGCAGCAGGATTTCAGTAGTTTCTTGGGTCTGTCCTCCTCTCACATGGACTACCTTCTCATTGACCAGAGAGGTCTTAGACTTGCTCTCTGTTGGACCCAGGATATTTTTTTCCCTTCGCACGTGGCTTTAAATCTAGTAGGTTTCAACAGTGAAAAGTCTTTTTTTTTTTGGGTGAGGACATAGCCAAAGTGGAAAGTCTTTAGAAGATTATTGGGAAATGGAATGTGTATAGTAAAACTTGATGGGATTTAAACAAAGATTTGATCCGGAACTGCTGAAGGTTGGGTGGACCTATATGGGCTCTGTGCTAACTGGGTAGTGTCAGAATTGAGTTGTAGGACACCCACTTAGTTTGGAAAATTGAATTGGTGCTGTAACAACATATGGGGTATCAGAAGCAGTCACACTCTGCAGATGGCTTTGTAGAAAAGACTGCAGGGGCTTGTGGTCCTAGTTTGAGGCCCTGATACCAGGATTTTTTTCTAGTCCCAAAGATCACCCTGAGGAGGGTATAATTGTTCTGACAACCTACAGTGATTCTGGGAGAAGCATGCGTTGGTGTGTTTTCATAGGATGTCACATAATGCCCAACATTGTTAAAAAGAAGCTATTTCTCACGTCCTGCAACAGACGTGTGTCCGGATTTCCAGAATTCAGTTGGCTATTTTTTTTTTTTTTTTTTTTTGAGGCAGAGTCTCACTCTGTCACCCAGGATGGAGTACAGTGACGTGATCTCGACTCACTATGACCTCCGCCTCCTGGGTTCAAGTGATTCTCCTGCCTCAGCCTCCCGAGTAGTTGGAACTACAGGCGCCTGCCACCACACCCAGCTAATTTTTTGTATTTTTAGTACAGACAGGGTTTCATCATGTTGGCCAGGCTGGTCTTGAACTCTTGTCCTTGTGATCCACCCGCCTCAGCCTCCAAAAGTGCTGGGATTACAGGCATGAGCCACCGCGACCGGCCCAGTTGGCTATTTGTAAGACTACAGGTGCCAAAGCAAACTGTAATTTCTACAGATACTTTGCATTAATAAGCAGTGGAGGAGACTGCAGTAAACTAGAGGGAACACCCCTCTTCTAAAAGTGCATCCACAAATATTTCAGTGACTATGGCTGTGCAGGAGGAGGAAGGAGAGACGTTCTTAGGACCTCTGTACCTGTATTTTCTACAGATGAGGTAACTGTCAGAGCTAATGAACTGAAAGTTTTGTGGACTCCTATAACCTCTGCATTTCACCATAAGGTCACTGCTGCATTGTCAAGAAAACGACGGCAGATGCCTTTAGTTTAGGAATATGGGTTTTGTGACCAGCCAGCATTCCTGTTGACTAAGAAATGATCATCTTTGGTCACCAGTATTTTCCGCTACTGATGCAGGACTTATTTCCAGGGCAACAAGAGAGAGATGATGGAGTAAATACAGGGTTGTCAGACTTTCTGGTTTTCTCAAGAGTGGGATAATCTAGACTTATTTTAAACCACCTGCATTTTTAAGAACTTTTGAGGTTCAATTAGCCTGCAAAAAACTGCACATAAAGTGCAAAACGTGGGGCATATATATATAAACTTATGAAACTACTATGACAATGAACAAGTTCATCATCTTCATAATTATCCTGTACCCTTCTATAATCTATCCTGTCTCTGACCTCCCCAGCCCTCCAGGTATTTATTTACTTTCACTTTGTTTGCATTTCCTCTTTTTCTTTCTTTCTTTTTTTTTTTTTTTTTGAGACGGAGTTTCACTCTTGTTACCCAGGCTGGAGTGCAATGGCGCGATCTCGGCTCACCGCAACCTCCGCCTCCTGGGTTCAGGCAATTCTCCTGCCTCAGCCTCCTGAGTGGCTGGGATTACAGGCACGTGCCACCGTACCCAGCTATTTTTTTTGTATTTTTAGTAGAGACGGGGTTTCACCTCGTTGACCAGGATGGTCTCTATCTCTTGACCTCGTGATCCACCTGCCTCAGCCTCCCAAAGTGCTGGGATTATAGGCGTGAGCCACCGCGCCCGGCCTTCATCTTTTTTTTCTTTTTATTCTTCTTTTAACATAATGTAAACAAATGTTTGCATTTCCTAAATTTTTTTTTTTTAAAGAGACGGGGTCTCGCTATGCTGCCCAGGCTGGAGTGCAGTGGCTATTCACAGACACGATCCCACTACTGATCAGCATGGGAATTTTGACCTACTCCGTTTCTGACCTAGGCCGGTTCACCCCTCCTTAGGCAACTTGGTGGTCTCCTGCTCCCGGGAGGTCACCATATTGATGCCGAACTTAGCGTGGCCACTCGATTGGCATAGCGCACTACAGCCCAGAACTCCTGGGCTCAAGGGATCCTCCCACCTCAGCCTCCCGAGTAGCTGGGACTACAGGCATGTGCCATCATGCCTGGCACATTTCCTAAAATTTTATGTCGTTGTAATCACAAAGCATTGACCTTCAAAAAAAAAAAAAAAAATTCTAAGGTTCTTCACACTGCATAATTATTTTGAGATTTTTCAGTGATGTTTATTTGAATAGTTCATTCTTTTTATTGCCGAGTAAATAGTCTGTTCTATGGATATACCACTAATTGTTTATCCATTCATCTGTTAATGGACATTTAAATAAAGTGGTATATTTAAAGTATAGTTTGATATTTAGATACAAGCTTAAACTTTTGAAACCAAAAAATTATTTCTGCCCTTTTAATTTATCCATCTTAACATGTGAAATGATTGATACAAACATACAGTATACTTCTTAATGGATATTTTCAAACGTGAACAAATGGAAGGTGTTATGAAACCCCATGACCATTTTCAATGACCAGTAATGATAAAATGATTATGATCCTTATTACTGAACATTTCATACCTGTTCTTGTTTCATCTATCTCCAAATGTGTTACTGGGTTGTTTTACTTATAATCGAGGTATCACGTCATTTAATCCATATGCTCTTCAGTATGCATTTCCAATGTGTTTTTTTATAACTCCAATGACTTCAGCACACAAAATAAAAAAATTGTAAAACTTTATAAATCTGTTATCAGTACTCAATTGTCTCAAAAATATGTTTGTTATTTAAGGCAGATTTGTTGCATTGAGGATCCAAAATGTATCCATGTGACTTTTAGTGTATCTCATAGTCTCTTCTATAACCTACAGGCATGGCTTTTCTTTTTTATCTTTATTATTCCTCCATTGAAGCTGCTCAGATGTTTGTTCATTAGCATTTGCCACAGCCTAATATGGCTTATTGTGTATCTCAGCCCAACCTGTGGATGCCCCAGATACACACTAAGAACACTGTGACAGCTATGCAATATTCATACCCCTCAACACAGCCTGGATCCCTGCATATATATGACACATCCACAATGGAAAAGATGTTTGACAGGAGACACACACAACTGGCATAAACAATAACACAAAGAACCTGTAAGACAGGACACAGCTACTGACACACCACAGCAGAAATACTCATGTAATCAAGTACCCCATCATCTGGCGTGAGGGGCCACACATGCACACTCATGTAGTCCCTGTGGACCATGTGCGATGAGGTGGATGTAGCCTAGCCTGCAGAGACAACCCCCTTCTCTGGTCACTACTGGTTTTATGATGCACTGATGGGAATCAGAAAAGGGAGTTGGGTGCACACCTTGGCACAACCTGGAGACTCACATACACTTATGATTGAACGTAAAGACACAAGACCTCCTGGGGGGAGGCAATCAGCCAGAGCCTCTTTAGCAGACACCTTTAATTGGAAATGCCTGCAGAGAAGACTGGAAAGCAGTTATCAGACCAGGGAGTATGACAGGAACTTTACAGGAGGGATCAGGCCGTGTCTAGCTAGTTTCAGGAATAGTTGATAGAGGGTGGTTTCTAGAGACTAGGGATTCTTTGGAGATTATCAGCCATTGTTTCAATGATTTGCATTCTACCCAGAAGCACCAGGAGGATCATTTGGGGCTAAGGTAATACGGAAGGTAGTTGGGGTGGAAAAGCCACAGTGGAGATTCTCCTTTCTTCTTCAGAGTCTCTCAACTAATTCTGTAGTGACAGCTGAATACTGGGGCACGGAGCAGAAGGGACTGGAAAGCAGTATTTAGCAGGAAGACCAACAGGACCGTGGAGACAGATCATCAGAGTTTCCACTAAGAACCACACCCTAAGCCACAATGGAAATTATAGATACCACTGACACTGTCTACAGACAAAATCTTACAGAGGCTACACAATAGCATGTACCCAGAATCAAAGCTAAAGTGCTCTAACCAAACAACACCATGGGTACATCTTCAGGAAAAAGTCCTCTTGTATGTAAGCAAATTCAAAAAATTTAAAAAAGTGTTATACTAGATGTGCAGATATCAAAGTAAGAATACAGGAAAACAAGTAAGAAAAAGTGACAAAAATCAAAAGACAATACACAAAGTCCTAGGGGGAAAAAAAAAAAATTTTTTATACCAAGGAAACTTGTGCTAAAGATACAAGACAGTTCTGAAAAAACAATACAAATAAATCAGAAAATCAATTCAGGATATGAATGAGAAATTTACCAAAGATATAAATATCATATAAAAACCAATTTCTGGAGCTGAAGAATTCATTGAATGAAATACAAAATACATTTGAAAGCTTAAACAATAAACTAGGATCAAGAGAAGAAAGAATTCCATAACTTGAAGGCAGATCTTTTGATATAACACAGTCAGATAAAAATTTAAAAATAAGAGTGAACAAACCCTTGTGAAATATGGGACACCGTAAGGCTACCATATATTTAGATAATGGGGGTCCCAAAAAGTGAAGACAAAGCGGAAGTGTTAGAAAACGTATTTAATTAAGTAACAGATGAAAAATTCTCAAGTCTAGCAAGAGATTCAGATAACCACATACAGGAGGCCCAGAGATTCCTAAAAAGATACAGTGCAAAAAAAAAGTCTTCACCACTATCACACTATAAGCCCTCTAAAGTCAAAGACAAGGCCGGGCGCGGTGGCTCACGGCTGTAATCCCAGCACTTTGGGAGGCTGAGGCGGGTGGATCACGAGGTCAAGAGATCGAGACCATCCTGGTCAACATGGTGAAACCCCATCTCTAAAAATACAAAAAATTAGCTGGGCATGGTGGCACGTGCCTGTAATCCCAGCTACTCAGGAGGCTGAGGCAGGAGAATTGCCTGAACCCAGGAGGTGGAGGCTGCGGTGAGCCGAGATCGCGCCATTGCACTCCAGCCTGGGTAACAAGAGCGAAACTCCGTCTCAAAAAATAAATAAATAAATAAAAATAAAAATAAAAAAATAAAGTCCAAGACAGAGAAAACTCCAAATACAGCAGGAGAATGGTGCCTAGTCATCCAGGAAGGAATTCCTGTGAGACCAACAGCAAATTTCCCAGCAGAGACCTTACAGGCCAAGAAAGAATAGGATGATATATTCAAAGTGCTGGAAGGAAAAAAAACCTGCCAGGCAAGGATATTATATCCAGTAAAAATTATCCTTCATAAATGAAGGAGAAAATCATCCCCAGACAGGCAAAAGCTGAGGGAATTCATTACTACTGCACCAATCCAACAAAAAATGCTCAAGGGAGTCCTAAACCTGGAAACAAAAGGTTGACATTTCTCATGATGAAAACACTGGACTCACTGGTAAAGCAAATACACAAATGAGGAATAGAAAAGACACAAATGGTAGCATTACAGTAAACTACCAAACAACAACGACAAACAATAAGACATAAAGGAAAAAAGAATATACAAAAAATAAAACAGGAGCAAAAACTCACATATCAGTCATAATGTTGAATGTAAATAAATTATGCACTTAAATGATAGAGACTGGCTGAATTGATTTTTTTAATGATCCAACTATATGCTGCTTACAAGAAAAACTTAACTTGTGAAGACACATATAGACAGAGTAAAGGGCTGTAAAAAGGTATTCTATACAAAGAGAAACCAAAAGCAAGCAGGAGTAACTATACTTAATAAAACAGACTTTAAGTAAGTAAAGAACAATTTAAAAAGGACAAGGAAGGTCATTATAGATAACGAAAAAATAGTGAGAGAATGTAAGAATTCTAAATATATATGCATCCAACACTGGAACATTCAGATTCATACAACAATATTACTAAATCTAAAGAGAGAGGCAGACTCCAATACAATAGGAATGGGAACTTCAACACCCTAATCTCAGCATTACAACAGATCATCTAGACGGAACTATCAGTAACATTAGATTTACACAGCACTTTAGACCAAGATGACTTAACATAAATTTATAGAACATTTTATCCAATCATTGCAGAATAGATGTTCTTCATCTCAGCACAGGGAACGTTCTCCCAGATATATCATATGTTAGGCCACAAACCAGTCCTCAAAAAACATAAAAATACAAAAATCTTATCAAACATCTCAGACCACAATGGAATAAAACTGGAAATCAATGCCAAGAACAACTTTGGAAACTATACAAATAAATGCAAATTAAACATGCTTCTTAACAACCACTGGGTCAATAAAGAAATTAAGGTGGAAATGAAAGAAATTATTAAATGAAAATGGAAACATAACATACCCAAACCTGTGGGTTCAGCAAAAGCAAGCCTAACAGGGACGTTTATAGCAATAAACACATCAAAAAAATAAAAAGATCTCAAGAGAAACCCACAAAATAATGATGCACCTCAAGGAACTCAAAGAGTATTTTAAAAATCCAAAAATTAGAAGGAGAAAAGAAATAATAATGAGAGCAATACTAAATGACATGGAGACTTGATTTGTTCTTGTTCTTGCTTTTTTTTTTTGAGACGGAGTTTCGCTCTTGTTACCCAGGCTGGAGTGCAATGGCGCGATCTCGGCTCACCGCAACCTCCGCCTCCTGGGTTCAGGCAATTCTCCTGCCTCAGCCTCCTGAGTAGCTGGGATTACAGGCACGCGCCACCATGCCCAGCTAATTTTTGTATTTTTAGTAGAGACGGGGTTTCACCATGTTGACCAGGATGGTCTTGATCTCTTGACCTCGTGATCCACCCGCCTCGGCCTCCCGAAGTGGTGGGATTACGGGCGTGAGCCACTGCGCCCGGCCCTCTTGCTTTTTTTTTTTTTTTTTGATCAAATTATTGTGTGGCTTTCACATTTATTTTTATTATGTTTGTGGCTGTTTATTCTATGCCTAAGTTGGGATGCCACCAAGTCATTTCCTCTACCATCTGTGTTCCCCAAGGGTAAATCCTGCTCATGCCCTTCCTCCTCCATTAGCCCATTCCCTAGAAGGCTGCTGGTCTTTGCTTCTTTAATGTAGCATTTGGAGTCCCACTCGAGCCAGATATCAAATCCTACCCCTGCAACTTACAGGCTGTGTAGCACTGGCCAAGGTACTGAAGGTACCAAGGTACTCAGATGTCGGCTCTGATCTGCCTTGCCTTTCCCATGGAAAACACAATAAAGGATCTGGTCTAGGCTTTCCCCTAGCTCTTGCCTCTTCCTTCACACTAAAACCTGTTCCTCCTGTGGCCCTGCATGGCACACTGTACTTCAGATTTCTAGGGAAATTCTGAGAAACACTGAAATTTTATTTCAGAGGCATTGAACTCTCCATGTCCTTTTCCAATAAGGAACCATCCACAAATTGGCCTTTCGTGGCTATGTAATATTACATACCATTCCAGCACGTCTCAGTGCCTTCACCTTCTCTTTTATCCATTATGTCTGCCACAATCTAAGACTCCATATAATTCAGGATTTTTTTTTTCATATTTCCTCCTCTTTCTTGAGTGCAATGTAAGCTACTGGGGTCTGTCTCTTGTTTTGTAAGTGTCTCATGCAGTTAAGACAGTGCCTGAGATATAGTAGGTGTTTATTGAACATTTATTAGAACCATGAATAAGCATGAATACTACAGCATCCATGTTCACCTAAACAACATTCCGATAGCGCTTTCTAAATGTTTTCTTTAGTTGTCCCTCCAGGTATTACTCAGAGTCACCAGAAACTCTAGCTGGTCACAGAAGGTACTTCCTGGCCCATCACACCTCTTTACTCCCAGGGTTGGTGAATGTGCAACAAAGACCCTAAAGCAGCAAAGACACTAGGTATAGAGCCCAGGGGGGTACAGGAATCTAGGAAAACACATTCATTGCTACTCCAGGGACCTTGTCCATAACAATAACACAGTACTGGAGATCCTGAGATTTCTGGATACCCTGATCCCATTCAGCCATAGTGCCTGGGCTGTCTGTGATGTGTTTACAATGGTCACTTACCCTCTAGTTTGCCTCGATCTCCCCAAGCCCAATCATTCACACCTAATATTTATCAATTTTGTTTCCATACTGGATGCTTTAGATCTTACCAAGTGGCCTGTGTACCAGATTCCGGTCTTCAGAAAACATGGCCACTCAGCAGGTCCTGAGGAATAGGTTTCCCTCAACAGTGTTGGGGAACATGGGCATATGCTAGAAACAAGAAACTAATCCATGCTGTTTCAAAACACTGCAGGCTGTCACAGCAGCAGCACCCTCCTCAAGGTGGCACATGGGCTCTCAAACAACTCTAAAATCCGGACAAATCAGGCCTACAAAGATCTGAATTGTCACTTAACAAGCTTAGTCAGCTATGGAAGTTAAGTTAGTCCAGTCCAAAACTGGACTGAGAACTGTTCTCCCTCAACCCCCTGTCCCATTTGAGGCACAGAGTTGGAGGCCCCCACAAAGGCTGTCTTCAGTTTGGCAGGGCCTGGTCTCAATCCACTCCAGTGAAAAGAACCCCTAAGATTAAAGGTAGCTTAAACTGTAAGGCCTTTATTATCGCAAACCAGAGCAACATGAGGCAAGTACTTTCCCAGGACAGGTGACTTGGAGGCTGGAAAAATTCATTACAAGTATGTGACACCAAGACTATCCATGAAGAAAGCAAACCTTTTGAATAAGCCACCAACAGATACAGCTCAGATCTTCTTGGCTAAAGATGGGTCATGTCCGTATCTATACCTGTCACACAGAAGGGAATGAGGACCCCCAATGAACTCAGGCATTTCATGATTTTCTCCAGGGACCGGAGAATATAAAACCCTGCCTTCCCTGGTGCAGGGGTATGTAAGCTGGTAGAGTTAAGATTGTTTTAGC
This sequence comes from Aotus nancymaae, assembly GCF_030222135.1. Taxonomy (NCBI): domain Eukaryota; kingdom Metazoa; phylum Chordata; class Mammalia; order Primates; family Aotidae; genus Aotus; species Aotus nancymaae. The sequence goes on along the minus strand of NW_026988484.1, from coordinate 1,739,488 downwards.
CACAGGCATTGACAGTGACGTAACTCCAGCAAAAGACCTGAGAAGGTCAGAAAGTGCAACATATCCCTAGAAGCTTCCTACATACCTGGCACCATAAGGTATCTCCCTTGAGTCAATGTTCAGATATATGAAGTTCAACATCTGACTGATGAGTTCTGTTGTATTCAAAGCACTCCTAGAGCCTGCCTGCAGTGTGAACTTTCTGGTGCCGACTGAGGCGAAGGCTTAAGCTGTAGGCCTTCCCACATTCACTGCCTTTCTCCAGTGTGAAGTCTTTGGTGCCGAACAAGGTGGGAGGTTCTGATAAAGTCTTTCCCACATTTACTGCATACAAAAGGCCTTTCACCGGTGTGAACCCTCTGGTGTGCAATAAACTCAAAACTTCGACTAAAGAATTTCCCACATTCAATGCACTCAAAACGCTTTGACTCAGTATGAATACTCTCATGTTGAACAAGTGTAGATTGGTGTCTGAAGACTTTCCCACAATCACTGCACTTATAAGGCCTTGCTCCAGTGTGAACTCTCTGGTGTACAATAAGATTGGAGTGATGGCTAAAATATTTCCCACATTCATTGCACTTATAAGGCATTTCTCCAGTGTGGATTCTCTTGTGCTGAGTAAGGTTGTCTTTTTGACTGAAGGTTTTTCCACATTCACTGCACTCATAAGGCCTTTCTCCACTATGGATTCTCTGGTGCTGGACAAGTGTAGCTTTGCGGCTGAAGGTTTTTTCACATTCAGTGCATTCATAAGGCCTTTCTCCAGTATGGATTGTCTGGTGCTGGACAAGTGTAGCTTTGCGGCAGAAGGCTTTTCCACATTCATTGCATTCATAAGGCTTCTCTCCACTATGGATTCTCTGGTGCTGGACAAGTGTGTCTTTGCGGCGGAAAGCCTTCCCACATTCACTGCACTTGTAATGCATTTGCTCACCATGAAATGCATCCCCACTCTCTGTGCTCCTGTGTGTCTTCCTCTTGCTTCGGGTGGCCTTTTGTTGGCAAGCACCCAAAGTAGCCTGGAAGTTTTTCTGCTCCTCCTTACAGGCAAAGGGCTTTTCTGACGGGTGAGGTTCTTTGCTAAATGTGCAGTTCTTCACAAATGAGGCCTCACCTTCATCCCTTCTTAAGGGTTTCTCTATACTGTAACACTTCTGGTTCTGGTGAAGGTTTGCACTGAACCCAAACAGTCTCCCACAAGCCTCACATGTGTGAATTTTCAGTCCATGGTGTGTACCCTGGTGTTCCTCCAGGTGCAAAATATCTTTCAAGATAGGGTAACATATGTCACAAAAGTGAGCCATCTGTGTGGGTGAACCTGCCTTGGAAGTATTAACATGTGACATATTAGCATGGCTCTGTTCAGAAGATGCCTCTTCATCCTTCACTCCATGCCAACAACCTAAGGGCAGAAAAGTACTATTGATGTACGTGGTGACTATGGTGAGTGGGGCAATTCCATCACAAATGAGTGTCTGGTGTACCCAGGACTGAGCACCTAAGTTTCCTGGTGGAACAGAGCTACGATCAGGTTGAAGAAAGGGCTGCTGTACAGTACTGGAATCTAAGGTCACAGAATGGAGATGGCCTCACAAGAAACAAAGACACAAAGATGTGCTATAGTGCAGGAAGTGCAAGGTCTCCAACTTAATCCTCTGCAGTGACTTTCAGCTGGACCTTGGCTAACTGTGGATGACAGGAGACTGCTATGCAGAAATGTGTGTCCAGGCCCAGGAAAATGTGATTAAAAGTGAGTAATGTGTTCAGGGACTATTTCAGGATGTGTGTGCATCTTATGACACATTAGTGTTTCAGTGTAGTCCAATACTGGACAGCACTGCAGAGAAAGCTATTGCTCTACTAGAGCCCCTCTGATAGAGAGTGGGGGAGAACAGCCCGGGTGAGAAGTCAGATTAGAAATGACAAGAGTGTACAAAATGGGGAAAAAAAGGTAGAAATAAGTTAGGGCCTCTGGCCTTGGCACCAGTGATGGGCACAACATAGGTTTCTGGAAGTACAGGAACCCAGCCCTGAGGTTATGCCCTCCCTCAGCCTCAGCTCCCACTCACCAGGGCCTGCCCAAGCCCCTCCTGCTGTGACTAGAGTCATCCCCTCTTGAGTTAGGTACCCGGAGTGCTCTCTCTTGTTACAATTCAGCAACCACAGAGGATCTGGAAGATACAAAGCATAGACAGGGGAAAGATGAAACAGGCTAAATGAGAAAGCACAGCTCAGAATAGCCCACCCATGCAAAATCACAAGAAGACAAACTACAAAATGAACCTCAGAAAACTGTCCTGTAGGAACAGTGCAGTGGGCCCACAAGTGGTGACCATGATGACTTAAACTGATGACACACAAGCAGACTCAAAGAAATTGCAATTAGAGGAAGGGGGTGGAGTCTGGAGGTGTCATGAGTGTGGACAGTCACCTGGCCAGGGAAAGGCCAAGCAGGATTCAGCGGTTTACCTTAGGACCCCTGACCCCTAAACCATTCCTGGCAAGGCTTCAGGGCAGCAGGAGCTGAGGGACACAGGGAACAGAGGAGGCAATGCATCTAGCTGAGCCTTGGCACCAGAGGACCTATGTGAGGGAATCAGAGAAGACAGCAGTGCCCATGGTCTAGCCATGGAAAGGCAAGAGTAATCCCTAGGGCAGAAAGGAAGAGCAGAGCCCAGCCCACAAAAATGGGACACTGGGGCCCTACCTAGGGAGACTACAAATGCAAAGCACAGAAACCATTATTTCATCATAGAAGAGTCTCTGAGCCTCATCAAGCAGCTCCCATTCCTCCTAAGAGACGCACACAAGTAAGTCCTCAAAGGTCACACAGTCCTGTGTGAGGTGGTGGACAACTGAGCCTAGGGGCAGCCTCTCTCTCCAGGAACTCCTTGTCACATCTAACTCAAATGAGACAACAGTCCCTGATGTGATTGGTGTCTGTTCTCTCCTCATATTCCATTAATCCTTTTGTCCAGCCTAGAACAGGCAAGTGGACAGACAAAACACCATGGCCTGGCTTCTCCTATCAGCCTGCTCCCCTGGGAACAACTGATAATGCCTCATAGACAAACCTGAGCTCAGCACTCTCTCAGAAACCCTCAGTAGCAAAGCTCTGGGCCCGTGAATTCACACTCCATCTACACGTGCACATCACCCTTTTGGCCATGCCTCCTTTACATCTATGGATACCCACTATATAGGTACCGCCCAGGCTTCCCCACATGCAAATCTACATACAGCATCCAGAGAATGCTTGGATAATGCATTCAGGATTACATCTGTTCCTGGTCAATGGCCCCACTGCCATGGTTTCACCTGAATCCAGCTATTAAATCCTCCCCTCCTGGCTCTATTTCATGGGTCAATTCAGCAATCCAGAAACATGGATAGAGCTCAGTTGAACTCAGCAATCCAGAAACATGGGTAGAGCTCAGTTGAACTCAGCAATCCAGAAACATGGGTAGAGCTCAGTTGAACTCAGCAATCCAGAAACATGGGTAGAGCTCAGTTGAACTCAGCACTTTTCTGCTTTGCTGTTGTACTACTGAGGTCAGTCTCCGACTTCTGCTCAACATTTAACTCATTCAAAACCCACACCCGCTGGGCACCTACCCCAAGCACAGTGATTCTGCCTACCGACCCAATCTGTCCCTGGGCTAATTCACTCGCTTGAAACTCCACAGGGGCCACCGCGGAAGCCTGAGGACACATAAAGAGCTGAATAAGCACTGGCTCTGGCCTCACGGCCACCTCCCTTCCATTACTACAGTGCCTCACCTCACGTCCACCCTCTCCCTGAAACACTTTGCCACCTGCCTGACCCTATTATTCCCCTTCCTCCCAAGGACACTTCCCTCCCTCTTCTAGCCTCTAAGATGGCCCCTACCCCCACCCTGCTGCGCCTGCCCTTACATTGTGCTCTCTGACGGCACTGCCACCATGACCTAAAGATTCTCCCTCTAAACTGGAAGCAAAACTCTATCCTGATCCACATGCCAGCTGCCATGTGTCCAGCTGTCTACTTGACACCTCCACTCACGTGGCTTTGGAACATGGCAGATTTCACATAGCCAAACTACACTCGAGATATAACCTCTGAAAGGTACTCCTACCACCAACTTTGTCACCTCAGTTGATGGCATCCTTGTATCTTCTCAGAATGAAAAAATGCAGGGTCATCCCTCACCCCTCCCCTTTTCTATCTCATCTTCCAAAATCTGGTTGGTCCCTCTTTAAGGAAAATGATTCAGAATCCATCCACATCTCCCACCTCTACAGCCACCACTCTGGTCCAACCTAAACTGTTGCATTCAGCTCCTCAGTGGTATTCCTTCCCTCATCCTCACGCTCAGTCTCTTCTTCACTGGACAGTGAAGACAAAGCTGGTTAAGACCAAAGTCAGATCATTCCCTCCTAGCTCCAAACCTGCAGTGGCTCCCACCTCTCAGCATAGAAACCCAGATCCTCAGGCTGCCGTTCCTGGGCTGAATCCTGTTCCTGCTGTCTGATCCCCCCAGACATAATGGAGACCTGAGGTTCCCCAAACACTCCTAGTTTAGTCTCAAGTGAAGTATTTGCATGTGCTGGTTCCTGTGCCTGAGATAATGCTCCACACTTCATCCCACTGCTTGCCAGAAATGGAAACCCTTCCACATAATTCCAAAACAGAATTTACAACACAGAGCTTTAAGTGACTACAGGACCTCCCCAAATGGTAGGTAGAAGGGACACTGAAGAGTCCCAGAACACTCTAACTCTCTATACTGAGTTGCTGAGATAATGGGGGTGTGTTGGGCTACGTGAGGGACTGAGACAATCTGGACTCATCTAGGTAGGAATCACAAGCTTCTGCCACCATGGCAACCTCACAACAAGAGGGAAGCTGGGAGTGGCAGGTTCCCACAGTGGGATCTCATGGACTGAACTGTTCTCCTAACCCCTGCCAACCCTGCCCTTTGGCAGGGATGATTTTGGGTTGCCTCTCTAACTTCAGATACTCACACCTCAGTGCTGGCTCCTGCCAGCTGTGTGGACATAAAGAAAGACTGGTGTCTCAGTGTCCTCATCTTACAAGTGGGAATAATAACGGCACCCACCTCATAGAGCTATCGTTTGCATCAGGCTTGTCTGTACATGTCAAGTGCCTCTGAAACAGCTACTACTATCCATGCAAATGAACTGATGAGTTTTTGAAAAATTAGATTTGTTTTGCTTGCTTTAAAAGCTTTTCAGAAAATATTGTTAAGATTTCCCATTGTAATAAAATACTTTAGACAAATTAGTATTTTGACCAATCATTAAGTGCTGGTATAAATTTAACTTATATACATATTTTTTAGTTCCCTACTTCTGTGTGCTTGCAAAGTGTACACTAGCCCTTCCACTAAACCAGCCTACCTGATACATATTCCTCTGAAGGGGAGCTGCATGATCCTTCATTAGAGATGTTCATCATTTCTGCTTACCCGAAGGTTTGGGTAACTGAGGCACCAGTGCACTGGCTGGGGATGGCACTGCTCCACAGGCAGTGCCCGTGAGAGCGTGGTGAGACTTTAGGGTGGCAAATCCACTGCATCCCACACCTTGGTCTCCAGTGCAGGCCACGCTACTTATGCTCTACAGCCCTCTCCTCTTACTGACACCATACAGAATCCTCCCTGCAAGATTCTTTGAAATGGCTGCACCATGGACTACACTATGGTTACCCCTGTGACCCACATGTACACCTCCAGAAGGGCTTCTGGGGCCAGAAAGTATGAAGTAAAGGGAAAACCACAGAAGAAGCATGGCTAATTCCTGCAGTGCCTAGTTACCTGACCTTCCTTTTTGCCACTGTTCTTGCCTCAACCATTCCTGCCTTAAATGATAACCCAACCTTATGACACTAGACCTTGTGACAATACCCTCTCCCCTCGGCAAACCCAGTGCCCCTTCCCCAGGCTTGCAGCTTGCAAAAAGTGTGCTGAATTGTAACTTTCCACTGCCTACCCCAACCTATAAAACCTCTCTTGGCCGGGCGCGGTGGCTCACGCCTATAATCCCAGCACTTTGGGAGGCCAAGGCGTGTGGATCAAGAGGTCAAGAGATCGAGACCATCCTGGTCAACATGGTGAAACCCCATCTCTACTAAAAATACAAAAAATTAGCTGGGCATGGTGGCGTGCGCCTGTAATCCCAGCTATTCTGGAGGCTGAGGCAGGAGAATTGCCTGAACCCAGGAGGTGGAGGTTGCAGTGAGCCGAGATCGCGCCATTGCACTCCAGCCTGGGTAACAAGAGCGAAACTCCGTCAAAAAAAAAAAAAAAAAAAAAAACCAACTCTTATCCTACGACCCTCCGCTGACACTCTTTTCAGACTCAGCCCACTTGCACCCGAGTGAATAAACAGCCTTGTTGCTCACACAAAGGCTGTTTTGGTGGTCTCGTCATTCAGAACATGCCTAACATCTGGTGTTCAAACCCAGGACAGGGTTACTTCTGTGGGACACCAGCCCCTGGCTCTACTCTTCCTCTGTGAAGAGACCCACCTGTGACCTCAGCACATCAGACCAGCCCAACAACGAAGGTAAGAAGTCTCTCCCCCTCTCTTTTCCTTTAAATCCTTCTCCTTCTAAGTAGAGAAAAGGAGACACGTCTCAGGGACAAGTCTCTCCCCCAACCCCCTGGCCCCCCTGCTCTTTTCCTTTAACTCCTTCTGCTTTTTAAAAAAAAAAATTTATTTTTAAATTTTTTTTTATTTTTTATTTATTTATTTAAAGACGGGGTTTCACCATGTTGGTCAGGCTGGTCTTGAACTCCCAACCTCAGGTGATCCGCCCGCCTTGGCCTCCAAAGTGCTTGGATTACAGGTGTGAGCCACCACGCCCGGCCTAACTCCTTCTGCTTCTAAGTAGAGGCAAAGGAGACACTGTATCCGCAATGTGAGTCGTGAACTCCACTAGGTCAGACGGTCTTCCCTTGGTGTCTGGTCACTCGCGGGGATGCCTGCTTTGACCACTCACCCACGTGACAGCCCAGGACTCAGTCAGGAATGCCTACTGAAAATCCTGGTAGCTGCTCACTCCATCTCCTTGTCTTTTCTCTAGTTCTTTCCTTAAAACTTGTCTCCTTCGCTATGAGCAGTGTTCTGCCCTCTATTCCTCAGGCTTCGCCTCTAGCCTGCATCCTAAAAACCTAAAACCTCTTCAACTGTAGCCCAATCTGAAACCTAAACGTCCTTTTTTCTGCCATACAGACTGGTCCCAGTACATATTAGACAACGGTTCCAAATGGTCAGAAAACAACACTTTCAATTTTTCTATTCTGCGAGACCTAGACAATTTTCACAAATGAATGGGCAAATGGTCTAAGATGCCTGACGTCCAAGCATTTTTTTACACCCCAATCCCTCCCTAATTTCTGCTTTCTTTTTTTTTTTTGAGACGGAGTTTCGCTCTTGATACCCAGGCTGGAGTGCAATGGCGCGATCTCGGCTCACCGCAACCTCCGCCTCCTGGATTCAGGCAATTCTCCTGCCTCAGCCTCCTGAGTAGCTGGGATTACAGACACGCGCCACCGTGCCCAGCTAATTTTTTGTATTAGTAGAGACGGGGTTTCACCATGTTGACCAGATGGTCTCAATCTGTTGACCTCGTGATCCACCCGCCTCAGCCTCCCAAAGTGCTGGGATTACAGGCTTGAGCCACCGCGCCCGGCCTAATTTCTGCTTTCAATGCAACCAATCCCAAATTTTCCTTCTCTCTCCTCTGTCTACCACTCTTGCCTCTGCCAGTAACTCAGAATCTTCCTTGTCCATCAACCCTTCCAATCTTTCTCCTCCTCACCTGTCCAAACCAGGCTCTAATTCAGGCCCTAATCCCCCGCCCCCAAAAGCCTCCCTCCTCTTCCTCTGCCCACAACCCACCTCCTTATGCCTCCCGTCACCTTCCCACCTATCTGGTCCAGCTTACAGTTTAGGCCCAAGGCTAACTCCTCTGCCTCCGCCCAGCAATTCTCCCTTCCAAAGATGACTGGAGCCAAAGGCAAAGTTAGGGTGCACATTTCTTTCTCTTTATCCAATCTTTCCCAAATTGGCCAATGGTTAGGTTCATCTTCATCAGATTCTCCAATACTTAACCCAGTCCTATAATCTCACCTGGAGTGGCTTAAATATCATGCTTACTTCTACTCTCACTCCTAAAAAACGTTTATCACTCAATCTGCCCCTGACATTACAAAAAAGCTACAGAAATTTAAATCTGGCTCTCAAATGCCACAACAGGAATTATTCAACCCGGTCTTCAAGGTGTTCCATAACAGGGAAGAAGCTGCTGCCCACAGATGCTTGCCTCTGCCATAAGACAAACCTCAGTCACACCACCAGCTCACAAAGACTTCAGAGCGCCGGGAATGCAGCATCCAGCTGCCCCCGCAGACCATGCTTCAAGTGTTGGAAACCTGGCCACTGGGCCAAGGAACGCCCGAAGCCAGGGATTCCTCCTAAGCCCTGCCCCGTCTGTGGGGCCCCCCACCGGAAGTCAGACTGACTCACATTGCTGCTCCTCGGCTTGGCAGCTAAACTGACGCTGCCTGCACATCTTGGAGGCCCCCGGACCATCACGGATACCGAGCTTTGGTTAACTCTTACAGTGGAGGTTAATCAATACAGGGGCCACCCACTCCATGCTTTTCAAGGTCATCTCCTTGGCCTCCATAACTGTTGTGGGAGTTGACGGCAAGGCTTCCAAAACTCCCGAAGTCTGGTGTCAATTAGGCCAGCAATCATTTCCACATTCTTTCCTCATCATCCCCACTTGTCCAGTTCCCCTGTTGGGCCAAGATATCCTAAAAAAGCTGTCTGTCTCAACAATTTGTGGACTACCGCCACACCTCATTACTGCCCTCCTCCCCAAACCCGCATCCCCCTCAGCAACTGCCCTTACGTCCCCCTACCTTCAGCCTACGGTGTAGAACACTACCTTCCCATCCCTTGCTCACTCATCGATGGTCATCCCCTTAAAACCTGACCACCCTTACCCTGCCCTGCACCAGTACCCCATCCCAGCACAAGCCTTCAAATGCCTAAAACCTGTTATAACTCACTCACTACAACATGGCCTTTTAGTTCTCACTTACTCTCCCTATAAGACCTCCATTCTACCTGTCCAAAAACCAGACAAATCCTACAGGTTAGTCCAAAACCTTCCCCTTATTAATCAGCTAGTGCTCCCCATCCATCCGGTAGTGCCAAACCCTTATACTCTCCCCAACTTCTCTGAAACTCACCTGAATTTCTGAAGAAACTTAAATGCCCTGCTCCTGTCTGTCTTGCCGCTTCACCCTCTTCCTTTGTTCAGTGTGCCAAAACGTTTCCTGGTTCGACCCTGGCTGCCACCCTTAACTCTCTTCTAAAGTGAATAATCTTCTTTTCCAAGGCACGCCATGTGACTTCTCCCCCAGTGAAGTACAACTGTTTACTTTCCTCTCCATTCGTTGTCTGCCTGTTCCTCCCGCTCCCTCGGCTGCCCCACACAATTGCACGTATTATTTCCATTACCTCGACACAACCCCTAACTTAACCGACCCTTTGCTAAACCAATCCAACCCAACCCTAACAAAAGGTTGCTGGTTTTGCATCTGTCTAACAGCTACAACTTATATCGCCACTCCCATCCCTGCAAAAACACGGGTTCTTATGTGCCTAACTGCTCACCCTCGCTGTGAAGGAAAAAGCCCCTTTCAACTCTTAAATATGCAGTCATTAGCTGAGTTCTCCATCACTGACATAACCGAACATGCCCTAACAGGACACGCAGTACAGCTTCTGCACTCCTGCATTTCCAACCTCACTCCATATACAGGTAATAAACCCATGCACGGTTCTGTAACCACAAATACTGTGTACAGGCCTTTTGCAAACAGCAGTGTTAGGAAAAAGATGTCGGTCCCCTTTATGCTTTCAACGCGATCTATCCTCCAGCCTATCTCTTGGCCACCTACTCCCCCATGAATGCAACTTTACCTTACAACTCCAAGCCCCAAGAGACTATCAAAACTTTCTAGTTCCCCAAACCGCTTCATTTAGCCTATCTGTCTGCTTTACAGGACCCCCAAGAGTCAGCACCACCTCTCTGCTTAATAGTCAGGGTTTTGTGTTGGCAGACATTCCCCCTGCATGACTATTCACCCCTGGACCCACTGTAATAACACAGCTCCCACTTCTCTTAAACTCCCCGCATCTGCGAAGTGGAATCATCTTTTTCTTAACACTACTATTTGCAAAAGGCCTTTACAGAGTCACCCCCGTTACTTAAACCACACCTCAGAAAGTCTCCGTTGCTATTACTCTCTGTCTAACTGCGCTCAGATTCACTGTACTCATTCACTTTTACGTGCCCTGCTTTGTTTAAGTTGCCGGTTTACACTTTTCCTCCAGGCAACTACAGCTAATATTTCATGGTTTTACCCTCAAGCTGCCAACCTTAACTCTGTCTTAGAGTGGCTAGATAAGCTTCAGCGGCAGGGAACTCTCCAACTCTTCCACCCCAATAGTTGTTTTCTTTTCCTTTATACTCACTCTTAACCTCACCCCCGTTCTCCTGCTATCCTCTACCCCTCCCTAATTACCTCCAACATACCATCAATCTAACCCATTCTCTCCTATTTCAAATCCCTCCTTAGCCACTGATTGTTGGCTACGTATATCCCTCTCCTCTTCCTCCTACACAGCTGTCCCTGCCCTACCAGCAGACTGGGCAAACTCTCCCCACTCTTTGTATCTCCAAACTTCCTTCAACAACCCCCACCCGTACCCACCCCCCAAGAACTGCTCTACTTCTTAGATTCAACAGAAACACTCCAGGTATCTCATACCAACAGGCCACTGCTCTTCTTTGCACCTACCAATGTAACCTCTCACCGTATACCAGCTCTACAATCCCCGTTTTTGGACCACTAACCACACAACTATCCCTATCACCTCCCTCATGTCTTTCCTGACAATCAACCTACTGCAATTTCCCTAGGAAACCTCCCACCCTCTTTGTGCTCCTTTACACTCCACCTTGAAAGCCTTGTCACACACACTAACCAAGAAATAGAATCACGCCAGCTTCGCATTACAAAAGGGCCCTCTTGAAAATGTCAGTAGCAGGTGTTGCCTGGGAAGGCGCTCACCACTCTCTCACTCTACCCTTCACTGCCCTCTCCTTGTTCATCAGACCCTCCTCCAGACCCTTCTTCCTGTCTGCTCACACCTAGCTTTCTTAACAAAAGCAGACGATTACTTACAGATACCAAACACTTTCTCACACACCATGAAAATAAACCCCACTACAACCTCTAACAGCCGTAGCTCTTGCTGGTTCCCTTGGTATCTGGGTGAAAAATCCTAACTCCTCTGTAAGTAAGCAGCCATGTTGTGAGTAAAAAAAGAAAAAAACAAAAAAACCCCAAAAACCAAAAACCCTAGCTCCTTCAGAGCGCTTTCTCACCTTTTCAGTCTACACTTCCAGTTCTGCCTGAGCCAAGGACTTTTCTTTCTCTGTGGCTCTTCCACCTACATCTGCCTTCCTACCGACTGGACAGGCACCTCTACCTTAATATTCCTTACTCCCAAAATCCAGCTTGTCAACGGAAATAACCATCTCCCTGTCCCCCTTGTAATCCCCACACGGCCAAAAAGAGTCATCCTATGAATTCCCTTACTTGTAGGACTAGGTATAGCAGGTCTTACTACTTCTACTGCCACATTTCGCAGTCTCTCTAATGATTTCTCCGCCAGCGTTACAGACATAACTCAAACACTGTCTGTCTTCAAGCCCAATTCCCTGGCTGCAGGTGTCCTGTAAAATCACCAAGGCCTCGATCTACTAACTGCTAAAAAAGGAGGACTCTGCCTACTCCTAAATGAAGAATGCTGTTTTCATCTAAACCAATCCGGCCTTGTATATGACACCATCAAAAGACTTAAAGACAGGGCCCAAAAGCTCACTAATCAGGCAAATAATTATTCTGGACCTAGCTGGCCACTCTCTAACTGGGTGTCATGGCTCCTTCCATGAGCAGGCCCCCTCATAGCCATTTTTCTCCTTCTCTTATTTGGATCTTGCCTCTTCTGACTAGTCTTTCAATTCCTACAAAACCATATTCAGGCTGTTAACAGATCAGTCAACGTGGCAAATGCTCCTCCTAACAAAGCCACAGTATCAACCTTTGCCTCAAAACTTCTCGGCAGTCTAAATTCTCTCCCATTCTTAGGCTTCCACGCCACCCCCAATCTCGTTCGAAGAAGCCCTGAGAAACATCACCCACCACCCCTCTGTACTGCCCCCAAAATATTCACTGCCTCCCCCTTTCTAGTTTTCACTTTTCTCCTTTATGTTATTAATATAAAAAGACAGAAATGCAAGATTCTTTGAACCGGTCGCACTGTGGACTACACCACGGTGACCCCTGTGACCCACACATACACCTCCATAAGGCCTCCCGGAGCCAGAAAGTCTGCAGTAATAGAAAAGCCACAGAAGAAGAATGGCTAGTTCCTGCAGTGCCTAATTAACCGAACTTGCAACATTTTGCAATTGTTCTTGCCTCAGCTGTTCCTGCCTTAACAGATAACCCGACCTTGTGACACTGGACCTTGTGACACCCCCTTACCCCCCAGCAAACCCCGCTTCTGGCTTGCAGCTTGCAAAACACCACCCTGAACTGTAACTTTCCACTGCCTACCCTAAACCTATAAAACGAACTTCTATCCCACTGCCCTGTGCTGACTCTCTTTTCGGACTCAGCCCACTTGCACCCAGGTGAATAAACAGCCTTGTTGCTTACACAAAGCCTGTTTAGGTGGTCTCTTCATTCAGAGCATGCCTAACACTTCCACCTGTCAGGACCCCTCCTTTCTGGAAGGAATCTTAAGTGTCCACCCCTTCTTCCCTGGCCTCCCACTCTAACCCTACCTCTCACTTCAGAGACCACGTAAAATAACACCCTTAATATTCCACCCTCTAAATCTTATCTACAGGCTGTGACCTTATGCCTCACCCACTGAAGGTCTCTAGCACAACTCCCTCTCTCCAACTCCAGACCTGCATGTTCAGCTACCCATGAGAACCTCCAATGCAGAACACCTGAGATTCACCAAGTCCAAAATCCAATTCCTGATCCCCCTGAAAGGTGCTTGCTGCTCTGACTTACCAATTTCCATTCCTTCACACGTTCAAGAAGGAAAACAACCTGACAAAAAAGGAAAACCTGGAGAGCCCTTCCCTCCCTACATTCACTGACAAGCACATCTGATGCAGCAGATCTGTTGGTTCCATCTTTCAAACTCTATCCAGCAGCTAATGATTTCCCCACCCCTGTCAGGCCTCCAAGTCCAAGCCTGGCCCTTAGATGTTTGGTGACCTGCACATACACCTCCAAATGGTCTCCAGGAGCCAGAAAGTCTGAGGTAACCGGATGGTCATAAAGAGAAGTGAAACACCTAGTTCTTGCCTGACTGACTGCTCTCCCCCTACAATGTCTGACCATTGTTCCTGCTCAGCCTTGAGAAATTTCCTCTTAGACATTAGGTTTCTCAAGGCTCCCCTCCCTCTAACTACGTAATTTACCACACTCTCCCCTCTATCTGCAACCAATAACCCCCACCCTTGTGACCATGCATCCTGTGATGCCCTTCCCCTCCCTAAAAAAGATTTCCACCTTTAAATGACCATTTACCCCAACCTATATAATCAGTCCCCTTTCCTACACCCCTTGCCTAACTCCTTTCTCGGACTTGACTCACTTGCACCGAAGTGCTAAATAAAACGGCCTTGTTGCCCACATGAAGCCTGCCTGGTGATCTCTTTTTGTGAGCGATGCGCTTAACATTTGGTGCCGAAACCCAGAACGCGGGAACTCTTACGGGAGCCGAAACCCTGTCCCTGCTCTCCTGTGCTCCCTCCATGAAGGACCTAGGCCCATCAGACAAGCCACAGATCCACACGGCATGCTCAGATCAGGTCAGCCGTTTGCCTCAACTTTCTTCTTTAGCCCTTCTCTCTGGCAGCCTTTTCCTTTCAGTTTTATTTTCCTCTCCCTTTCAGCAGAGACAGGAGAGATAGGACTTTCCGTGAGTTTCATGACCAGAAAAAATCCTCCATAGGTCACGGAAACGGGAAGACAGTCTTCCTTCGGTGGCTGATCATTGCAGAGACGTCTGCTCCGGTCACTCACTCGCACTCGAAGGTGATGGATCAATGCAGAGGATGCCCCTTTGACCGATTCACCCCAGGTACAGACCAAGGTTTAGTCTGGGACACCTGTTAAAACTGCCGGGTCGTGCACTGACTTTCCTCGTCTCCACCGCTCTTCTTAAACTATGGGCAACCTCCCCGCTCCATTCCTCCCTCCTCTCTTAGCCTGCGTTCTAAAAAATCTCAAACCCTTCAACTATCACCTGACCTAAAACCTAAGTGTCTTATTTTCTTCTGCAATACCACTTGGCCACAATATAAACTAGACAATGGCTCTAGATGGCCAGAGAACAGAACCTTTGATTTTTCTATCCTGCAGGATCTAGACAACTTTTGTCATAAAATGGACAAATGGTCTGAAATTCCCTCCATCCAGGCGTTTTTCACACTTTGCTCCCTTCCCAGCCTCTGTTCCCAATGTGACGCCTCTCAAATTCTCCTTCTTCCTCTCCCATCTGCATCCCCTGTCCCTACCACCAATGCAGATTCTTCACTCTCAACAGACCGTTCTGACCATTCCCTCCCCAATACCCCCCAACCCAGGCTGCCTCGCATCAGGCCGCACCCAACCCTAACCTCCCCACTGCCCCATCCCCTCCCTCTTATACCTCTTCTGTCACTTCTCCATCCCACACCCGCTCTAAGGCACAATTCAGTCTTAAAACTAGCTCTCCCTCCCCAACCCAACAGTTTCCCCTTCAAGAGGTGGTTGAAGCCGAGGGCATAGTCAGGGTGCATGTTCCTTTTTCTCCATCCAATCTGTCCCAAATTGGTCAGTGCTTAGGATCCTTCTCATCAGATTCCACTAAATATAACCAGGAGTTCCAACACCTACTCAGTCCTACAATTTAACCTGAATGACTTAAATGTCATTCTGCCCTCTATTGCCTCCCCAGATCAATGAAATAGGGTTTATACTGAGGCTCAGTCTTATGCTGATACCCACAGATGCCATGAGCCAGCCCTCCAAGAGGGCATCAGGGCAGTACCTAGCGAAAAACCCCAACGGCAACACCAGGTGTGCTCGCCTGATGTCCCCAAGCGTTACTATGTGGTCTCTTGCTTAGTTGAGGAACTTGGGCAGGCATCTTACAAAACCGTGAATTACGACAAACTTAAACAACCCAGGGCAAACATGAAAATCCTGCCCAATTCATGGCCCGCCTAGCAGAAACTCTTAGATGCTTCACAGTGCTAGATCCAGAGGGGCAGAGCCACCTTATTCTTAATATGCATTTTATTACCCAATCTGCCCCAGACATTAGGAAGAAACTTCAAAAACTAGACTCAGGTCCTCAAACTTCACAACAGGATCCTTTAACCTCATCTTTAAGGTGTTGAATAAGAAGAAGGAAGCAGCCAAGCAGCAACGCATTTCAGAATGGCAACTGCTTGCCTCCGCCGTAAGACAAACCCCAGCTATGGTTTCAACGACAAAAAACTTCCAGGGACCAAGCTGTCCTCCTCCAGGGCCTTGCTTCAAATGCCAAAAAACTGGCCACTGGGCCAGGGAGTGCCCACAGCCTGGGGCTCCATCTTGCTTCAAATGCCAAAAACCTGGACATTGGGCTAACGAATCCTCCCAGCCCAAGACCCCCTCTAAGCCATGTCCTGTCTGTGTGGGACCTCACTGGAAATCGGACTGGTATGGCCACTCCCAAGGCTTCTGGAGTTCAAACCCAATACTTTCCAGCTGACTCCTTTCCAGAACCTCTTGGTGTAGCAACTGAGGATTGATGCTGCCTGACTGCTTCGGAAGCCCTCTGGACCGTCACGGACACTGAGCTTCGGGTAATTTGCCGTGAAGGGTAAGTCCATCCCCTTTTTAGTTGATCCAGGGGCAACCCACTCCACTTTGACTCCCTCCCATGGGCCTGTTTCCTTAGCTCCTATAACTGTTGTGGGAATTGACGTCCAGGCTTCAAAACCTCTCAAAAGCCCCCCAACTCTGGTGTCAGCTCGGGGAACACTCCTTTACTCACTTCTTCCTAGTCATCCCCATGTGGTCCATCCCCTGACTGTGTGAGATATTTTAACTAAAGTATCTGCTGCCCTGACTATTCCAGGACTACAGCCACATCTCCTAGCTGCCCTCTTACCTGACCCAAAGCCTACTGCACAGCCTCCCACCACATCTCCTTACCTTAACCCACAGGTGTGGAACACCTCTCCCCTGTCCTTAGCAGCCGACCACGCACTTATCACTATCCCCCAAAA
Organism: Aotus nancymaae; assembly: GCF_030222135.1. NCBI lineage: Eukaryota > Metazoa > Chordata > Mammalia > Primates > Aotidae > Aotus > Aotus nancymaae. The sequence continues at coordinate 1,723,047 of NW_026988484.1, read as the reverse complement.
CCCAATCATCCCCACTCTGCCCAGCACCAATATCCCATTCCCCAACGTGCTCTAAAAGGACTAAAACCTGTTATCATCTGCTTGTTACAACATGGTCTCCTAAAGCCTATCAACTCTCCTATCTTGCCTGTCCAGAAATCAGACAAATCTTCCCACCTGGCCCACGACCTTCACCTTATCAATCAAATTGTCCTTCCTATCCATCCTGTAGTGCCAAAGCCATACACTCTCCTGTCGTAAAGTCCTCCCTCCACAACCCATTATTCGGTACCTGATCTCAAAGATGCCTTTTTTACCACCCCCTTACAACCCTCCTCCCAACCTCTATTTGCCTTCACTTGGACTGACCCTGACATCCACCACTCACGACAACTCACCTAGACTATCTTGCCTCAGGGCTTCAGGAACAGCCCACACTACTTCACTGAGGCCCTCACTCACAACCTGCTCTCTTTTTGTCCTTCGACTTCTTACGTTATTCAATACGTGGATGACCTCCTCCTGTGCAGCCCCTCTTAAAAAGCTGTTCAGCAAGATACCCTCCTGCTTCTTCAGCACCTATTCTTTTTTTTTTGAGACGGAGTTTCGCTCTCGTTACCCAGGCTGGAGTACAATGGCGCGATCTCGGCTCACCGCAACCTCCGCCTCCTGGGTTCAGGCAATTCTCCTGCGTCAGCCTCCTGAGTAGCTGGGATTACAGGCACACACCACCATGCCCAGCTAATTTTTTTTTGTATTAGTAGAGACAGGGTTTCACCGAATTGACCAGGATGGTCTCGATCTCTTGACCTCGTGATCCACCCGCCTCGGCCTCCCAAAGTGCTGGGATTACAGGCTTGAGCCACCGCGCCTGGCCTCTTTTTTTTTTTTTTGAGACAGAGTCTCGCTCTGTTGCCAGGCACCAGGCTGGAGTGCAATGGCGCAATCTTGGCTCACTGCAACCCCCACCTCCTGGGTTCAAGCAATTCTCCTGCCTCAGCCTCCCAAGCAGCTGGGACTACAGGCGAGCGTCACCATGCCCAGCTAATTTTTGTATTTTTAGTAGAGGCGGGGTTTCACCATGTTGGCCAGGATGGTCTCAATCTCTTGACCTCATGATCCGCCTAACTCGGCCTCCCAAAGTGCTGGGATTACAGGCATGAGCCACTGCGCCCGGTCAGCACCTATTCTTAAAGGGATATTTTGCTTATAGCCATTACTAGAAATAGTGGGAAAAAAAAAGGGATATTGTGTATCTACTTCTAAGGCCCAGATTTCTTCTCCATCTGTCACCTATCCGGGCATCATCCTCCAATAAAACACCCACACTCTCCCCACTGTATCCAGTTAATCTCTTCAACCCCAACTCCCTCTACAAAACAACAGCTCCTTTCCTTCCTCGGTGTAGTCAGACACTTTTGCCTTTGGATACCCGGTTTTGCCATTCTGACGAAACCAGTACATAAGCTCACCTAGGTAAACTTATTCAATCTGAAAGATTCTAAATCCGTTTCTCGGCCGGGCGCGGTGGCTCAAGCCTGTAATCCCAGCACTTTGGGAGGCCGAGGCGGGTGGATCACGAGATCAAGAGATCGAGACCATCCTGGTCAACATGGTGAAACCCCGTCTCTACTAATACAAAAAATTAGCTGGGCACGGTGGCGCGTGCCTGTAATCCCAGCTACTCAGGAGGCTGAGGCAGGAGAATTGCCTGAACCCAGGAGGCGGAGGTTGCGGTGAGCCGAGATCGCGCCATTGCACTCCAGCCTGGGTATCAAGAGCGAAACTCCGCCTCAAAAAAAAAAAAAAAAAAAAAAAAAATCCGTTTCTCATTCCTCCTTTCACTCTTTAAAAACAGCTCTAGATACTGAAGGCCAGGTAGTACAAAACAAACAAACAAACAAAAAACGGCTCTGGAAACCGCTCCCACACTGGCTTGCCCCGACTTGTCCTCACCCTTTTCCTCATACGCTGCTGAAATTCAGGGTTGTGCATTTGGAGTTCCTACACAAGAGCCAGACCCATGTCCTGTTGCCTTCCTCTCTAAACAACTGGACTTCACTGTCTTAGGATGGCTCTCGTGCCCACGTGCGGCAGCCACCTCTGATCTACTTCTTCAGGCTTTCGAAATCACAGGCTCTGCCTCACGCTACACAGCTCTCACAATCCTCAATCTTTAGTATCCTCTCTGCATCTTCCACATCTGTTATCTGCCCCACGTCTTACCCAATTCCATTCACTCTTTACTGAAACTCCCACTGTGACTACTGCACATGATCCCAATTTTAATCCAGCCTCTCATCTAACACCAAACACAAATGCAAACCCACACCACACGACTGTATGTCCCTCAGCCACATTGCTGCCTCCCCTTTTCCCCACATCTCTCTTTTCCCTATCCCAGACTGATTACACACGGTTTATTAATGGCAGTTCTTCAAAACCTAACCAGTCCTCTCCAGGACAGGCTGGCTATGCTGCTGTCTCCCACACTGCTATCACTGAAGTTGCCATCCTTCCTCCGTCTACTACTTCTCAACAAGCTGAACGGATAGCACTCACATGTGCCCTCACCCTGGCAAAAGGGCTAAGAGTCAAATCTACATGACTCCAAATATGCTTTCCACATCTTCCATCACCACGCTGTCATCTGGGCAGAAAGGTGCTTTCTCACTACACAGTGATCTTGTAGTGTAGAAATAAGAACTTTATTTTAATAAGAACTCTCCTTAAAGCTGCCCTTCTCCCAGCCAAGGCCGGAGTCGTTCACTGTAAAGGACACCAGAAAACCTTAGATCCCATTGCCAAGGAAATGCTTATGCCAATGAGACAGCCAAGAAGGCAGCAAACGCACCGATATCCCCCCCAGCGGACAATATTTTTCTTTTTCCTCAATTACTCCCACTCACTCTCTTCCCGAATCCTTAACCTACCAGTTGCTGACCACTCAAGACAGTTGGTTTTTTGATCAAGTAAAATTCCTTCTTCCTGCCTTGCAAGCCCAGTCTATCCTCTCTTCCTTTCATAACCCCTTTCATGTGGGATATAAGCCTTTGGCCCGTCTCTTAGAACCTCTTATCTCATTCCCTTCGTGGAAATCCATCCATAAAACAATTACATCTCAGGGCTCCATCTGCCACTCTACCAACCCCCAGGGACTTTTAAGACGTCCCTCCCTTTCCCATTCACCAAGCCCGGGGATTTACCCACGTGCAAGATTGGCAAATTGACTTTATTCATACGCCTTGTGTCCGAAAATTCAAATATCTTCTTGTATGGGTGGATATCTTTACAGAGTGGACTGAAGCCTTCCCTTCTGGAACAAAAAAGGCCACTGCTGTGATTTCTTGTCTGTTAAATGATATAATTCCCTTGTTTGGCCTGCGGACTTCCATATAATTTGACAATGGTCCCATTTTCATTAGCCAAATCACCCAAGCAGTCTCTCCAGGCCCTTAGCATTCAACGGAATCTCCATGCCCCTTAGCACCCTCAGTCATCAGGAAAAGTAGAAAAAGCTAATCGCCTCCTAAAAACAAATCTTATCAAACTCACCCTTCAATTAAAGAACTGGGTATCCCTTCTATCTACTCTTCTCTGAATTCATGTCACTCGCCAGGAACCCACAAGATACAGCCCCTTTGAACTCTTTTTTTTTTTCTTTTTTGAGATGGAGTCTTGCTCTGTCGCCAGGCTGGAGTGCAGTGGCACAATCTGGGCTCACTGCAACCTCCGCCTCCTGGGTTCAAGTAATTCCTCCGCCTCAGCCTCCCGAGTAGCTGGGACCACAGGTGCATGCCACCACACCTGGCTAATTTTCATATTTTTAGTAGAGACGGGGTTTCACCATGTTGGCCAGGATGGTCTCGATGTCTTGACCTTGTGATCCGCCCACCTCGGCCTCCCAAAGTGCTGGGATTACAGGCGTGAGCCACCGCGCCCGGCCTCCCTTTGATGTCTTATATGGCTGCACCTTTTTGCTTGGGCCTAACTGTCTCCCAGACACTAGCCCTCCTGGAGACTATCTTCCCATTTTACAACAAATTCATCAAGCTGCTAACCTCCTCCCCACTCCAGATACACAGCCTTATGAGGACACCTTAACTGGATGATCAGTGCTGGTCAAGGATCTAACCTTTCCAGGTCTACAGCCTCAGTGGAAGGGCCCCTACCTGGTTGTCTACAGTACCCCAACTGCTGTCCATCTACAAAACCCTCCCCACTGGGTTCACCGGTCCAGGATTAAACTGTGCCCATCAGACAACCAGCCTAGCCCATCCACCTCCTCTTGAAAGTCGCAAGTACTCTCTCCTACTTCTCTGAAGCTTACTCAAATTCCTGAAGAGTAGACACAAACCACACATGAGTTTAGTTTATATTTCTTTTCTTTTTTTTTTTTTTTGAGACGGAGTTTCGCTCTTGTTACCCAGGCTGGAGTGCAATGGCGCCATCTCGGCTCACCGCAACCTCCGCCTCCCGGGTTCAGGCAATTCTCCTGCCTCAGCCTCCTGAGTAGCTGGGATTACAGGCACACGCCACCGTGCCCAGCTAATTTTTTGTATTATTAGTAGAGATGGGGTTTCACCATGTTGACCAGGATGGTCTCGATCTCTTGACCTCGTGATCCACCCGCCTTGGCCTCCCAAAGTGCTGGGATTACAGGCGTGAGCCACCGCTCCCGGCAGGCCTCTTCTTATGTGGATCCTCCACCTATATGTGTTTAGCTACTAACCGGACAGGCACCTGTGCCTTAGTCTTCCTTATTCCTAAAATACAATTTGCCAATGGTAATAAACAACTGCCTGTCCCCCTAATGACACCCACTAGACAAAAAAGAGTCATCCAGCTAATTCCATTACTCCTAGGAACAGGGTTTGCAACCTCCATTGTGGGCCTCGGAACTGGCATAGTGGGGGTCACCCCCTCTGTCACAACATTCTGTAGTCGGTCTGTTGATTTCTCTGCTAGCATTACTGACATATATAATACTTTATCTGTCCTTCAGGCTCAAATTAATTCTTCAGCTGCAGCTGTCCTCCAGAACCGTCATGGCCTCGACTTACTCACTTCAGAAAAGAAAGGACTCTGTATATTTCTAAAGGAGGAATGCTGCTTTTACTTAAATCAGTCCGGCTTAGTTTATGATAATATCAGAAGGCTCAAAGACAGAGCCCAGAAGTTTACTAACCCGGCAAATAACTATGCCAAACCCACCTGGCTGTTTTCTAGCTGGATGTCACGGCTTTCTCCGATCCTTACTCCCCTAATAACCATCTTCCTTCACCTCCTATTCAAACCTTGCATTTTCCACTTAGTCTCTCAATTCCTACAAAACCATATCCAGGCCATTACTAATCACTTTATATGGCAAATGCTACTTTTAATAACCCCACAATATCAACCCCTGTCCCAGGACCTCTCAGCAGCTTAAGACAAGACACCTTACCAATCCTCCCGGCTCATTTGCCTGCCTTGTCTCCAGTTCTATTTCATAGGCTTCACTCTTCTAGGATCAACCACAAACACCAGTTCACCACTCATAAATTCCAGGCGGCTGGGCGCAGTGGCTCACGCCTGTAATCCTAGCACTTTGGGAGGCCGAGGTGGGTGGATCACCTGAGGTCAGGAGTTCAAGACTAGACTGGCAATCATGGTGAAACCCCATCTTTTTTTTTAAAAAAAATAAATAAATAAAAAATTAAAAGAATTCCAGGCAACACCTGGCTAAGGTTAAGATGCAGTTTAATACCTCTCCAGAACCCACACATATCCCTTTCAATCCAAGTCTTCTAGGATCAACTCCCCATAATAGTAGTTTGACCTATTCTCAAGAATCTTCCCTACCCCTGAATTAAAAAGCCTCTGGGAAAAAATCCTAAGACGTAATGAGGTGGCAGCCATCAGACACTTGCCCATGGTGTCCCCAGGCCCAAGCTTATGAAGATAAACTGCAGTACACATATACAGAGCCTGCACCCCATATCTGGCAGCCAAACCAACATCCAGGTCACCACAAAGTATACCAATGGCTACCAGAGGGCTTGGGACACTTTTCCTTTTGCCAGCCTCAGCTCAACTCAGGAGATAGAGAGTATTATACTTATCTCTCTTGCACAGGGTCGGCAATCAGAACTATTGAACTCCTCCATTCAGACCACCACTTAAACTTATGGGAAAAGGGTAATATAACAGATTACTGGCTTGACGACAAGCAGTCTTTTTCATATGATTGAAAATGGAGACAAAAAGCATTGGTAGACTGGACACTATCCCAACCTTGGCCCAAGGCTTCATCACTACTCCCATTAAAGCTATTATGTTTAAAGGCTATTTTTAGAAAATTCACCCTATTAGGAAAATTTCAAGCTCAAAAATATGCTAATTGGCACCTTGTTAAATACATAAAATGGTGCCCTAAGCCAAAGACTTAAGTAAACACTTACTGAACTACAAAAATCAAAGACTTTTATTTTAGGTATCTGCGCCGCCCCCTGTCATGCTTAAAGAAGCCTTGAGAAACATCACCCCTACTCCCTTCTCTTTTTAAACTTTTTTTTGTACATATATCAGAAGACAGGAATGTCAGGCCTCCATGTCCAAGCCTGGCCATTATATCCTTGGTGACCTGCACATACACCTCCAAATGGTCTCCAGGAGCCAGAAAGTCTGAAGTAACCGGATGGCCACAAAGAGAAGTGAAACAACTAGTTCTTGCCTCAACTGACTGCTCTCCCCCTGCAATGTCTGACCATTGTTCCTGCTCAGCCTTGAGAAATTTCCTCTTAGACATTAGGTTTCTCAAGACCCCCACCACTGTTTGTAATTTACCACACCCTCCCCTCTGCTAGCAACAGATAACCCCCACCCTTATGACTATGCCAGTTGGTAATAGATAACCCCCACCCTTGTGACCATGCATCCCGTGACACCCTTCCCCTCCCTAAAATACATTACCATCTTTGACCATTTGCACCAACCTATAAAATCAGTCCCCTTTCCTACTCCCCTTGCCTAACTCCTATCTTGGACTTGGCCCGCTTGCACCCAAGCGCTAAATAGAACAGCCTCGTGGCCTACACGAAGCCTGCCTGGGGGTCTCTTCACCGAGCAACGCGCTTAACAACTCCAACCCCTCCTGTCACTACTCAGGCCCAGCAACCACCAAAACACTCCTGGAGTCTGTTGCAGGGGCTTTCTTAAAGGTCTCCCTGCCTCCATCCTCATCGTTTTCTTTTTTTAATTTTTTATATTTTTTTACAGTCCCTTTCCCCCAATCCCATCCTCACCGTTTCTAACTCACTCTAGTCTGTTTCCTAATCAGTGAACCTATGAATACTTTAAAAATGCTTTATCAGATTTCCCTCCACCTTTCAGAACGCGCCGTGACGCCTATCGTCCTCACAATGGAGCAACTTCTCCCCGCGCTACTGCAGGCGTGACTACCGCTCACACACGCTCCCGACTGCTCTGGGGTCAGTCCGGCTCCAAGCCTCTGCTCAGGCTGCCCCTCTACCCGTCACAATCGCCCCCACCTTAAACGCCGGATTCAGGAAGGGGGCCCCACCACCCACCGGCGCCCCGCTGCCCCGCTGCCCCGGACACTAGCGCCTGCGGCTGCAGCGACCCAGGCGGGCGCTCCTGATTTGGGACTTCAGGATTCCCGGCGGGCGAAAGTCTGGGGAACACAGCACCCACCTGCGCCAAGCCCATCACCGCGGCTGCCGCCATTACGTTCGTAGGCCGCGATGATCCGGCCCCGGGGTCGGAGGCGGGGTCTTCGCTGGCGGGCAACTCTGCAGGGCGAACAGCGCCTCCTCCCCACCCTCCTACTTCCGTTTCCGTCACCTCGAAACTCCGCAGCAACCCGAACCTTTTAGTCAAATGCTTCCACCTAAGAACCGGCAAGATTGCCGAGGGGAGGAAGATGCCGGAAGTCCCGCCCAGAGAGCGTCCGCCCGCAGGGAAACGCCCGTAACATTACCGCCGCCACGCGGCGCAGAGGTTTCTGGGCAATGTAGTTCTCATGTGCACTTGCCCGAGACGACTTCTAACTCCACTGCGCACTGGGCAAAGGCTAAATGGTACTGTGAGGGGCGCTGGGAAATTATGCCCTGAGACTCTGATGGCAGGGCGTAGCTTCGCTCCTCTTAAAGGACCCTCATCCAGATCCTGTGAAGTCTCTAGGGATCCCCGAAATATTGAGAGGTATATTCTTACAGATGTTCCCCAAAGTCACAAAACCAGATGGACACACAACATCCAATGTCACTCTGAGTCCACTCATAGTTCACTTGGATTTCCTTCATTTAAAAAATATGTGTACTGTAGAGAAAAGTTTTGGATCAATTTTGTGAGCCTCAGTTGCGTCAGGGTTCACCAAGAATTGTCCGCAGGCAGGGCCAGGGAGTGGAAGAAGAATGGTCTCCAGACAGTGGCTATGGAGGGACGTTGAAGCTCCCTGAGGCAAGTGGACTAATGTAGAGCTCTTCCTCTGGTTTCCTCAGAAACGAATACCTGGGAGAACCAAGGCAGGCAAAAGAAGGTGGTCAAGGAAGGCAACTCTCCTGCCTATATAGTCACTAATGTCCAAACAAAGGAGCAATACTGTTATCAAAATGAGAGTTCCTAGTCCAAAAGTTTAGATATATGTATTTCCTTTTGGGAATGTTTCTTATCTGAAAAGAAGAACCATTATAAATGCCTTTATGTGCCAAAGCAGGGGCTGACATAGTGCTAGTGAAAAGGTGGTATCTGAACCAAGAAATAAAGATTTGGAAAACTGGGATCACATTTCTTGGCTAGGAGGTGATTCTCATTTCACCTGCAATTACAGGGACAGTGTCTGAATCGAAACTTGAGATTTATTTATGGTTAGAAAAACGAAAGAAGGGGGCAAAATGTATGGAAAAGGAAAGAAAAAAACATTTGCAAATTGTTTAAGTTACTGATAATAATAATTCTGTAGTTATTCACAGATACATGAAGAAATGGATCTGGAGAAACATCTATGATAAGTGAAAACAGTTGACAGCAAAATTCAAGCAGGAGATATTGAAGTCTGAGAAGTGAGCACATGAAGCTGAGCACACAGCTGTGACAGAACTATGACTACAAACAGGTTTTACTCTCCAAAATGTAATTTTATTTATTTATTTAATTTTGGAGACAGAATCTTGCTCTGTTGCACAGGCTGGAGGGTAGTGACATGATCATGGCTTGCTGCAGCCTCAAACTCTTGGGCTCAAGGGATCCTCCCACCACAACCTCCCAAAAAGTTGGGATTACAGATGTCAGCCATCATGCCACACTTCCTTTCATTCTTGAAAACACTAATATCTGGAAAGAAACCTAAAGAAAATATTTAGAAAGTGCTATCAGAATGTTAAAATGAACAGGGATGCTGTAGTATTCATGCTTATTCATGGTTCTAACAAATGTTCAAGAAACACCTACTGTATTTCAGGCACTATCTTAACTGCATGAGACATTTACAAAACAAGAGACAGACCCCAGTAGCTTACATTGCACTCAAGAAAGAGGAGGAAATATGAAAAAAAAAAATCCTGAATTATATAGAGTCTTAGATTGTGGCAGGCATAATGGATAAAAGAGAAGGTGAAGGCACTGAGACGTGCTGGAATGATATGTAATATTACATAGCCAAGAAAGGCCAATTTGTGGATGGATCTTTATTGGAAAAGGACATGGAGAGTTCAATGCCACTGAAATAAAATTTCAGCGTTTCTCAGAATTTCCCTAGAAATCTGAAGTACAGTGTGCCATGCAGGGCCACAGGAGGAACAGGTTTTAGTGTGAAGGAAGAGGCAAGAGCTAGGGGAAAGCCTAGACCAGATCCTTTATTGTGTTTTCCATGGGAAAGGCAAGGCAGATCAGAGCCAACATCTGAGTACCAGCTAGTCTGAATAATTCTGGTTGGCTTTGATTTACAGGAGTGGTCTCTAGTTGCCTCCCACCTGGCCCTGGTGTTACAGTAGGTAGTTAGATATGAGTAGGGCAGGAGAGAGGGACCCCAGGAATGTCAGGCAATTTTGGAGTCAAGGACAGGCAATCATAAATCTTTTCCTCTGAGATAACAAACATAACAAGAGAGGAACCCCAGAGATGTCCAGCTGTCATTGGCTGAAGGACAGGAGAGCATAAAACTATCCCTCTGAGATGCTAAGTGGCCATGATTGGTACTGGGAGGGAAAAGAATTTTCCAACAGATAAAAAACCCCTGGAGCCAGTGACCCACAATCCCTACACAAAATGTGGCAAGATGGCAGAATTTGACTGGTATTTGACCTTCCTCTGGGGGTGCTTGACTCACCCCAAATGAGTATGTGCATTAATTCAGCAAACAAACAGTGCACGCGGCCCCTCCCAAGTGCTGGCAGACTACTGTGCATGCAGTGGTCAAGCAACGGCCTACCCAAGGGAGGAATCAGGAGGAGAATAAAGAGCCTGGGAAATGAGCAAATGTATCAAGTCCCAAGTCAAAGATCAAGTGGGGCACTTGACGTCTCAAGTCATCTACTTGGCCCTTTTCCAAGTGTACTTTGATTCCTTTCACTCCTACTCGAAAACATTTTACTAAACTCTCACTCCTGCTAAAAAACCTACCTTGGTCTCGTCCTCTGCCTTAAACTAGCTCTGCCTCAGTTTAATTCTTTCTTCTGAGGAGGCACTGACCAAAATTGCTGCAGACTGCTGCAAACTCACTGGCAGTAACACTGGGATGATTTAGTGCAGGGAAAGAATTGGCTTGGTAAGAGTTAAGTAAAGAGGGTGTTTGGCTTGCCTTGCTCCCAAAGTCATTGTTTACTATTTTTAGAAAGCAGCTACCTCTGGTAGGGAAAGTCTCCCCATAGCCAGCAAGAATTTTAAGATGTTAAGACATAAAATACAAAAAAGAAAAACCATGATTAATACATAAGCCTCCTTAATGAGAAGGTGGTTGAAAAAAAAAGGTTGAGGAATGAGGGCCCTGAGCAGATCATTCCACAATTATAGACATAAAAATATTCACTTAATGTGCGTGTTCTTGGAAATTATAAGATGGCACATGGAATTTACGGGCTACTGATTTAGGCAAGGTTTTAAGCTTAGAATTTTGTTCAGGAAGCATTTAAATGACTCTCAATCCTATTTTATAGAGCCTAATCCATGGTAAGCCAATGAGTGCTTATGTAAAAGCTTCAGACCCTTGATAAATATTAACACCAGTTAAACCCCTTATACATGCAGATTTTCAGTTACACAATTAGGGAAAAAACCTGGCTCTTAACTATGAGACATATTTCTCTTGAGTTTATTAGAAGCCAGAACTTTATGTATTTCTTCATGATTTATCATTTATAGCAATCACTTTTCCCAAATACATTGAATTTAAATATTAGATAATTTACAGATTTTATATTTATATACATTAAATATTTTATACGATTCAGCTTTTTAAAATAAAAAATAATTTTTCAATACAAATTTGATTAAATAGACATCATGTAAGAGAATTGTACATTTAGCCACACACACACACACACACACACACACACACACATTGCATTTTTTTTTTCTTCTTTCTTCTCTCTAGACCACCAGGGATTCCTGGTTTCTTTTTTGAGACAGAGTCTTGCTCTGTCATCCCGGCTGGAGTGCAGTGGTGCGATCTCAGCACACTGCAACCTTTGCTTCCGGGGTTCAAGCATTTCTCCTGCCTCAGCCTCCTGAGTAGCTGGGATTACAAGTGCCAGCCAACATGTCTAGCTAATTTGTGTGTTTTCAGACGAGACAGGGTTTCACCATGTTGGCCAGGCTGGTCTCAAACTCCTGTCCTGAGGTGATCCACCTGCCTCAACTTCCTAAAGTGCTGGGATTATAGGATTAACACACATATGTTTTAAGAACCAAGAATTATGGGCCGGGCGCAGTGGCTCACGCCTGTAATCCCAGCATTTTGGGAGGCCGAGGCGGGTGGATCACAAGATCAAGAGATGGACCTGGTCAACATGGTGAAACCCCGTCTCTACTAAAAATACAAAAAATTAGCTGGGCACGGTGGCACGCTCCTGTAATCCCAGCTACTCAGGAGGCTGAGTCAGGAGAATTGCCTGAACCCAGGAGGCAGAGGTTGCGGTGAGCCGAGATCGCGCCATTGCACTCCAGCCTGGGTAACAAGAGCAAAACTCCGTCTCAAAAAAAAAAAGAAAAAGAAAAAAAAACAACAAGAATTATGACTATAAAATTGGCAAGGCTGGGTGTGGTGGCTCACGCCTGTAATCCCAGCACTTTGGGAGGCTGAGGCAAGTGGATCACCTGAGGTCCGGAGTTCAATACCAGCCTGACCAACATGGCGAAACCCCATGTCTACTAAAAATACAAAAAATTAGCCAGGTGTGGTGGCGCATGCCTGTAATCCCAGCTACTTGGGAGGCTGAGGCAGGAGAATTGCTTGAATCTGGGAGGCGGAGGTTGCACTGAGCCCATATCGCACCATTGCACTCCAGCCTGGGCAACAAGAGTGAAACTCTGTCTCAAAAAATAAAATAAAATAAAATAAAATAAGTGGCAATAAAATTAAATGATTATTTAAAAATTGAATAAAGGTGAATGAAAGTGAAACCACGAAGGTTTTAAGTGGCAATGACTGCCAAATATTCTAAAAGTTACTTTTTAAATGACAATTTCTAAGATATATTTTTAAAAACTAGTGCTAGATAGTAGCTAAAGTGGTAAAAGCAGATTTCAACCAGTACCTCTTGCAACAGGTGGAAAGAGACCTCGTTATGAAACTGGGCTCAATTCTGAATACAGCAAAGATAACTGGGAATTTCTAGCCAATAAACAGACTGGGGGTGTGGTCAGCTAATGCTTAATTACCAAGAGGAAACATTAGAGCTAAAGGGAAAAATTTTTTTTTTTTAAGATACAGTCTCTCTCTGTTGCCTGGGCTGGAGTGCAATGGCACAATTTGGCTTACTGCAGCCTCCACCTTCCAGGCTCAAGCAATTCGCTTACCTCAGCCTCCTGAGTAGCTGGGATTACAGCCGCTTACTACCACATCTGGCTTATTTTTGTATTTTTAGCAGAGGCAGGGTTTCACCATGTTGGCCAGGCTGGTTTAGATCTCCTGACTTCAAATAATCCATTCACCTCAGCCTCCCAAACTGCTGGCACGAGCCACCGTACCCAGCCGGGAAATTCTTATAAAAGGATCTAATAGGATTTCTGCCAAAGGTAGGCTAGGGTGGTCAGCCATCACCTGCAGGATGGTCAGAGGCTCAATAATTTAATCTGATACTGAAGTCATTCAGATATCAAAGGTGAGGGCTTCTTGCTAAGGCAACTTATCAGAAGTCTTACTGAAATTGGGCAATGCAAAGATGAACATCAAAGTTCAAAAGTCAAAGGCTGGTTGGGAAGAAGATTCAGAGGAGCCTGACTAAAGTTTGGTCATGAAGAGACTGTCAGTCCCTCCCCTTGTTCAAGGAAAGAAGTATTTGAACAACATAAATCAATTTCTCATGCAATCACCTTACTCTTCACTAAGAATCAGCTGAACTATCTGCTGGACTTGTCAATGGAGAATATTTGCTGAATGGGGAAGCGGTCAGATATTTATTGAGGGGAATTCCTATGAAAATAAAAATAGAAAGTTTAATAGATAGAAAACCCATTTTCTTGAGTCCAGGGACAGTCAGTTTAGATTTCTAGATGTTGGGCTTAAACATATTTATTTATTTACTTATTTATTTATTTATTGAGATGGAGTCTTGCTCTGTCATCAGGCTGGAGTGCAGTGGCACAATCTCGATTCACTGTAACCTCCAGCTCCCGGGTTCAAGCAATTCCCCTGCCTCAGCCTCCCATGTAGCTGGGACTACAAGTGCACGCCATCATGCCCAGCCAATTTTTTTTCCTGTAATTTAGTAGAGACAGGGTTTCACCATGTTGCCCAGGATGGTCTCGATCTCCTGACCTTGTGATCCACCTGCCTCAGCCTCCCATAGTGCTGGGATTATAGGTTTGAGCCACCACATCCAGCCTTAAAACATCTTTTGTAGGCCAGGTGCAGTGAGTGGCTCATTCCTGTAATCCCAGCAGTTTGGGAGACCAAGGTGGGTGGATCACCTAAGGTCAGAAGTTTGAAACCAGCCTGGACAACACGGTGAAATCTCGTCTCTATTAAAAATACAAAAATTAGGCAGGCACAGTGGTGGGTGCCTGTAATCCCAGGCACTTGGGAGGCTGAGGAAGGAGAATCACTTGAGAGGAACTCAAGAGGCAAAGGTTGCAGTGAGCCGAGATTACACCACTCCACTGTAGCCTGGGTGGCAGAGTGACTCCAGCTCAAAAAACAAAAAAAGAAAAAAAATTACATCTTTTGTAGGTTAAATGTTTTATGTTATGGCATCAGGTGTTCTGGTAAACTTTCTGAGTGACCCACATAGCAGGTATCAAGGTTAATCATACACGGTCTGTCAAAATAATTTCTTTTAAGTTTCTATCAAGATGTCCAGCTTCCACTTTCAGGGCTTCAGGGAAAGGTCATTTTAATGATCAGTGATGCCAGTTCAGAAGGGTGGGACAAAATTGGAATTGTTAGTTTGGAGTGTCATAGCCAGATACTGGAGAAGTAAGAATTGAGAACCCACAGGGGTCAGTATAATTTTCTATTTCAACATACAATTTTTATCTACAATTACCCACTTTTGATTCTTGTTTGCAAAATTTGTCTGGTTTCATTATATTTGGCTGGATTATTTATATTAGTGCAGCAAAAATGATAATTAACTACTTAGGCCTTTTTAAGTTTGCTTTGCTAGAATGTTTCATAAAGAATCTCAAATTAGGCCGGGCGCCGTGGCTAAAGCTGTAATCCCAGCACTTTGGGAGACTAAGGTGGGCAGATCACGAGGTCAGTAGTTCGAGACCAGCCTGATGAACATGGTGAAACCCTGTCTCTACTAAAAATACAAAAATTAGCCAGTGTGGTGGCACACACTTGTAATCCTACCTACTCAGGAGACTGAGGCAAGAAAATCACTTGAACCTGGGAGGCAGAGGTTGCAGTGAGCTGAGATCGTCCCATTGCACTCCAGCCTGGGTGACAGAGCAAGATGTCATCTCAAAAAAAAAAAAAAATCACAAATTAGAGTTTTTAAGACTCAAGACTTGGAAGCTGAGCCAAGAACGTGCCACCAGATGTTGCCTTCTGTAGATTTGGGTGGATTCCTCTATTCTCAAGATACTTCAAATATTCTGTTTCTTGACTGTATTAGTTAATTCACACATTGCTATAAGAAAATACCCAGGACTGAGTGATTTATAATGAAAAGAGGCTAAATTGACTCACAGTTCCAACAACTGGAGAGGCCTCAGGAAACTTACAATCACGGCAAAAGGCACGTTTTCACAGGGCAGGAGGAGAGAGAATCACTGCTAAGCAAAGAGGGAAGACCCTTATAAAACCACCGTATCTTCTTCTCAGCACCACATCACACTTGCTCTAAAATTGACCACATAATTGGAAGTAAATCACTCCTCAGCAAATGCAAAAGAACGGAAATGATAACAGTCTCTCAGACCACAGTGCAAATTAGAACTCGGGATTAAGAAACTCACTCAAAACCAGACAACTACATGGAGTCAAAGCCTTGTTTCCAATTATGTCTTGTTACAAGGAGAATAGATTCTTTTTCAACTTAGACAAATGTTCACACTGCTGTGAAAAGAATAATATTCACATCAGTCATGGTGGCTCACATCTCTAATCCCAGGACTTTAGGAGTCTAAGGCGGGTGGATCACCTGAGGTCAGGAGTTTGAGGCCAGCCTGGTCAACATGGTGAAACCTGTCTCTACTAAAAATGTAAAAATTAGCTGTGTGTGCTGGCATGTGCATGTAATCCCAGCTACCCAGGAGGCTAAGGGAGGAGAATTGCCTGAACCTGGGAAGCAGAGGTTGCAGTGAGCCAAGATTGGACCAATGCACTCCAGCCTAGGTGACAGAGCAAGACCCTGTCTCAAAAAATATACATTCAATAGGAGTTCCAAATTTTGGAGGGATGAGGCAAGAAGGAAAAATAAATGTTTTCTTTCTGTTTACAAAAGTATAATCTACCAAATGTCATGAGTATAGATAATTTAAGAGGCTTCAGAGAATGGAAAGGATTTACTTATATCTGGAAAATAGGACACTAAATAACCACTAATGTTCCAAACAAAACCATAATTATCTTTAGTCAGGTCATTTCATCTATGAAATTCACTTTCGTTCTGATGGATCTTGTGTTAGTCATTTCATGAACCCATTTTTTGAGAATTTTTGCATGTATGTTCATCAGGGACAGTGGCCTGGAGTGTGGCTCATGCCTGTAATCCCAGCACTTTGGGAGGCCGAGGCGGGTGGATCACGAGGTCAAGAGATTGAGACCATCCTGGTCAACATGATGAAACCCTGTCTCTACTAAAAATACAAAAAATTAGCTGGGCATGGTGGCGCATGCCTGTAATCCCAGCTACTCAGGAGGCCGAGGCAGGAGAATTGCCTGAACCCAGGAGGCGGAGGTTGCGGTGAGCCGAGGTTGTGCCATTGCACTCCAACCTGGGTAACAAGAGCGAAAACTCTGTCTCAAAAAAAAAAAAAAAAAAAAAAAAAATTGAAAAATTTAGTAATATTTAGCACTGACAGCATATTTTAAAATTTTCTAAAATATTAATCAGCTATATGAAAATCCCATGTACTTCAGAAAATTATTCTAAAGAAACTATGTATTAAATTACATCTCTGGCTTTAACAGTAAAATAACTCATTAATGTGCATAAGAATGCATGCAACAAGAATGATCATAAATTGTAATAGAAGACTGAGGGGGAAACCATGGAGCTTCCTAAGAGTGTTTACCACTTTTATGTATATTTGAAAACAGCCACTATGAAAGATAAAGTATCTCCTTGTATCAGTAATTTTATGTGTAAGAAAAATTTGCAAGAGCAGGATAAAACTTTATGTAAACATTTATTAAAACATTTTAATTAGGAGTTAGGTCAGCTATATAACTGATTTAATCAATTAAGCTGTTTAAGTTATATTCAAACCTTGTCACTCAAGTATTTTACTATGTGTGTTACCTATGTGCTTGAAATTATTTGCAGTCACTACATCAATATGGCACAAATAGGATGGTGTGCTACTGACAACTCTGTACATCTCCATGTTCAGTGACAAAATATTGACAATTTGAAATTGGCCATGGTGAGATTCCTAGTATCAAGGGAATGGCAAACACTACAAACTAGAGCTGCATTTCTGCTATTATTAAATTTTTTTTTTTTTTTTTTTTGAGACGGAGTTTCGCTCTTGTTACCCAGGCTGGAGTGCAATGGCGCGATCTCCGCTCACCGCAACCTCCGCCTCCTGGGTTCAGGCAATTCTCCTGCCTCAGCCTCCTGAGTAGCTGGGATTACAGGCACACGCCACCATGCCCAGCTAATTTTTTGTATTTTTAGTAGAGACGGGGTTTCACCATGTTGACCAGGATGGTCTCGATCTCTTGACCTCGTGATCCACCCGCCTCGGCCTCCCAAAGTGCTGGGATTACAGGCGTGAGCCACCACACCCGGCCTATTATTAAAATTTTACACTTAGAAGAGTGATGAAAAATGTTAATATATGCTGATGAAACTTATATAAAAGTATATACTAAAGGAAGCCATTATGTTGTACAACAAGATGAAAAAAAATTAGAAAATGTTTAGTATGCAAAAGCAAAAATGTCATTCATGTTACTGAATGAAAAAAATTCCAACATATATTTGTTGTTCCACTGTCTATTTTTACTGAAAGAAAATGAACCAAAACTCATAATGTGTAAGACAGGTGAAATAGACAATTCACTGAAAATATACAGGTGGCAAATCTAAAAGTAAAAAAATTGGTTGGCCAGGCATTGTGGTTCATGTCTGTAATCCCAGCACTTTGTGAGACTGAGGCAGACAAATCATGAGGTCAGGGTATTGAGACCATCCTGACCAACATGTTGAAGCCCTGTCTCTACTAAAAATACAAAAATTAGCTGAGCGTGGTGGTGTGCACCTGTAGTCTAAGCTACTCAGGAGGCTGAGGCAGGAGAATGGCTTGAACCCAAGAGGCGGAGGTTGCAGTTAGCCGAGATCGCACCACTGCACTCCAGCCTGGTGACAGAGTGAGACTCTCTCACCAAAAAAAAAAAAAAAAAGATCTTCCATCAAGATGGCTAGATAGCCAAATAGGAACAGCTCTGGTGCACAGTTCCCAGTGAGAGTGATGCAGAAGAAGAGTGATCTCTGAATTTCCAACTGAGGTACCAGGTTCCCAGGTTCATCTCAATGACACTGGTTGGAAAGAGAATGAAACTAAGTTGGAAAACATTCTTCAGAATATTATCCAGGAGAACTTTCCCAATCTATCAAGGCAGGCCAACATTCAAATCGAGGAAATACAGAGAAATACCACAAAGATATTCCTCAAGAAGAGCAGCCCCAAGGCACATAATTGTCAAATTCACTAAGGTTGAAATGAAGGAAAAATGCTAAGGGCAGCCAGAGAGAAAGGTCAAGTTACCCACAAAGGGAAGCCCATCAGACTCAAAGCGGATCTCTTGGCAGAAACCCCACATGACAGAAGGGACTGGGGGCCAATATTCAACATCCTTAAAGAAAAGAACTTTCAACTCAGAATTTTATATCCGGCCAAACTAAGCTTCATAAGTGAAGGAGAAATAAAATCCTTTACAGACAAGCAACTGCTGAGAGATTTCATCACCACCAGGCTTGCCTTACGAGAGCTCCTGAAGGAAGCACTAAACATGGAAAGGAACAACCAGTACCAGCCACTGCAAAATCATGCCAAATGGTAAAGGCCATCAACACAATGAAGAAACTGCATCAACCAATGGGCAAAACAACCAGTTAGTATCAAAATGGCAGAATCAAATTCACATATAACAATATTAACCTTAAATGTAAATGGGCTAAATGTCCCAATGAAAACACACAGACTGGCAAATTGGATAGAGTCAAGACCCACTGATGTGCTGTATTCAGGAGACCCATCTCATGTGTAGACACACATAGGCTCAAAATAAAGGGATGGAGAAAGATTTAGCAAGCGAATGGAGAGAAAAAAAAAAAAGTAGGGGTTGCAATCCTAGTCTCAGATAAAACAGATTTCAAATCAACAAAGATCAAAAGAGACAAAGAAGGGAAGAAGGGTATTACATAATGGTAAAGGGATCAATGCAACAAGAAGAGCTATTTTAAATATGCATGCACCCAATTCAGGAGCACCCAGATACATAAAGCAAGTTCTTAATGACGTATGAAGAGACTTATACTCCCACAAAGTATTCGTGGGAGACTTTAACACTCTACTGTCAATATTAGACAGATTAACAAGACAGAAAATTAATCAAGATATCCAGGACTTGAACTCAGATCTGGTCCAAGAGGACCTAATAGACATCTACAGAACTCTCCACCCCAAATCCACAGAATATACATTCTTCTCAGCACCACATCACACTTGCTCTAAAATTGACCACATAATTCGAAGTAAATCACTCCTCAGCAAATGCAAAAGAACAGAAATCATAACAGTCTCTCAGAACACAGTGCACATTAGAACTCGGGATTAAGAAACTCACTCAAGCCGGGCGCGGTGGCTCAAGCCTGTAATCCCAGCACTTTGGGAGGCCGAGGCGGGTGGATCACGAGGTCAAGAGATCGAGACCATCCTGGTCAACGTGGTGAAACCCCGTCTCGACTAAAAATACAAAAAACTAGCTGGGCATGGTGGCGCGTGCCTGTAATCCCAGCTACTCAGGAGGCTGAGGCAGGAGAATTGCCTGAACCCAGGAGGCGGAGGTTGCGGTGAGCCGAGATCGCGCCATTGCACTCCAGCCTGGGTAACAAGAGCGAAACTCCGTCTCAAAAAAAAAAAAAAAAAAAAGAAACTCACTCAAAACTGGACAACTACACAGCAACTGAACAACCTGCTCCTGAATGACTACTGGATAAATAATGAAATGAAGGCAGAAATAAAGCTGTTCTTTGAAACCAATGAGAACAAAAACAAGACATACCAGAACCTCTGAGACACAT
This sequence comes from Aotus nancymaae, assembly GCF_030222135.1. Classification (NCBI taxonomy): domain Eukaryota; kingdom Metazoa; phylum Chordata; class Mammalia; order Primates; family Aotidae; genus Aotus; species Aotus nancymaae. The sequence goes on along the minus strand of NW_026988484.1, from coordinate 1,702,927 downwards.
TTAAAGCAGTGTCTAGAGGGAGATTTATAGCACTAAATGCCTGCATGAGAGGCGAGGAAAGATTTATAATTGACAATCTATCGTCACAATGAAAAGAACTAGAGGAGCGGCTGGGCACGGTGGCTCACACCTGTAATCCCAGCACTTTGGGAGGCTGAGGTGGGTGGATCATGAGGTTAGGAGATTGAGACAATCCTGGCCATGGTGAAACCCCTTCTCTACTAAAACACAAAAACTTAGCTGGGTGTGATGGCACCTGCCTGTAGTCCCAGCTACTCAGGAGGCTGAGGCAGGGGAATCACCTGAATCCAGGAGACAGAGGTTGTAGTGAGCTGAGATTGTGCTGCTGCACTCCAGCTTGGCAAAAAGACCAAGACTCCATCTCAAAAAAAAAAAAAGAACTAGAGGAGCAAGATCAAACAAATTCAAATGCTAGCAGAAGACAAAAAATAATTAAGATCAGAGCAGAACTGAAGGAGATAGAGACATAAAAAACTCTTTAAAAAAAAATCAATGGGGGCCAGGCGCGGTGGCTCAAGCCTGTAATCCCAGCACTTTGGGAGGCCGAGGCGGGTGGATCACGAGGTCAAGAGATCGAGACCATCCTGGTCAACATGGTGAAACCCCGTCTCTACTAAAAATACAAAAAATTAGCTGGGCATGGTGGCGTGTGCCTGTAATCCCAGCGACTCAGGAGGCTGAGGCAGGAGAATTGCCTGAACCCAGGAGGCGGAGGTTGCAGTGAGCTGAGATCGCGCCATTGCACTCCAGCCTGGGTAACAAGAGCGAAACTCCATCTCACAAAAAAAAAAAAAAAAAAAAATCAATGAATCCAGGAGCTGGTTTTTTGAAAAGATCAACAAAATAGATAGACTGCTAGCCGGACTAATAAAAAAGAAAAGAGAGAAGAATCCAATAGATGCAATAAAAAAATGATAAAGGGGATATCACCACTGATCCCACAGAAATACAAGCTACCATCAGAGATTACTACAAACACCTCTATGCACATAAACCAGTAAATCTAGACGAAACTGATAAATTACTGGACACTTACACCCTCCTAAGACTAAGCCAGGAAGAAGTTAAATCCCTGAATAGACCAATAACAAGGTCTGAAGTTGAGGCAGCAATTAATAGCCTACCAACCAAAAACAGTCCAGGTCCAGATGGGTTCACAGCTGAATTCTATCAGAGGTACAAAGAGGAGCTGGTTTCATTCCTTCTCAAGCTATTCCAAACAATACAAAAAGAGGTAATCCTCCCTAACTCATTTTATGAGACCAACATCATCCTGATACCAAAACCTGACAGAGATACAACTAAAAAAGAAAATTTCAGGCCAATATCCATGAGGAACATTGATATAAAAATCTTCAATAGGGCCGGGCGCGGTGGCTCAAGCCTGTAATCCCAGCACTTTGGGAGGCCGAGGCGGGTGGATCACGAGGTCAAGAGATCGAGACCATCCTGGTCAACATGGTGAAACCCCGTCTCTACTAATACAAAAAATTAGCTGGGCATGGTGGCGCGTGCCTGTAATCCCAGCTACTCAGGAGGCTGAGGCAGGAGAATTGCCTGAACCCAGGAGGCGGAGGTTGCGGTGAGCTGAGATCGCGCCATTGCACTCCAGTCTGGGTATCAAGAGCGAAACTCCGTCTCAAAAAAAAAAAAAAAAAAAAAAAAAAAAAAAAAATCTTCAATAAAATACTGGTAAACTGAATCCAACAGCACATCAAAAAGCTTACCCATCATAACCAAGTCAGCTTCATCCTGGAGATTCAAGGCTAGTTCAACAAACACAAATCTAAAAGCGTAATCCATCACATAAATAGAAACCAAAGACAAAAACCACATGATTATATCTCAACAGATGGAGAAGGCCTTCCACAAAACTCAGCCCTTTATGCTAAAAACCCTCAATAAACTGGGTATCGATGGAACATATCTCAAAACAGTAAAAGCTATTTATGACAAACCCACAGCCAATATCATACTGAATGAGCAAAAACTGAAGGGTGTCCTCTCTCACCACTCCTATTCAACATAGTATTGGAAGTTCTGGCCAGAGCAATCAGGCAAGAAAAAGAAATAAAGAGTATTCAGTTAGGAAAAGAGGAAGACAAATTATCTCTGTTTGCAGATGACATGATTGTATATTTAAAAGACCTCACTGTCTCAGCCCCAAATCTGCTTAAGATGATAAGCAACTTCAGCAAAGTCTCAGGATGCAAAATCAATGTGCAAACATCACAAGCATTCCTATATACCAATAACAGACAAACAGCCAAATCATGAGCAAACTCCCATTCACAATTACTACAAAGAGAATAAAATACTTAGGAATACAATTAACAAGGGACATGAAGGGCCTCTTCAGGAGAACTACAAACCACTGCTCAAAGAAATAAGAGAGGACACAAAGAGATGGAAAACCATTCCTTGCTCATGGTTAGGAAGAATCAATGTCGTGAAAATGGCCATACTGCCCAAAATAATTCATAGATTCAATGCTATCCCCATCAAGCTACCATTGACCATCTTCACAGAACTGGAAAAAACCACCTTAAACTTCGTATGTAATCAAAAAAGAGCCCACATAGCCAACACGATCCTAAGCAAAAAAACAAACAAACAAACACACACACAAAAAAAACAAAGCTGGAGGCATCACAATACTTGACTTCAAACTATACTACAAGGCTACAGTAATTAAAACAGCATGGTACTGGTACCCAAAACAGAGATACAGACCAATGGAACAGAACAGAGGCCTCGGAAGTAATGCCACACATCTACAACCTTCTGTTTTTTGACAAACCTGACAAAAAGAAGCAATGGGGAAAGGATTTCCTGTTTAATAAATGGTGTTGGGAAAACTGGCTAGCCATGTGTAGAAAGCTGAAACTGGAACCTTTCCTTACACCTTATACAAAAATTAACTCCATATTTCTCTGCCTGCGTTGATGAATTAAAAAAAAAAAAAAGAAAAAAAAATTAACTCCAGATGGATTAAAGATTTAAACATAAGACCTAACACCATAAAAACTCTAGAAGAAAACCTAGGCAATACCATTCAGGACATAGGCATAGGCAAGGACTTCATGACTAAAACACTAAAAGCAATGACAACAAAAGCCGAAATAGGTAAATGGGATCTAATGCAACTTAAGAGCTTTTGCACAGCAAAAGACACAATCAATATAGTCAACCAGCAACCAACAGAATGGGAAAAAAATTTTGCAATCTACACATCTGACAAAGGGCTAATATCTAGAATCTACAAAGAACTTAAACAAATTTACAAGAAAAAGACAAACAACTTCATCAAAAAGTGGGCAAAGTATATGAACAGACACTTCTCTAAAGAAGACATTTATGCAGCCAAGAAACATATGAAAAAAAGTTCATCATCACTGCTCTTTAGAGAAATGCAAATCAAAACCATATTGAGCCCGAGGTGCGGTGCAGGCTGGAGTGCGCAGAGGCATGCAGGGCGGAGGAGCCCTGGGACTCTGCTGTGGCGGCTATGCCCACAAATGCATAGGTTGGGGCTGGAGGTTGGGTGAGGCACAGTGGCAGCCCGGGAATTGGATGAAGACCCTGAAAACCCATCAGGTGCGGAGGGAATGCTCAGCAGACACTGGCTACACCCATGGATATCCCAGAAGCTGGGCTGCTTGGGGCCACAGGGGTCAGGGCAACAGGACTTGGCGCCTGGAAGCCAGAAAGCCCATAGAGGCAGGCTGATGGCTCCAGAGCTCTCTTCAGACTCACCAACTGGGTGCCCACCTCGGTACCCAAGCCCAGCAGAGGCAGCCAGGCCTGGCCAGCCCCAGTGCCTTTATACCTACAAAGTCCCCGTGGCCCCAGGTATTCCCAATGCTGGCAAGTTGTTACCTTCAGAGGGCTCTATGGTATCAGATTCCTCTCAACTGGCTTGTTGACAGAATTAAGTTCCATGTGGTTGTAGGCCTGAGGTCTGTTTCCTTGCTGTGAGATGTGTGCTCCCCTTGGCTCCTAGGGGCCCCTCTTGTCCTGGATAGCCCGGATATCCCCCTTCCATCTCTCTGACTCCGTTGTCCTTGCATCTTTCTCCTTGCAGCTGGGAAAGGTTGTCCGTTGTTGAGGACCCTGTGATTAGATTACGCCCATCTGAGGTGTCTTGCAACACTAATCACATCTGCAAAGTCCCATTGGCTGTGTAAGGTAACATATCTACAGGTAGGGATTAGGGCATAGACATCTTTCAGAAGCATTATTGTTCCTACAAGTTTTCCCTCTGGACCCTCAAGATTCACATCTGTTCTGAATGCAAAACATATTCATCCCATCTCAGGTTCCCAAAAGGTCTCATCCCATTATACTATCAACTCAAAATCCAAATAGCAAAACCTAGTTAGCTCAAAAGTCCCCATTCTCATCTAAATTGTCTAAGTCTGATATTGATGAGGCTCTGGGTATAATCCATCTTGGGGCACAATTCCTCTCTGTGTTGCTGGGGGATTCAGGAGGGTCTCTGGACATTGTCAGTAAGATCCAGGTTTTTAACGTCATTGAAAGAATTCAGTGATGAGTCAGAATGAAGCACAGGCAAGCACCTTTTATTGCAAAGCAGAAGTACACACACAGAAGTGAGGGCAGGCCCCTGAGAGCGAGTCATGCACAACGGAGTTTGGATTTCTAATTGTATGGGTGTTCCTTTAATCAAGGGATAATCATTCAGTATTCTGAAAAGGGAGGGGATTTCAAGGACCCCCAATTACCACCCCTCTTCCCTTATTTGGGTTTGCCTTGAAGAGTCATGGACACATCATCCTGACTGGGGTTCTGGCTGTTTTCCCTTTTATTTTTGGTTTTCTGTTATCCTGTGTTTTCTTCACCTAGTTTCCGTTTTAGCTGTTGTTTAGGTTTTTTGTTTTTTTTTTTTTTACTTTTTTTCACCTGCACCAAAACCAGGGTGGTGGTTGAGATTTTCAATCCTCCTGTGACCAATGAGTGCTATTCCTGTCTCATTTAGATCCATAAAACTAGAAAATTAGTTATCTGTTCCCAAACAAAAGGGTAGGAAAGACCCAGGATAATAGTTATATATACATATGCATTGCTTCAAAGCAGAAGGAAATGGAAGTGGGAAAACAAAAAAATGGGATCGCCAGTCCCAAGAAATTTTGAAATCCAGTTTGGCAAATGCCACTGGGAGTCAAGACATGGGATATCAGGTGGTTCAGGGCTCTGCCCACTGGATTCTCCTCTGCTCTGAGTCATCCTTCTTTTCTTATGAAAGACAGCAAGTGTCTACACCTGTTTCCTCAGCCAGTCCCATGTATAGAATATTAACACCCATTAACTTCATATTGACAAGGTTCCTTTAGACCCAAGGTGAGCATTCTCACTGGTATAAAATTTTCAAGAACTTTTTGAGTCTCCTGTATGTCACTGAAATTCACATCATTAGAAAAGAGGTTTACGCAGATTATTTTTCTTAGGGAATCCCCTATCTATTTTAGGTTTTTGCTGATATGACTGATAGTTTAAACTTCTTATAAGCTCTCTGCTCGTACTGAGGAGATAGGCAAGGCACATTTAATCTTTTCAAAGAGCTTTTTGTGTGACAATGTTTTTACATATGTTTTGATCTTGATAATAGCAAACACTCCTGGCTCTCTCTCTAAAACATTCTTTTTTTTTTTTTCTGAGACGGAGTTTTGCTCTTGTTACCCAGGCTGGAGTGCAATGGCGCGATCTCGGCTCACCGCAACCTCCGCCTCCTGGGTTCAGGCAATTCTCCTGCTTCAGCCTCCTGAACAGCTGGGACTACAGGCACGTGCCACCATGCCCAGCTAATTTTTTGTATTTTTAGTCGAGACGGGGTTTCACCACGTTGACCAGGATGGTCTCGATCTCTTGACCTCGTGATCCACCCGCCTTGGCCTCCTAAAGTGCTGGGATTACAGGCATGAGCCACCGCGCCTGGCCCTTAAAACACTCTTTCCTGACAACGAATCTCTTAATTTCAAATTTTTTTTTCAATTAAGATGGGCTGAGCATTTCCCAAATCATCAAATCTTGGGTCTTTTCTTTTGCAGTTCCTCTTTATAATCAGTAAAAAACATAGCCACACTTTCAAAACTTCTGCTTAAAAATGTTCTCAGCTAAACGTCCATATACTTATGCATCAATATTTGTAGCAGCTTTTTAATATTTTAATATTAAAAATGGAGGTTGCTCAGTCTAACAGGCTGTAAAAAAAAAAAAAAAGAAAAAAAATGGAGGTTGCAGTGCAGACAGCAATTAAGATAAATTGATAAACTGTGGTATATCCATACTGAATATGACTAATTTTAAAATGGGCTATTCATACCACGGGCAAATTTCAAATTATGTTGCATCAAAGACGGGAGACAAAATTAACTGTATAGACTTATATAAAATTCTAGGAAAGACAAATTTACCTATAGTGAAACCTATTCAGTGGTTGCCTAAGGATTTGTGGGGAAGGAGAGCACTAAGAGAAAGGTTAAGTAAGGGCTTGAGGCTAACTTGAGGGGTGACAGGTATGTCCAATACCACTGATAAGGTGATAGTTCCAAAAGTGTGTGTGTGTGTGTGTGTGTGTGTGTATTACGACTTACTGGTACATCTTAAATATGTGCAGTATATTGCACGTTGATTACACCTGAATGAACCTATACAAAGTTATTCCATTTAAAAATCTGGGTCTCCCGGCCGGACACGGTGGCTCACTCCTGTAATCCCAGCACTTTGGGAGGCTGAGGTAGGCGGATGACGAGGTCAAGAGATCAAGACCATCCTGGCCAACATGGTGAAACCCCATCTGTACGAAAAAATACAAAAATTAGCTGGGCAGGGTGGTGTGTACCTGTAGTCCCAGCTACTCGGGAGGCAGAGGCAGCAGAATTACTTGAACCTGGGAGGCAGAGGTTGCAGTGAGCCGAGATGGTGCCGCTGCACTCCAGCCTGGCAACAGAGCGAGACTCCATCTCAAAAAACAAACAAACAAAAAATCTGGGTCTCCGACTTCTATGGATAACTGGACAACTGGACATCACTGAGTGACTCTACCTCACTATGGTGACTCTTATCACTCCAAATGCCTTGGGAAGACAATTTCTTCCTCAGTAATAAGAAAAACTGGCAAACAATGAGGACAACTGCCAACAGAGTCACCAGAATCTCTAGCTGGTCTCCAAAGCTACCACCTTGGACCCCCACATTTCTTTACTCCCAGGATTACTGAATGTGCAGCAAAGACATTAGGTAAAGAGCCCGGGGAAGTACAGGAATCTAAGAAAACTACATTTGTTGCTGCACCAGTGACCCCGGCCATAACAACATGGCCCTGGATATCCTGAGATTTTTAGATACCCTGATCCCATTCAGTCATAGTGCCTGGACTGTCTGGATTTTTTTTTTTTTTTTTGGGAGATGGAATCTCTCCTGTCTGCCAGGCTGAAGTGCAGTGGCTGATCTCGGCTCACTGCAACCTCCACCTCTCGGGTTCCAGCAATTCTCTTGCCTCAGCCTCTCAAGTAGCTGTGACTACAGGTGTGCACCACCACGCCCAGCTAATTTTCGTATTTTTTAGTAGAGATGGGGTTTCACCATATTGGCCAGGCTGTTCTTAAACTCCTGACCTCGTGATCCACCCGCCTTGGCCTCCCAAAGTACTGAGATTACAGGCACGAGCCACTGTGCCCAGCCAGATGTTTTTATAATGGGCACTTCTCCTCTAGTTTGCCACAAATCACCCAATCCCAATTATTCACACCAAATATTTATCAGTTTTGTTTCCATACTGGATGCTTTAGTTCTTACTAAGAGTGGCCTGTGTGCCAGATTCTGGCCTTCAGGGAATGTGACCACTCAGCAGGGTCTGAGGAACAGCTTTCCCTCAACAGTGTTGGGGAACATGGGGCATATGCTGGAAACAAGAAGCCCAATCCATGCTGTTTCAAAACACTGCAGGCTGTCAGCAGCAGCACCCTCCTCAAGGTGGCACATGGGCTCTCAAACAACTCTAAAATCCGGACAAATCAGGCCTACAAAGATCTAAATTCTTACTTAACAAGCTTAGTCAGCTATGGAAGTTAAGTTAGTCCAGTCCAAAACTGGACTGAGAACTGTTCTCCCTCAACCCCCTGTCCCATTTGAGGCACAGAGTTGGAGGCCCCCACAAAGGCTGTCTTCAGTTTGGCAGGGCCTGGTCTCAATCCAATCCAGTGAAAAGAACCCCCAAGATTAAAGGTGGCTTAAACTGTAAGGCCTTTATTATCGCAAACCAGAGCAACATGAGGCAAGTACTTTCCCAGGACAGGTGACTTGGAGGCTGGAAAAATTCATTACAAGTATGTGACACCAAGACTATCCATGAAGAAAGCAAACCTTTTTAATAAGCCACCAACAGATACAGCTCAGACCTTCTTGGCTAAAGATGGGTCATGTTCGTATCTATACCTGTCACACAGAAGGGAATGAGGACCCCCAATGAACTCAGGCATTTCATGATTTTCTCCAGGGACTGGAGAATATAAAACCCTGCCTTCCCCAATGCTGGGGTATCTAAGCTGATAAAGACGGTTTTGGCCACAGGCATTGACAGTGACATAACTCCGGCAAAAAACCTGAGCAGGTCAGAAAGTGCAACATATCTCTAGATGCATCCTACATACCTGGCACCATAAAGTATCTCCCTTGAGTCAATGTTCAGATATATGAAGTTCAACATCTGACTGATGAGTTCTGTTGTATTCAAAGCACTCCTAGAGCCTGCCTGCAGTGTGAACTTTCTGGTGCCGATTAAGGTGGGAGCTTAAGCTGTAGGCCTTCCCACATTCACTGCACTCATATGGCCTTTCTCCAGTGTGAACTCTTTGGTGACGAACAAGGTGGGAGGTTCTGATAAAATCTTTCCCACATTTACTGCATACAAAAGGCCTTTCACCAGTGTGAACCCTCTGGTGTGCAATAAAGTCAGAACTTCGACTAAAGAATTTCCCACATTCAATGCACTCAAAAGGCTTTGACTCAGTGTGAATTCGTTGATGTTTAATGAGGGTGTATTTGTGGCCAAAAGACTTCCCACAATCACTGCAATCATAAGGATTTTCTCCAGTATGAATACTCTCATGCTGAACAAGTGTAGATTTGTGTCTAAAGACTTTCCCACAATCACTACACTTATAAGGCCTTGCTCCATTGTGAACTCTCTGGTGTACAATAAGATTGGAGTGATGGCTAAAATATTTCCCACATTCATTGCACTTATAAGGCATTTCTCCAGTGTGGATTCTCTTGTGCTGAGTAAGGTTGTCTTTTCGACTGAAGGTTTTTCCACATTCACTGCACTCAAAAGGTCTTTCTCCAGTATGGATTCTCTGGTGCTGGACAAGAGTAGCTTTGCGGCTGAAGGCTTTTCCACATTCGCTGCACTCATAAGGCTTCTCTCCACTATGGATTCTCTGGTGCTGGACAAGTGTGTCTTTACGGCTGAAAGCTTTTCCACATTCACTGCACCTGTAATGCATTTGTTCACCATGAAATGCATCCCCACTCTCTGTGCTCCTGTGTGTCTTCCTCTTGCTTCGGGTGGCCTTTTGTTGGCAAGCACCCAAAGTAGCCTGGAAGTTTTTCTGCTCCTCCTTACAGGCAAAGGGCTTTTCTGACGGGTGAGGTTCTTTGCTAACTGTGCAGTTCTTCACAAATGAGGCCTCACCTTCATCCTTTCTTAAGGGTTTCTCTATACTGTAACACTTCTGGTTCTGGTGAAGGTTTGCACTGACCCAGAACTGTCTCTCACATGCCTCACATGTGTGAAGTTTCAGTCCATGGTGTGTACCCTGGTGTTCATCCAGGTGCAAAATATCTTTAAAGATGGGGCCACATATATCACAATGGTGAGCTGTCTGTGTGGGCAAACCTGCCTTGGAAGTATTAACATGTGACACTGCTATAGAAATGCTCTGTTCAGAAGACACCTCCTCATCCTTCACTCCATGCCAACAACCTAAAGGCAGAAAAATACCATTGTCTACATGGTGACTTTGGTGAGTGGGGTAACTCCATCACAAAAGTCTGTCTGGTGTACCCAGGACTGAGTACATACCTAAGTTTCCTGGTGGAACAGAGCTAGGATCAGGTTGAAGTACAGTACTGAAGTACAGGCCTGCTGTACAGTATTGGAATCTACGAGTCACAGAATGGAGATGGCCTCACAAGAAACAAAGACACAAGGATGGGGTGTAGTGCAGGGAGAAGTGCAAGGTCTCCAACTTAATCCTCTGTAAATGACTTTTAGCTGGACCTTGGCTAACTGTGGGTGACAGGAGACTGCTATACAGAAATGTGTGTCCAGGCCAGGAAAATGTGATTAAAAGTGAGTAATGTGTTCAGGGACTATTTCAGGATGTGTGTGCATCTTATGACACATTAGTGTTTAAGTGTAGTCCAATACTGGACAGCACTGCAGAGAAAGCTATTGCTCTACTAGAGCCCCTCTGATAGAGAGTGGGGGAGAACAGCCCGGGTGAGAAGTCAGATTAGAAATGACAAGAGTGTACAGAATGGGGAAAAAAAGGTAGAAATAAGTTAGGGCCTCTGGCCTTGGCACCAGTGATGGGCACAACATAGGTTTCTGGAAGTACAGGAACCCAGCCCTGAGGTTATGCCCTCCCCCTCAGCCTCAGCTCCCACTCACCAGGGCCTGCCCAAGCCCCTCCTGCTGTGACTAGAGTCATCCCCTCTTGAGTTAGGTACCCGGAGTTCTCCCTCTTGTTACAATTCAGCAACCACAGAGGATCTGGAAGATACAAAGCATAGACAGGGGAAAGATGAAAACCACGCAAAATCACAAGAAAACAAATACTACAAAATGAACCTCAGAAAACTGTCCTACAGGAACAGTCCAGTGGGCCCAGAAGTAGTGACCATGATGACTGAAACTGATGACACACAAGCAGACTCAAAGAAATTGCAATTAGAGGAAGGGGGTGAAGTCTGGAGTCCAGAGGTTTCATGAATATGGACAGTCACCTGGCCAGGGAGAGGCCAAGCAGGATTCAGCGGTTTACCTTAGGACCCCTGACCTGTAAACCATTCCTGGCAAGGCTTCAGGGCAGCAGGAGCTGAGGGACACAGGGAACAGGGGAGGCAATGCATCTAGCTGAGCCTGTGCACCAGAGGACCTATGTGAGGGAATCAGAGAAGACAGCAGTGCCCATGCTCTTCCTTTCTGCGCTATTGCTCTTGTCTTTCCATAGTACATGCAAGAGCAATCCCTAGGGCAAAAAGAGCAGAGCAGAGCCCAGCCCACAAAAATGGGACACTGGGGCCTTACCTAGGGAGACTACAAATGCAAAGCACAGAAACCATTATTTCATCATAGAAGAGTCTCTGAGCCTCATCAAGCAGCTCCCATTCCTCCTAAGAGACGCACACAAGTAAGTCCTCAAAGGTCACACAGTCCTGTGTGAGGTGGTGGACAACTGAGCCTAGGGGCAGCCTCTCTCTCCAGGAACTCCTTGTCACATCTAACTCAAATGAGACAACAGTCCCTGATGTGATTGGTGTCTGTTCTCTCCTCATATTCCATTAATCCTTTTGTCCAGCCTAGAACAGGCAAGTGGACAGACAAAACACCATGGCCTGGCTTCTCCTATCAGCCTGCTCCCCTGGGAACAACTGATTATGCCTCATAGACAAACCTGAGCTCAGCACTCTCTCAGAAACCCTCAGTAGCAAAGCTCTGGGCCCGTGAATTCACACTCCATCTACACGTGCACATCACCCTTTTGGCCATGCCTCCTTTACATCTATGGATACCCACTATATAGGTACCGCCCAGGCTTCCCCACATGCAAATCTACGTACAGCATCCAGAGAATGCTTGGATAATGCATTCAGGATTACATCTGTTCCTGGTCAATGGCCCCACTGCCATGGTTTCACCTGAATCCAGCTATTAAATCCTCCCCTCCTGGCTCTATTTCATGGGTCAATTCAGCAATCCAGAAACATGGGTAGAGCTCAGTTGAACTCAGCACTTTTCTGCTTTGCTGTTGTACTACTGAGGTCAGTCTCCGACTTCTGCTCAACATTTAACTCATTCAAAACCCACACCCGCTGGGCACCTACCCCAAGCACAGTGATTCTGCCTACCGACCCAATCTGTCCCTGGGCTAATTCACTCGCTTGAAACTCCACAGGGGCCACCGCGGAAGCCTGAGGACACATAAAGAGCTGAATAAGCACTGGCTCTGGCCTCACGGCCACCTCCCTTCCATTACTACAGTGCCTCACCTCACGTCCACCCTCTCCCTGAAACACTTTGCCACCTGCCTGACCCTATTATTCCCCTTCCTCCCAAGGACACTTCCCTCCCTCTTCTAGCCTCTAAGATGGCCCCTACCCCCACCCTGCTGCGCCTGCCCTTACATTGTGCTCTCTGACGGCACTGCCACCATGACCTAAAGATTCTCCCTCTAAACTGGAAGCAAAATTCTATCCTGATCCACATGCCAGTTGCCATGTGTCCAGCTGTCTACTTGACACCTCCACTCACGTGGCTTTGGAACATGGCAGATTCCACATAGCCAAACTACACTCGAGATATAACCTCTGAAAGGTACTCCTACCACCAACTTTGTCACCTCAGTCGATGGCATCCTTGTATCTTCTCAGAATGAAAAAATGCAGGGTCATCCCTCACCCCTCCCCTTTTCTATCTCATCTTCCAAAATCTGGTTGGTCCCTCTTTAAGGAAAATGATTCAGAATCCATCCACATCTCCCACCTCTACAGCCACCACTCTGGTCCAACCTAAACTGTTGCATTCAGCTCCTCAGTGGTATTCCTTCCCTCATCCTCACGCTCAGTCTCTTCTTCACTGGACAGTGAAGACAAAGCTGGTTAAGACCAAAGTCAGATCATTCCCTCCTAGCTCCAAACCTGCAGTGGCTCCCACCTCTCAGCATAGAAACCCAGATCCTCAGGCTGCCGTTCCTGGGCTGAATCCTGTTCCTGCTGTCTGATCCCCCCAGACATAATGGAGACCTGAGGTTCCCCAAACACTCCTAGTTTAGTCTCAAGTGAAGTATTTGCATGTGCTGGTTCCTGTGCCTGAGATAATGCTCCACACTTCATCCCACTGCTTGCCAGAAATGGAAACCCTTCCACATAATTCCAAAACAGAATTTACAACACAGAGCTTTAAGTGACTACAGGACCTCCCCAAATGGTAGGTAGAAGGGACACTGAAGAGTCCCAGAACACTCTAACTCTCTATACTGAGTTGCTGAGATAATGGGGGTGTGTTGGGCTACGTGAGGGACTGAGACAATCTGGACTCATCTAGGTAGGAATCACAAGCTTCTGCCACCATGGCAACCTCACAACAAGAGGGAAGCTGGGAGTGGCAGGTTCCCACAGTGGGATCTCATGGACTGAACTGTTCTCCTAACCCCTGCCAACCCTGCCCTTTGGCAGGGATGATTTTGGGTTGCCTCTCTAACTTCAGATACTCACACCTCAGTGCTGGCTCCTGCCAGCTGTGTGGACATAAAGAAAGACTGGTGTCTCAGTGTCCTCATCTTACAAGTGGGAATAATAACGGCACCCACCTCATAGAGCTGTCGTTTGCATCAGGCTTGTCTGTACATGTCAAGTGCCTCTGAAACAGCTACTACTATCCATGCAAATGAACTGATGAGTTTTTGAAAAATTAGGTTTGTTTTGCTTGCTTTAAAAGCTTTTCAGAAAATATTGTTAAGATTTCCCATTGTAATAAAATACTTTAGACAAATTAGTATTTTGACCAATCATTAAGTGCTGGTATAAATTTAACTTATATATACATTTTTTAGTTCCCTACTTCTGTGTACTTGCAAAGTATACACTAGCCCTTGCACTAAACCAGCCTACCTGATACATATTCCTCTGAAGGGGAGCTGCATGATCCTTCATTAGAGATGTTCATAATTTTTGCTTACCTGTTTGGGTAACTGAGGCACAAGTGCACTGGTTGGGGATGGGACTGTTCCACAGGCAGTGCCCATGGGGGCGTGCTGAGCCTGTAGGTTGGCAAATCCACTGCATCCCACACCTTGGTCTCCAGTGCAGGCCACGCTACTTATGCTCTACAGCCCTGTCCTCTTGCTGACACCATACAGAATCCTTTTACATACCAGGACCTCTCCTTTCTGGAAGGAATCTTAAATGTCCACACCTTGGCCAGGCGCGGTGGCTCACGCCTGTAATCCCAGCACTTTGGGAGGCCAAGGCGGGTGGATCACGAGGTCAAGAGATCGAGACCATCCTGGTCAACATGGTGAAACCCTGTCTCTACTAAAAATACAAAAGAAAAAAAAAAAAAAGTCCACACCTTGTTCCCTGGTCTGCCAACCTAACCCTACCTCTCACTTCAGAGACCACATAAAATAACACCCTTAATATCCCACCCTCTAAATCTCATCTACACGCTTTGACCTTATGCCTCAGGCAGTGAACGTCTCTAGCACAACTCCCTCTCTCGAACTCCAGACCCGCATGTTGAGCTACCCATGAGAACCTCCAACGCAGAACACCTGAGATTCACCAAGTCCAAAATCCAATTGCTGATCCCTCTGAAAGGTGCTCCCTGATCTGACTTACCAATTTCCATTCTTTCACACGTTCAAGAAGGCAAACAAACTGGCAATAAAATAAAAACCTGGAGAGCCCTTCCCTCCATACATTTACTCTCGACCACATCTGCTGCAGCAGGAAATCCTGTTGGTTCCATCTTTAAAAATCCATCCAGGATCTCATGACTTCCCCACCCCAACCCCTCCTGCCACTGCTCGGGCCCAGCCATCAGGCAACACTCCTGGAGTTTGTTGCAGGGGTCTCCTCAAAAGTCTCCCTGCCTCTATCCTCACCGTTTCTACCTCACTCTAGTCTGTCTCCTCCTCCTCAGCGAACGCTGGAATACTTTAAAATGCTTTATCAGATTCCGTTCCTCCACCCTTCTATTTTTCTTTTCTTTTCTTTTTTTTTTAAGACGGGGTTTCACCATGTTGGTCAGGCTGGTCTTGAACTCCCGACCCCAGGTGATCCGCCCATCTTGGCCTCCAAAGTGGTTGGATTACAGGCGTGAGCCACCACGCCCGGCCTTTTTTTTTTTTTTAATATAATTTCAACTTTTTTGCGAAAGGACCCTGCACCCTTATAAACTCGCCATGGCTCCTATCGTCCTCCCAATGAAGGTATAACTTTTCCCCGCGACACTGCAGGCCTGACTACAGCTCACACACGCTCGCGACTGCTCCGGGCTCAGTCCAGCCCCAAGCCTAAGCTCAGACTGCCCGGCCCGTCTGCCCGTCACGCTCGCTCCTACCTCACACGCCGGTTTTAGGAACGGGCCCCACCCACCAGCGCCCCGCTGCCCTGGACACTGCGACCTGCGCTGCAGGGACACAGGCAGCCGCTCCTCATTCAGGACTTCAGGATTCCCGGCGGGCAAAGTCTGGGGAACGCAGCACCCACCTGCGCCAGGCCCAACACCGCGGCCGCCGCCGCCATCACAGTTCGTAGACCGCACCAAGCCGCGAGGTACACCCAGGTCGCGGAGCCCTGGCACCGAGATGGTGCGACCCCGGGGGCGGAGGCGGGGGTCTTCGCTGGCGAGCCACTCTGCAGGGCGAACAGCGTCTGTTCCCGCACCCTCTCGCTTCCGTCACCTCGGAACCGTCCAGCAACCCCGAGCTTTTGCTCGGATGATCCCGCCGGAGAGCCGACAATATGTCCGCCGCGAGGAAGATGCCGGAAGTCCCGCCCAGAGACCCTCAGGCCGCAGGGAAACGCCCGTAACATTGCCGCCGCCGCGGGGCGCAGAGGTTTCTGGGCAACGTAGTTCCCATGTGCATTTGGCCAAGACGACGGCTAACTCCACCGCGTGCTTGGCAAAGGCTAAATGATACTGCAATGGGCGCAGGGAAATTATGCCCTGAGACTCTGATGGCAGGGCGTAGCTTCGCTCCTTTTAAAGGACCCTCATCCATTTCCTGTGAAGTCTCTAGGGATCCCCGAAATATTGAGAGATACATTGTGTTCCCCAAAGCCACAAAACCAAATGGACACACAACATCCAATGTCACTCTGAGTCCACTCATAGTTCACTATTTTTTTATAATGGAAAGAGGCTTAATTGCCTCACAATTCCAATGACCAGAGAGGCCTCAGCAAAAGTACAATCACGGCAAAAGTCATCCCTTCACAGGGCAGCAGGAGAGAGACTGAGTGCTGAGCAAAGGGGTAAGCGCCATATAAAACCACCAGATCTCGTGAGAATTCACTCAATATTACGAGTACAATATGGGGG
This sequence comes from Aotus nancymaae, assembly GCF_030222135.1. Taxonomy (NCBI): domain Eukaryota; kingdom Metazoa; phylum Chordata; class Mammalia; order Primates; family Aotidae; genus Aotus; species Aotus nancymaae. The sequence goes on along the minus strand of NW_026988484.1, from coordinate 1,686,552 downwards.
AAACCGTCCCTGTGATTCAATTATCTCTACCTGGTCCCGCCCTTGACATGTGGGGATTACTACAATTCACAGTGAGATATGGGTGGGAGCACAGAGCTAAAGCACCACTGGGCCTGCCAGAAAATGCCCTTCCTAACCTACCTGTAAGTCTGCTAACCCTGTAAGCCAGGTACCAGGCCGGTTTTCCAAGAGACGTTTCTAAGCATTGGCTCCATAAACTCACCTTAATTCATTAAAACTGGTCATCTTTTTCAAAAATGACATTCCAAGCCTTGGTAATATAACCAATGTTTCCAATTATGTCCTATTACAAGAACAGATTCTTTTTCAGCTTAGACAAACGTTCATACTGCTGTGAAAATAAGAATATTCAGGCCAGGCACGTTGGCTTGCACCTGTAATCCCAGCACTTTGGGAGGCTGAGATGGGCAGATCACCTGAGGTCAGGAGTTCAAGACCAGATGATCAACATGCAGAAACCTTGTCTCTACTAAAAATGCAAAAATTAGCTGGGTGTGGTAGCATGTGCCTGTAATCCCAGCTACCTGAAGGCTGAGGCAGGAAAATTGTTTGAACAAGGGAGGCAGAGGTTGCAGTGAGCTGAGATCATGCCACTGCACTCCAGCCTGTCGACAGAGCAAGACTCCTTTTCGAAAACAAACAACACATTGTTGTTAATTATAGTTACTGTTCTCTGCTATGAAATATTAAAATTTATTCTTTTAATATAACTATGTTTATACTCATTAACTGTCTTCTCTTCATCCTCTCCCATCCTCCTTAACATGGCCTTCCCAGTCTCTGGTATTTATCATTCCACTTCCTATCTCCAAGTGATCTATGTTATTAGTACCCATATATAAGTGAGAATATGTGATATTTGTCTTTCTGTGCCAGGCTTAATTACCTCCAGTTCCATTCATGTTGCTGGAAGTGATATGGTTTCATACTTCTTTGTGGCCAAATAGTATCCTATTGTGTATATATACTACATATTCTTTATCTATTCATTTCATGATGAAGACTTATCATATCTTGGTTATGGTGAATAGTATTGCAATAAACATGGGAAGCATGTATCACTTTGATATCACTGTACTGATTTACATCCCCATTAACAGTGTACAAGAGTTTCCTTTTCTCCACATCCTCACCAACATCTGTTAATTTTTGTCATTTTAAATAAAACCCATTCTAACTATAGTAAGATGATATCTTGTGGTTTTTATATGTATTTCTCTTATAATTAGTGATTCTGGCTTTCTTCATGTATCTGTTGGCCATTTGTATGTCTTGAATTTAGAAATACCTGTTTATGTCCTTTGCCCATTTTTAAATGAGATAGTTTGCGTGTTTGCTCTTTGCTGTTGAGATGTTTGAGTTCCTTGTATATTCTAGGAATATCCCCTCTGGATGAGTAGTTTGCAAATATTTTCTCTCATTCAAGAGGCTGTCTCTTCACTCTGTTGTTTCTTTTTTTTTTTTTTTTTTTTTAGATGGAGTTTCGCTCTTGTTACCCAGGCTGGAGTGCAGTGACGCGCTTTAGAATATATCCCATTTGATCATAGTGTATATTTTTTGATGTGTTATTGATGAATTCATCAGTTAACTTGTGTGTGTGTGTGTTTTTTTTTTAGAATTTTTACATGTGTGTTCATCAGGGATATTGGCCTGTAGTTTTGTTTACACTTACTATTTTTAAAAAAGTCTTTGAAAAACTTAGTAATATTCAGCACTAATAGCATATTTTAAATTTTTATATTTTCTAAAATATTAATCAGTTATATGAAAATCCCATACACTTCAGAAAATCATTCTAAAGAAGCTATGTATTCAATTACATGTCTGGGTTTAATAGTAAAATTACCCATTAATGTGGGTAAGAATGCATGCAACAAGAACAATCATAAATAATAATGGAAGTCTGAGGGGGAGATCATGGAGGCAAACAAAATTTGAATACTTACAAATCTGATTTACCCTTTTAAGCTGACAGAGTCCTATTATCTTTCCAAACTATTCCACAGTTAATACAACTTACAAGATCAAAGGTACTTAAACAAATCCTTTATCACTGCACACGCCAGTTAACAGGTAGTTCATGGTATGTGGTGGAAGCTAAAGAAAACTTCATCACAAGCATCACCTGAGATCAATAATGTCCTCAAAAAAGGCAGTCCTCTGAAAGTTGCCAGCAGAACTCACATCAGGTCCTTTGGCCAGTGCTGGGGTAGTTACATGCACTATGTGTTAGGGACAAACTGCCTCAGAACACCTGCTCCGTGTAAGCTGACCCTTTCCAGTCTGATTGCCATCTGCAGCTCTGATTGCTCTGCAGTTGCATTCCTTTTTTATTTATATTTATATATTTTTTCTTTTTTAAAGACGGGGTTTAACTATGTTGGTCAGGCTGGTCTTGAACTCCCGACCTCAGGTGATCCGCCCGCCTTGGCCTCCAAAGTGCTTGGATTACAGGCGTGAGCCACTACGCCCGGCCTGCAGTTGCATTCCTAAACCCCTACCTAGGCGCCACATCAAGGCTGCCGGACATGCTCCAATTAAGCAAAGTCTGATTACAGCCATCTGGGCAGCTCAGGCAGCTCGAGGGAGGACAGGAAAAATAAATTTTGTTATCCATATTTGTAAATTCCTGTTTGACACATATCTGTAAAAAATCCTGGTTTCTCTTTTAAAAAAACTGCTGCCACAAAAGTCACAGGATGATGTATTGTAAGTCTGTTACAAGTTAATAAACTAGCTCTGTGCCTGCTACCAGCAGATAAATTACCTCAGTCCTGAAACTCCCTTATGCCCCTCACACCCCATATAAATCCCTTGGTTTGTAAGTCTGGGGCTGCCTCCTCTGATTGTTATGGAGCAGCTCAGCAGGTTAATAAAACTTGCTTTCCTAACTTTGGGTCTTTTCTCCTTTCTCTGGGCTACCCTTACCCTATGTAGCCAGAGGAGGAAACAAGAAACCCCTCTAAGAGCTCAGACTACTTCAGCTAATGGAAGAAGTTTGCTTCCCTGAGATGCACACTCTGTGGGTCTCCCAGGTGGCGTAAATGAAAAGGCTTCAGCTGCAGAAACTGGTAGTGACGTGAATGTTGTAAGGTCTCTGGGCAGGTTTAGAGAGTACAACATAGCTACACATACTTCCCACATACCTCAAACTTATGGGGAATCCATGGATGTTTGGATACATAAGTCAAATCAGGAGAACGCTCTTCTCAAAGGCTAGCCTCCAGTGCCATCACACCTAGTTAAAAAAAAAGCACATTCACAGCATATATAAGGCCTTTCTCCTTTGGGAAATCTTCAGTGTTAAATGTGACAAAACAGGCTGGGTGCGGTGGCTGACACCTGTAATCCCAGCACTTTGGGAGGCTGAGGCGGGTGGATCACCTGAGGTCAGGAGTTCGAAACTAACTTGACCAACATGGTGAAACTCCGTTTCTACTAAAAAAACAAAAATTAGCTGGGCATGGCAGCAGGCACCTGTAATCTCAGCTACCCGGGAGGCTGAGGCAGGAGAATCACTTGAACCCAGGAGGTTGCAGTGAGCGGAGATCCTGCCATTGCCCTCCAGCCTGGGTGACAAAAGCAAAACTCCTGTCTCAAAACAAACAAAAAAAGTGACAAAATAATTTCCCAGATTCACTGCACATGAGCTCTTTTGTGTCTTAAGAGGCTAGAGCTTTGGCTAAAGTATTTCCCACATTCACTGCATTTGTAAGGCCTTTCTCCAGTGTGAACTGTCTTGTGTTGAATTAGGTGATTTTTGCAGGTAAAAGATTTCCCACATTCACTGCACTCATAAGGCCTTTCTCCAGTGTGAACTCTCCTATGCTGAAGGAGGGCAGATCTTTGGCTAAAGTATTTCCCACATTCACTGCATTTATAAGGCCTTTCTCCAGTGTGAACTCTCCTATGCTGAAGGAGGGTAGAGCTTTGGCTATAAGATTTCCCACATTCATTGCACTCATAAGGCCTTTCACTGGTGTGAACAGTCTGGTGTTGAATGAGGTGGGTTTTTTGGCTAAAAGATTTCCCACATACACTGCACTCATAAGGCCTTTCTCCAGTGTGAACTGTTTGGTGTCGAATGAGGTCGGTTTTGCAACTAAATGATTTTTCACATTCACTGCACTCATAAGGCTTTGTTCCAGTGTGAGCTCGTCTGTGTCGAAGGAGGCTAAAGCTTTGGCTAAAAACTTTCCCACATTCACTGCACTCATAAGGCCTTTCTCCAGTGTGAACTCTTTGGTGTTGAATGAGGATAGATTTCCGGCTAAATGATTTCCCACATTCAGTGCACTCATAAGGCCTTTCTCCAGTGTGAACTCTTTGGTGATGAATAAGGTAGATATTTTGACTAAATGATTTCTCACATTCACTACACTCATAAGGCCTTGCTCCAGTGTGAACTCTCCAGTGTCGAAAGAGGTTAGTGCTACAGCTAAAGGATTTTCCACATTCACTGCACTCGTAAGGCCTTGAGCTAGTGTGGGTACTCCTGTGACGAGAAAGGTTAGTGCTGTGGCTAAAAGATTTCCCACATTCACTGCACTGATAAGGCCTTTCTCCAGTGTGAACTCGTTGATGTTGAATGAGGACAGATATCTGCCTAAAGGATTTGCCACATTCACTGCAGTCATAAGGCTTTTCTCCAGTGTGAACTCTTTGGTGCTGAGTTAGGTGAATTTTGCGACTAAATAATTTCCCACATTCAATACATTCATGAGTCTTTTTTCTATTGTGTGCTTTCCTGTGTCGAAGAAAGCCAGAACTTTGACTACAGAATTTCCCACATTCACTACACTCATAAGGCCTTTCTCTGGAGTCAATTCTTTGGTGTTGAATGAATACAGATTTCTCCCTAAAAGATTTCCTGGATTCAATGTATTTGAGAGGCTTTTGTACAGTGGGAACTCTGAAGTGTCGAATGCTGCCGTGTGGTCTCTCACTGCTGGGAGTCACCTGATGCTGGAGAAGTCCTGAGGTGGCTGGAAAGTTCCTCCCAACTTCCCCAAATGTGAAGGGTTTTCCTTCCACATGGAATCTGCAGTTCAACATAAATGAGGCCTGGTCCCCATCCATTTTAAAGAGCTTCTCTCCATTATCAGGCTTCTGGATCTGAAGAAGGTTTGAACTCAAACGGAAGACTCCTGATGCCCCACCCAAGTGTAATTTCTGTCCAGAGGGTGAGGCTTGGAGCTCAATTATTTGTAAAATGTCTCTCAGGACTGGGGTACAAATCTCACAGGGGTGACTCTTATGGGTGGATGGATCTGCCTTTGGAGTCCTGCCCTGTGACAGTTCTTCTTCAGAAATGCTCTCTGCAGAAGGTGCCTCCTTATCTTCTGCTCCACACCAACAACCTGAAAAAAGAGAAATGGTGAGAAAATGCAGGTTCATTATGGTGTGAGACGTTACACCAAAAATGTGTGCCAGACAGAAAAGAATGAGTCGAAGAAAATATTCGTAGGATATGAGAGCTGGTGGCAATTTGGGGAAAAAAGCTCCTAAAAGTCACAGAACAAGGGAGGCTTTATGAGATGAAAGACACAAAGATGGGGCACAATTCAGAGAGAAAAGGCAGGGTCTCTGACTCATATTCTGCCAAAAGCTTTTATCAGGATCTCCTCTCCTGATGACTTGGGTACACTGCACAGAACATTATTGGTGTCCAGGCCCAATAGAAACCCATGGGAACTGAATACTAGTTGTGGAAGGACTATTTAAAAACATGCATTATAACTCGATCAAGACAGTTGAAGGTGAGCAAAAAAAGAAAATGTGTACATCTGACAACATATTACCTGTGGGTCAGTGTCAGAGAACCCTCTAAAAGTTGCACTGGAAAGGAACAGGTGACACATGGAGGCCAGAAATTGGGAGCAGCTAAGGGCTGGATGTCATGGATGAAATAAAAATTAGAACATGTGTAGATAAGAAAAAAAAATGATATATATCCTATGTAATTGGTCCCCAATCACTGACAACTCAGGACAGGTTTATGGGGTGATTAGAAACAGCCCCAGCATCTTGCCCTCCCTTAGTTGTCACTCATCAGGGCCAGGCCTCCTCTGAGAGGATCTTGCTATGTGCACCCTGTAAAGCAACCAGAGCCATCCCCAATCCCAGTTGTGCAACTATACCGGATCTGTAAGATGCAAGCCCTAAAGGGAAGACCAGAGAGGTGCACAGCCAGCACTGGCACAGAGCAACTTAACACATGACAAACTACAGCAGAGAAAAATAATGTTACAAGAAAATCTTTTAGGTGGGTCTTTATGAAAAGCCTATGGACCAATCAAGTAGTTACCATGATGATGCCTGCAATTCCTGAAACAGGTGGCTTGAGATTTCAGTTAGAAGTAAAAGGCATAGGCTGGGCAAGGTGGCTCATGCCTGTAATCCTGGCACTTTGGGGGGCCAAAAGGGGTGGATCATTTGAGGTTAGGAGTTCAAGACCAGCCTGGCCAACATGATGAAATCCCATATCTACTAAAAATATAAAAATTAGCTGGGTGGTTCAGAGGCTGAGGCAGGAGAATCCTTTAAACCCAGGAGGCAGAAGTTGTGGTGAGCCAAGATTGTGCCACCACAATCCAGTCTGAGCGACAGAGTGAGATCCTGCACCCCCGACCAAAGAAAAGAAGCAAAGGCAGATCATGGAACAAAGAGCACCCTAGAAGTAGACAAAGCCATCCTGTCATGGAGAAGGCAAGGACAAATCCTTTAGGTTAAAAGGAAGATCCTGTCTCCCAGACCCTTCACTGCATGCCTAGAGGCAACAGGTGTTAGGACAGTCTTGAGGGCACATTGCCTGGCGATGTCCCCCATAATACATATGCCAAGAAAGTGGGAAGGTCTGTAGAGCTCAGGGTCTGACTGAAGAATGGGCAGAACTGCCTCAGGAACAGGGGAAAAGCAGAGACCCACAAAGGACACTGGAGAAATATGAGGGCCTTACCTAGGGATGCCATAACTGCAAAGTTCTCCAGCATCACATCACGGTACAGGAGCCTCTGAGTCTCACTGAGGAGCTCCCACTCCTCCTGGGAGAAGTAAATGGCCACATCCTCAAAGGTTACAAAACCCTGCTATGATGGGGGACAGTTCATTCCATGATCAGCATCTCTCCTAGGACCCCAAGTTGATTCCCCAACATGTCCATCCCAGCTCACCCTCCTCCCCATCTCAGGGAATACAACAGGCCCTGATGCCACTGATGCCCCTGATGCCCACTCTCTCCTCATGATCCCATTGGTCACTGTATTCTCCCAGAGCAACAACAGGAAGGTGGACAAATAGAAACCACATTCTCGTGTCTATAAATTCTCCTGGAATCCCTCAGACCGTGGCTTCCAAACACAACTGAAGGTCTTGATTTACATTTCACCCTCATGTCCTCAATGTCCAGACTCATGAAACAAAAACTCACATTCCCTCTTCATGTGTGTATCACTTTTTCTACCACACCTCTCTTACCCAACTCACTCCCTCAGCCACCTCCACCCCGATCCCAACACGGGCAACTCTCCTGCCTTCCTATATGTTACTCAGCACAAGACATCTAGAGAGTGCTTGCAAATTCAAACAGGTTCCAGGACTACCCAGACCTCTGATGGTCCCCACTACCACAGGCAGTCCTATATCCTGCTCTGAAGGCATGTCTACCTAAGTCTATTCCTTTCATCAATCTCAGCCACTCAGAACCGCATACATATCTCAGATACACAAGGCCCTTTCCAACTTGTACCGCACTATATGGTAACCACCTTTTTCTCCTGCTACCCTTCATTCAAAACCTTGCCCAGTGGCCCTCCACCCAAGGTTAAGTGATGCTCCCAGATGACCACTTCTGTCCCTAACTGATCAACTGGGATGCATGAAGCCCCCTAGGCATAGGAGCAGTCACAAGATACTGGTAAGGCCACAGAGCAGCAAAGCACTACATCTGGCTTCAGCCTCATCACGTCTGAAATCCCACTAGGTCTCTAATATTGTTTGGTTGTGTCCCCACCCAAATCTCATATTGAATTGTAACTCCCACAACTCCTACGTGTCATGGGAAGGATCCAGTAGGAGGTAATGGAATCATCTTTCTTGTGCTGTTCTGACAACAGTGAATAAGTCTCAAAAGAACTGATGGTTTTAAGGCCGGGTTTAGTGGCTCACGCCTCTAATCCCAGCACTTTGGGAGGCCAAGGTGGGTGGGTCACTTGAGGTCAGGAGTTTGAGACCAGCCTGGCCAACATGGTGAAACCCTGTCTCTACTAAAAATACAAAAAGTAGGGCCGGGCGCAGTGGTTCACATCTGTACTCACAGCACTTTGGGAGGCTGAGGTGGGCAGATCATGAGGTCAGGAGTTCAAGACCAGCCTGACCAACATGGTAAAACCCAGTCTCTACTGAAAAAAAAAAAACATTAGCCAGGTATAGTACTGAACACCTGTAAACCCAGTTACTCGGGAGGCTGAGGCAGGAGAATCCCTTGAAAATAGGAGGCGGAGGTTGTGGTGAGCCAAGAGTGCACCACTGCACTCCAGCTGAGGACACAGTGCCGTCTCAAAAAAAATAAAAATAAAAAATAGCTGGGTGTGGAGGGGCACGCCTGTAATCCCAGCTACTTACGAGGCTGAGATAGGAGAATTCCTTGAGTCTGGGAGGCAGAGGCTATAGTGAGATAAGATCTCACCAGTGCCCTCCAGCCTGGGCAACAGAGCAAGACTCCATCTCTCAAAAAAAAAAAAAAAAAAAAGGAACTGATGGTTTTAAAAAGAGGAGTTCCCCTGCACACACTCTCTTTTTGCCTGCTGCCATTCATGTAAGATGTGACTTGCTCCTTCTTTCCTTCTCCCAAGATTGTGAGGCCTCCCCAGCCATGTGAACTGTAAGTCCATTCAACCTCTTTTTCTTCTCAGTAGGTATGTCTTTATCAGCAACATGAAAATGGACTAATACAGCTTCCACATCCATCTCATGTTCACTCATCCTTCATAACCTTTGGCCACCTGCCTGGGATCCTCTCTCTCTCTATTATTTCTAGGGTCATGACCTATGTTCGTGATTTCTGCAACATCCATCCAGATACCCAAGTATGGTACCTTCCTGTGGCTCCCACCCCTCCCCTTCCTGGCCTGCTGTTAATATTATCATCATGACAAGGAATCCCACTACTAAATGGGATCTATGATGTTATGGGCTCAATGTGTCTGTCCCAAGCCCACCCACAAAATGCCTATGGTGAAGCACTAACACAATGAAGCCTAGTAAAATGTGATAGTATTTGCAGATGGTATCTTTGGGTGGTGATTAGATTCAGATCAGGTCAAAAGAGTGGGGCCCTCATGATGAAATTAATGCTTTTATAAGAATAGAAAGAAAGAGATTCCTTGCTGTCTTCACATCCTTCCTTCCAGGAAAGGCCATGTGAGGACAAAGCAAGAAGGCAGTCACTGCAAGCAAAGAAGCAGGCCACCTAAAAGAAATGAATCTATAAGCACCTTGATGTAGAATTTCCTAGACTGCAGAACTGCGAGAAATAAATTTTTGTTATTTAAGCCACCAATATAGGCTATCTCATTATCAGCCCAAGGTAAGACACTGATATCATCTGGATGTTTGTCCCCTTCCAATCTCACATGGAAATGTAATCCCCAAAGTTGGAAGTGGGGCCTAGTGAGAGGTTATCTGGGTCATGGAGATGGATCCCTTATGAATGGCACAGTGTCCTCCCCACAGTAATAAATTCACATGACACCTGGTTGCTAAAAAGAGACTCGTGCCTCTATCCTGTTTCGCTTGCTCCCTTTTTGCCTTCTGCAACGACTGGAAGCTTCCTGAGGCCCTCACCAGAAGTGGACACTAGCACTAGACCTACTTGTGTCTATTCCTTTCATCAACCTCAGCTCATCAACCTTCCTGTACAGCCTGCAGAACTATGAGCTGTAATAAACCTTGTTTCTTTATAAACTGCCCAGCCTCAGGTATTTCTTTATAGTAATGCAAAAGGCCTAATACAGACACAGGGCTCCATCCTAGTTCAATACTATCTGCCACTCTCTGTATGTCTCTATCCTGCATCCCTCCTCAGAGTTCAAGACCTGTGTGTCCACCTAGCCACTTGATACAGCTACTTATTTATTCCTAAAACATCTCATATTTTTAACATGGATGAAACACAATCCTGATATCTGAGGGAAAAATAATCCTACTATCTACTTGGCACTCCAGCTGCTAAACCCAAAAAGCCTTCAGTCATCCTTTCTTTTTTCAATTTGGAAAAGGCAAGAGTCACCCCTTCTTCCCTCTTAGTCCCAATACCAGAAAATCAGAGCTGACCTACAAGCCAAAATTCAACCATCTCTACCACACTGTGACCACACTCTTCTCTGGCCCACATCATCTATACTCACTTGGACTGTTGCAGTAGTCTCCTCTTCCCTCTCTGGTATTGCTACCATCTCCCTTACACTCACAGTCTATTGTCTGGGCTCAGCCACAGGAGCCTTATGAGGCCTGGGGATCACCTCCCTCTTCTGCTCCAAACCTTCATTGCTGCCATCAACTCCACAGCGGACACATCTGAGACAGCCATTTGGTTTCTAACTCCTCTACCCCTGCTCTCTGTTCCCATGAGAAGGAAACGAGACTTGAGGTTTTCTGAACCAGCTCAGCCTCACCTCCAAGCAGCTCCAAACACCTGTACTTATCTCTGGGAGGAACTTCTACATTCATCCTATTATATGACAGCAACAGGCACCACTTCATATAACACCCACCCTGGACATAGGATCTGTTCAGAGTCCCTAGGTTCAAAGTCTGGAAAAGTGGTAAATAAAGGATCCCAGGTCACCAGAGTCCCAGAGATCTCACTGCTGGAATCAGTGAGGTTCCGGATTTCCTTTATTCATCACCCTTGTAGGATCTGTAAGTGCTCCTTACAGATCTATAAGTACTAGTGGCAATCTGTGGGACGAGAGACATTCTGAGAGGCAGGTGACCACAGTGGGGCTCCATGGGCTTCCGGTTCCCCCGTGCAACACTAGAGTCAGGTGTTTTAGGACGACTGCTTTCTATCTGGGTGTCACTCCTTGGTGCTTTTACCAGCTATGTGACCTTGTAAAAGGCCCAAGTTCTCCCACGCCTATCATCATTGTCCTTCCAGAGCGTTCCCCTGAACAGCTTTTGTGAAACTTTTAGAAGCGTGATGGGGCCGTGTCCCTCTTCTGTCCACAGAGAGCTGTGGCCCTGAGGGTGCTGGTCAAATGCAGGGTGGCGCTGTCCCACCCTCTGCTCCCCGCACACGCGAAACCGGCCTGGGTCTCCCGAGTCGCCCGGCTCGGGTGGAGCTCCAAGCCGCTGCCCGCGCGGCCCCCGGCCCGTCTCACTCTCCCGCTACCCGCCACACTGCCAGAAACGAGGCCCAGCACCAGTGCGTCACTGTGCTGCACAATGCGGCCCGGGCTGCAGAACGCTCTTCACGCGCCGCTCCGTTTCGGCTGCGGAGGGCGGAGGAGGCCGGGAGGACGCAGCGCTCACCCGGGTTGGGACCCTCAGCGCCGAAGCCATCGGACTCTGGGCGGAAAGGGCCGGGAGCGGTGGACGATCCGGGCGGAGACACGAGCAAAGCTGTCACCACCGCCAGTGACGGTCAGGCCCCGGCCGTGCAGCTAGGAAACCGACTCCCTTTGCGCCTTCTCGCTCTCAGCACCGCGGTCCAGACCCGGCGCCCGCGGAAGGAACTGACACAGGACAAAGTGCCCGCCCCTTGGAGGACGCCGGAAGTCCCGCCCAAACGTCCCTCCCCTGGGCCTCATTGGCTCCATGCCAAACGCCTGGCGCACAGACCTCTGGGTACTGTAGTTCTCAACGCTCCCTGGGCTGGCAGAGGTCGCCCTTCTGCTGGACCTCAGGGAGAAAAGGCCACGTGCTGTGGAGAAGAGTGGAGGGGAAGCCTGAGAGAGAGGTGGTGTCTCCAGCCTCCTAGGACTAGGGAGGAGCTTCGCTGTTTTTTTAAGGTACCATACAGAGATTTTTGGAGAGTATTGTGTACAACTAGTCACGTATGTAGTCAGTCATTCAGACACAAAATGCTTCTACCCTTGGCGAGAACCTAGTAAACATTACTTTCTCCTCACATTTGTGTAGAGTAGAAAGCTAGAGTCAGCTTTGTGAGTTTCATTATACTCAGTAAGGAATAAGAGAAATAGGGTTCACATAGAGCCATGACAGGAACGATGAAACATCCGTTAGATGGCACCAAAGCAGGAGGACAAAGTGGAATTGGTGTCTCTGGTTCTCACAGAAAATGCTTCTCGTGGCTGTGTAATTAGTGAGTGTGTCTAACCCTGTAAGGTACAGTGTTTTATTCAAGTAATACTTCTTCCTCCATATTCTTAGATATGCTTCTTTTAGGATTGTAGCAACTTCTAAAAAGAGTCACTTAGCATATGTTTTTTGTTGTTGTTGTTGTTGTTTGTTTGTGATGGAGTTTCGCTCTGTTGACCAGGCTGGAGTGCAGTGGCACAATCTCTGCTCACTGCAATCTCCACCTCCGGGGTTGAAGCGATTCTCCTGCTTCAGCCTCCTGAGTAGCTGGGAGGGACTACAGACACGCACCACCACGCCCAGCTAATTTTTGTATTTTCAGTAGAGACAGGGTTTCACCATGTTGGCCAGAATGGTCTCAATCTCTTGATCTTGTGATCTCCCCGCCTCGGTCTCCCAAAGTGTTGGAATTACAGGCGTGAGCCACCGCGCCCAGCCGCATATGTCATTTTAAAGTAAAGCAGTCTCTATAGTGTTCAGAGTCAGAGCACTTTTGCAAAGGGCACATCAGAATGCCAGAATAAAGGTTTGTGACACCTAGCTCTCATCTCTTTGATGGGAAATTTTGATTATTGATACTGTTACTGCAGGAGCAGTGCCTGCATGGGGAGTTATCTCAGAAAAACAGCTGTGAAATGAAAATTACTGAAAGCTATTGTATTAGTCAGGATTCTCCAGAAAAACACAGAACCAAAAGGGTACATAGATGTGCAGGAGGGGATTGATTATGGGAATTGGCTTATCCAGTTATGAATGCTAAGTGTAAGGTATATTGTCGAGTTAAAATGAGGAAACTGAGGCCAGTGAGAAAAAATGAGAATCCAATTTATTCAGCTCCCGGGCAAGGCTCTGTGGTCCAGGAAGGGTCCAGAGAAGTCGCAATGGGCTTCTCAGGGCGTGGGGTTTTATAAGAAGTGGAGGTAGTTGATTGGTCATTGGGAAACAAAGAGCAGACAATTTCCTTGGTAAGGAGATTTGATTGATTGTTAGGGAAACAAAGAGCAGACAGTTTCATTGGTAGGCTGACTGGCTGGGGAGGTTAATGTTAAACTGCCATTGGACAAATCTTCCGCGGGCTTTTTAAATTTTGAAAGGGTTGAGTGAGGAATGCAGGAGTGGGTGTGTGGAGCCTGCATGGAGAAACCAAATAGGAGCAGGTGTGAGGAGCCAGCACAAAGAGATAAGTGTGTCCATTTGGCTCTTCAGCGAGGCAGCCGGCCTTACACTAAGAAGTCGCAGGATATGCATTTTGCAATCTGATTAAACATGAAGGTAGGTGTTATCATTCAGTCTGCATCTGAAGGCCTGAAAACCAAGGGAGCCTATGATGAAATTCTCAGTTGGAGACTGAAGGCCTGACGACTGGGTGAGGGTCACTCTTGTAGGTTCGAGTCCAAAGGCCCAAGATCCAAGAACTTTAACGTTGGAAAACAGGAGAAGGTGGATGACCCAGGTCAAGAAGAGCATAAACTTGCTCTTTCTCTGCTTTTTTGTTCTATCTAGGCTCTCAATGCATTAGATGTTGCCCCCAACACTGATGAGGCCAGATCTCCTTTACATTTTCTGCAGACTCAAATGCCAGTATCTTCCATAAACATTCTCACAGACACATCCTGTAATAAGGTTTTCCCAATGATTTGGGTATCCATTAATGCAGGTAAGTTGACACAAAACATTAAACATCACAACTATTAATAATTATGTGGCTATTAAGAAATAGTGGAAGTAATGCCTCTGGGAAAACCATAGTAAAGGGTTAAAAAAAAGCTAAAATCTCAGAGAAAATTGAATGAGAGACAATAGAATCCAAATGAGTTAAAAATTAAGTTAAACTGTTGAAATCTTTGGCCAGTCTGAGGGTTTTGTATTATTAAAAAGTTGATTTTTTCATTCATGAATACATTTTTTTTTTTTGAGACGGAGTCTCACTTTGTCGTCAGGCTGGAGCGTAGTGGCGCGATCTTGGCTCACTGCAATCTCTGCCTCCTGGGTTCAAGTGGTCGATCTCCTGACCTTGTGGTCCTCCCGCCTCGGCCTCCCAAAGTGCTGGGATTACAGATGTAAGCCACCGCATAAGCCGCCATGCCTGGCCTGGAGTTTTTAGGGTAAAACGTGCAGCCACTCACGTCTTCAGACTTTCTTGCCAAGACTCGTGACCACTGGGGGAGATAAGCATTTTTATGAAGTGATACCTATGCTACTGCTTCAGAACATAGGTCACCATGACAGTTTCACTTCAAGATGACATCAGTCTTGCCACACCACATGCTGTATGTTCCTACATAATTGTTCTTGAGGTCATCTGTGGCTACTATATCAACATGATGAAAATAGAATACAATGGTGTGATGCTATCCACTTCTCAGTTCATGTTTGGTGACATTCTTTTGACAACTTGTAATTGGCCATGAAGGGATTATTTTACCAGGGAAATTTACAAATATTAAAAGCCAGGGCTTATTTGTTTTGTTGAATGGTTAGACCTAAGAAATTGATGTAGAATTTGTCAATGAAGGTAGTGTTTCATGTATATAGTGTCTGTGGTTGTTATGATGTATACCAAAAAATTGAGAAAATATTTTCCCAGTATTTGAAAGCAATTTTATCATTTAGCAAAGAAGTGCATCACATTACTGAAGACTGAGTGAAGTTCCAACATAAGTCTTTGTTATACATGTCTATTTATTAATGAAAAATGAAATATCACCAACATCCATTTAAAAATAAGCAAAAGACATTAATAAACATTTTTCCAAAGAGGGTACACAGGTGGCAACTAGATGCAAGAAAAATGTTCAATATCATAAAATGCCAGAAAAATGCAATAAAATTACAGAGAGATGCTATTATACAGCTATTAAAACAACTAAAGTTAAAAAGACTAACCAAACCAAGTATTGGCAAAAATGTAGAGAAATAGGAAGGCTCAGGCTGGGCGCGGTAGCTCACACCTGTAATCCTAGCACTTTGGGAGGCCGAGGTGGGTGGATCACACCTGAGGTTAGGAGTTCAAGTCCAGCCTGGCCATCAAGGTGAAACCCCATCTTTTTTTTTTGAGACGGAGTTTCGCTCTTGTTACCCAGGTTGGCACGATCTCGGCTCACCGCAACCTCCGCCTCCTGGGTTCAGGCAATTCTCCTGCCTCAGCCTCCTGAGTAGCTGGGATTACAGGCACGCGCCACCATGCCCAGCTAATTTTTCTATTTTTAGTATAGACGGGGTTTCACCTTGTTGACCAGGATGGTCTCGATCTCTTGACCTCATGATCCACCCGCCTTGGCCTCCCAAAGTGCTGGGATTATAGGCGTGAGCCACCGCGCCCGGCCAAAACCCCATCTTAAAAAAAAAAAAAAGAGAGAGAGAGAAACACCAAGGCTCACATACTGTAGATGGGAATGCAAATGGTAAAGTTAGGTTATAGTCTGGTCATTTCTATAAAAGTGAAGCATTCACGTACTGTACTACTGGCACAGGAGGAATAAAGCATTTCTGCCTATTAAGAATTATATGCCAGCTGGGCGCGGTGGCTCACGCTTGTAATCCCAGCACTTTGGGAGGCCGAGGTGGGTGGATCATGAGGTCAAGAGATCGAGACCATCCTAGCCATGGTGAAACCCCGTCTCTATTAAAAATACAAAAATTAGCCAGGCGTGGTGGCATACACCTGTGGTCCCAGCTACTCGGGAGGCTGAGGTGGAAGAATCGCTTGAACCCAGGAGGCAGAGTTTGCAGTGAGCCGAGATTGCGTCACTGCACTCCGGCCTGGCGACAGAGCAAGACTCCATGTTAAAAAAAAAAAAAAATTATATGCCTATGTTCATAGTAGCATTATTTGTAACAGCTTCAAACTGTAAAGCATCCAACCGTTTATCCAAATTGTGACATATCCACAATATTGCTGTGGATATTTCTCAGCAATATTTCTGTGAATATTTCTCAGCAATACAAATGAAGTATTCACATAAGCAGTATGGATAAATCTTAATAATTGTGCATCATGAAAAACAACAGTAAAAATGGAGTATTTTATGATTCAATTCATGTAAAATCCTAGAAAACCTGTAAGGAAAGTAAATGACTGGACTCTTGAAGGCCTGGAAAGTGCAGGCAGAGACTGTAAAACAGCATGAGGTGAATCATGAATATGTTCATGATCATGATTATGATGGTTTCACAGGCCTATATGACAAACTCTTCAAAATATACAATATATAAACCATGGGAGGTCACTTATACATCAAGAAAGTTTGTAAAGCAAGTTTCAAATAAAGTATCTGATCTTCCATCTTTCAGAAATCAGAATGCCTGTCAATCTATGTTGACTGCACTCTCTCCTCAGGCCTGGGGAAGGGCAACCATGCATCCCTCAGTGCAGGAAATATTGGCAAGCAATGAAGGCTGTGGCAATCTGAGACAACAGCAACACTGATAGAAATCACAAGAGCTATTAATACATCCTTGGCCTGCAGGACTTCTATTATCTTTATCCTCCTTTTTCTGCCTCTACAGCAATGAACTTGAGGTGAACACCCAGAAAGCCAATAAGAATTAAAACATATATTTTTTAAAAAAAAAACCTTAATTATTTTTTGTGACAATAACCTCAATTATTGGACATACACAGATTTCTAGGTCCTATGACTGCTCAAAGCCACAGTCATGGGAAGATTTCTAAATGCAATGTTACAAGAGGCACATTCCAACTAGTTTGCTGCAGGCTCCACCATACCCAGTATTTCTGTACCAACTGCAGTGCACTCGTGACTCCCGTTGTCTTCTGAGTGACATCAGCCTATGGCGTGTTTGCTATCAGGGCATGTCTCCTTATAAAACTTCATCAAAAGCTTCTCAACAGCACTGGGCATCATAGGACATCCTCTGGAAACAATGGAATAAAATCGTCCTATTCCCTGAAACACAGGTGCTTGTCAAAACAGCTGGACTCTCCTCAGGATGACCTCTAGTCCCACAGAAAGTATAGGGATCCAGGCCACAAATTAGAATAACCAAAACCTTGCATTGTTCCTAGATTTTAGGTAGCAAAGCAAATATGACCAAAACAAGAATGAGAATTACTCCGTCATCTTACTTTTCCTGCAGAAGCCCACAAAAGCTGTCCTTTCCTTCATACAGAGTTGAGTCTGTTTCCCAGCCACCCCACAGTAAACAAAACCCCAAGACTACAGGTAGGTTCAAATATAAGGCCTTTATTAGTGTTCAAACTGGAGCAATGTGAGGCAGCCATTCACCAGGTGGTGACTTGGAGGCTAGAAGAATGACCAAGTGTCTTGTGAGACCAAGAATTCCCATGAAGGGAATCCTTGCACATAAGTGTCCAGCAGAAACATGGCTGGGCCCTCCTGACCAAAACTGGGTCACATGTATGCTGTGATCAGTCAGAAAAGAGAAATAATTTTCTCTAAAGGCTCAGATTACTCAAGATTTCCTCCAAAGACTAAGAGAACACACAGATGTCAGCCTTGCCTTAGCACATCAGGGTGACCAATCCCCACAGTGCAAGGTGGTAGGGGGAGATGGTTTCTACCAGAGAAACAAGGAAGAATGAGATTCAACTTCAGGCAGATGGCTGCCTCACAAAGGCTCTCTACTGCTACAATACTACAGAGATAGAACATTCCTTGTAGGCCTAAGGCTCTACTGAAGTGTGGACTTTCAGGATTTAATGACGACAGATCTTGATTTAAAGGCGCTTCCACATTTGCAGCATTCATGGGGCCTCTACGTGTTATGACATTTTTGGTGATGAATGAGGCTGGAGCATTGACTAAAGGAATTCCCACATTTGTCACACTCATAAGGCCTTTCTCCAGTGTGAACCACTTGGTGTTGAATGAGACCAGACTTTTGGCTAAAGGACTTTCCACACTGGCCACACTCATAAGGCCTTGCTCCAGTATGAATTCTCCGGTGTTGAATAAGAATGGAGCTTTGACTAAAGGATTTCCCACATTCACCACACTTATAAGGCCTTTCTCCAGTGTGAACTCTCTGGTGTTTAATGAGGGTAGCTTTTTGACTAAAGGATTTCCCACACTGGCCACACTCATAAGGCTTTGCTCCAGTGTGAATTCTTCGGTGTTGATTAAGAATGGCACTTTGACTAAAGGAATTCCCACATTCACTACACTTATAAGGCCTTTCTCCAGTGTGAACTCTTTGGTGTTTAACAAGGGTGGCTTTTTGGCTAAAAGATTTCCCACACTGGCTACACTCATAAGGCCTTGCTCCAGTGTGTATTTTCTGGTGGTCAACAAGGCTGGAGTTTTGTCTAAATAATTTCCCACATTCGCTGCACTCATAAGGCCTTTCTCCAGTGTGGATTCTCCGATGGTCATTCAGGTGGGAGGTTTGGCTAAAGAATTTTCCACATTCACTGCACTCCCAAGGCCTTTCTCCAGTATGGACTCTCTGGTGCTGAACAAGTGAGTACTTGCCACGGAAGGCTTTCCCACATTTGCTACACTCATAAAGCTTCTTTCCTGTGTAAACTCTTGGATGGTGAACAGGTGTGTGTTTGTGGCTGGAAGCCTTCCCACATTCACCTGACCTGTAATGACTTTCTTGACTGTGAATGTCCTCCTCACATTCAGTAACTGTGTTGGGCTTCCTGCCTCCAGGAAAGACCAGGGACCTCAGAAGCCCCAACATGGCTGGTAGGTCCTTTCCAACTTCCAATTTGCAAAAGGGCTTCAATGACATACGGAATAGGCAGCACTTCACACATGAGGCTCTGTCCATATCCCTCTTGAAGGATTTCTTTGCACTGTGATGCTTCTGGTGCTCATGATGGTTTCTACATTCTCCAACCAAGTATGGTTTCTGCCCAGGGAGATCAGCGAGATGCAAAATATCTTTCAGGACTGGGACACACATCTCACAGGGTTGAGTCTTCTGTGTGGATGAACCTGCCTTTGACTGTGACACTCCTATAGAAACATTCTGCTCAGAAGGTGTCTTTTCATCCTCTGTTCCATGGCCACAACCTAAAAGCAGATGAAATATATATTGACTATGCTGAGAACGGGAAGCTCCATTACACACATACCAAAGGAATGATTAACCAGGTTTGTTTTGAGGATAATGGAGCTGGGGGCAGGCTGAGGAAGGGGTTGCTTTGCAATACTGGATCTCTAAAGATCACAGAATGAGGGAGCCCTCGCCAAATAAAGGACATATGGATGGGATGGAGGACAGGGAATGGCATAGTCTTCAAACCATTCCTCTACCAATGGCCTCAAAAGATATCTTTGAGTAGCTTTCAAATTCCAAAAACTCACCACAGTCTTGAGGAAGACCTTGTCTGCTGGTGACACCTGCATGATGTACAGAAGGTTGATTATGCCCAAGCCCAGGAAAATCCAATTGAAACTGTGTAGCAAGTGATATGGTCACCTATCTTCATGTGATCATATATGCACACTTTATGAGACATTATGTATGCATCGATATTGGAAAACACTGAGGGAGCAGTGCAAAGGAGCAGATAATGCATGAAGACCAGAAAGGCAAAGGTAGCCAGGTACTAGAAGTCATAGATGAAAATAAGAAGACAGAAATGTGTCAAGTACAGGGAAGAAAATATAGAAATGTGGTTTGGCTAGTGGCATGTGCACCCAAACAGTGGTGAAGACAGGACAGGCTCCTTAGATGATCTGAAAACAGCCTGGATATCGTGCCCCCCACCAGTTGCCACTCAACAAGCCCAGGCCTTCTCTGGGACCATGTTCACCCTATAAAGCAACCAGGTTTCTCTGCACACCCTCAGTTGTCTAGATATGTGGGACCTTCATGAAGCCAAGTCCTACCAGAAACACAGAACATGTGAGTGATCAGCACTCAAAACGGGAAAGTTAATATCATTGAAAAAATAAAATAAAAAAAAACTAGGAGTAAGAAGAGCCCATTGTCCCCCTAAGTATAGACCATGACAATGACTATAATCATGACACAGGTAGCCACAAGAAAATATCAGCTAGCAGATGGGGGTGCGGGGAACTTGGGACCCAAGGTGTCATGGATCTGAACACGGTCACCCAGCCAAGAAGAGGGCAGGCAATGGAGATCCATCTGGCTGACTGCAGCACACCTGCTTCCCAGACCACTGGGCAGCAGGTGTTAGGGCTGCTCAGGCAGTGCACAGTGCTGGCACCCATAGCACATATCCCAAGAAAGTGGGGAAGTCAGCAAAAGAGCACAGACAGATCAGGAAACTGGAGTTGGTGTGAGGGCCTTACCCAGTGAGGCTACAAGGGCAAAGTTCTCCAGCATCACTTCAAGGTACAGGAGTCTCTGAGCCTCATCAAGACGTCCCCACTCTTCCTGTGAGAAGTAAATGGCGATGTCCTCAAAGGTCACACAGCCCTGTCATGATGGGGACAGGTCACTCCACAATCAACGCCTCCACAATCAAGTTCATCCACCTGCTTATTCATCCCCACCTTAAAGGAAATACAGGCCCTGGTGACACAGATGCCCACTCTCTCCTCATGGTCCCAATAATCACTGTGTCCTTCTATAGCACCAACCAGGAGGTGAGCAGGATGTACCACATCTAAACTTTAGGCCCAGTATGTAGGGTTGTATCCCTTCTTGTCAGGCAGTTCCCCAAGAGTCAGATGGTGCCTCCTAGACACAATGAAATGTGAGTTCACCTTTCACCCTTAAGTCCTCAATGCCAGGGTCTTGGGTCCTTCAGTTCACACTCCCTCTCCATATGCACATCATTCTTTGAACCATACTCGCTCAGTCTCACTCCCACAGCCACCTTCACCCCTCTGCCTGGCAAACTGAGACAGCGACGTAGATCTCTGATGGTTTCTACTGGCATAGGCAGCCTCTATCCTGCTTGGAAGGCCTATCTTCCTGACTCTGTTCCTTGCTTCAACCTCAGCCACCAAGAATCACCTGATGCCAGACAGTGATGGCTGCCCTCCACTTATGCTGCACTTGATGTCCCTTCTTCAGTCATAAACTTCCTCTCACCGCTTAACCCTCATTCCAAATCAGTGGCCTCAGTGGCACAGACTCTCAGAGGCTCTCTACCCCCAACCTAATGACTCATACAGATGAACACTTGTACTCCTAAACTTAACTAACTGCTTGACTGACAGCCTCCCCAGACACGCCAAGGATTACAACAAATTCCTGGTGAGTTTTTACCATGTGAATAAGCACTAGTCCTAGTGTTATAGTCAGTTTGGGCTGTTAGCATAATAGCATAAACTGGGTGGCTTATCAGTAACAGAAATTTATTTCTCACAGATCTGCAGGTAGATGCCTGAGATTAGAGTGCCAGCATGGCCAGGTTTTGGTGGGGGCTCTTTCCAGGTTGCAGACTGCTGATCACTTGTATCCTCACATGGTGGAAAGAACACCAGGTAGTCCTCTGGCCTCTTAGTTTAAGAGTACTCACTAATCCGATTCATTAGGTCTCCACCCTCATGACCTAATTATCCCCAAAGGCCCAACCTGCAAATACCATCACACCGGAATTAGGGTTTAAGCATATGAAGTTTGCAGGGACACAGTCCACTATACCTGGCTTCAGTGTTATCTTCTAACAATTATTTCTTTGTCTACATGTCTGTCTTATGTCCCTAATGCCTTGGAAGCCTTGACCACTTGTCAGATGTTATAATTTGGCTGTGTCCCCACCCAAATCTCATATTGAATTGTAGCTCCCACAGTTCCCACGTCATGGGAGGGACCTAGTGGGAGGTAATTGAATCATAGGGGTGGGTCTTTCCCATTTTTCTCATGATAGTAAATAAGTCTCACGAGAACTGATGGTTTTATAAGGGGGAGTTCCCCTGAACAAGTTCTCTCTTGTCTGCTGCCATGCAAGACATGCCTTTTGTCCTCCGCCATGATTGTGAGGCCTCCACAGCCACGTGGAACCGTGAGTCCATTAAACCTCTTTTTCCTTATAAATTACCTAGTCTTGAACACATCTTTCTCAGCAGCATGAAAATGGACTAATGCAGTAAATCGGTATGAGTAAAGTGGGGCTCTGCTGTAAAGATACCAGAAAACGTGGAAGCGATTTTGGAACTAGGCAGCAGGCAGAGGTTCGAACAGTTTGGAAGGCTCAGAAGAAGACAGGAAAATGTGGGAAAGTCTGGAACTTCCTAGAGACTTGCCTTTATCAGCAGTGTGAAAACAGACTAATAAACCAGATCATCCTCTTTCCTACAACCTTCCCATGATCACTTCTCTCCCATAACTGTTAGTGATGCTCACCACCTCTACCAAGTGTCCAAGCACAAGATACAGTCGTAGCCCCCACCTTTCCTTTCCTGGGTTATTAATAGCATTATCTTCATGACAAGGATTACCCACTTCTAACTGTAACACATAGTTACCCTGGGCCAAACACTGACCACCACCTTTTAGATGTCTTCATCTTAAACCACTTCCAGAATTCCAGATGTACTGGACAGCTACTCACTTGATGTCTGCATATACCATTCTTTGGAAGATCTCAGACTAACAGCTGAAAAACAAAACTCCTGATATCCTTAATGAAAATTAATCGGCTGGGTAAGGTGGCTCACGCCTGTAATCCCAGCACTTTGGGAGGCTGAGGCAGGGGGATCACCTGAGGTCAGGAATTTGAGACCAGCCTGGCCAACATGGTGAAACCCTGTCTCTACTAAAAATGGTGGCATGTGCCTGTAATCCCAGCCACTTGGGAGGCTGAGGCAGGAGAGGAGGATTGCTTGAACCCGGGAGGCAGAGGCTGCAATGAGCCAAGATCAAGTCACCTTACTCCAGCCTGAGTGACAGAGTGAGACTCTGTCTAAAAAAAAATAAAATAAAATAAAAAAAGCAGAGCGTGATGGCTCACGCCTGTAATCCCAGCACTTTGGGAGGCCAATGCAGGCAGATCATGAGGTTAGGAGATCAAGACCATCCTGGCTAACATGGTGAAACCCCATCTCTACAAAAACACAAAAAATCAGCCAGGCATGGTGGCACGCACCTGTAGTCTCAGCTACAGAGATCCAGCCAGGATCGAGCCACTGTACTCCAGCCTGAGTGACAGAGTAAGGCTTTGTCTCAAAAAAAAAAAAAAAGAAAAGAAAAGAAAAGAAAAAAGATAAAAGAAAATTAATCCCATTACATGCTAGCTGATAGAGCTTCCATCCTCCCAGATGCTAAATTCAAAAGGCCTGGAGTAATGCTTGACTACTCTTACCCAAAAAATCTGAAAATGCAGGAAGGCCTAATTAAAAATCCAGGCACTTCTTCTACCTCCACAGCACAACACTGGTGAAGCCACTATCAAAACTCACCTTGGCCACTGCAGCAGCCTCCTCCGTGGTCTTTCTTTTTTTTTTTTTTTGAGACGGAGTTTCGCTCTTGTTACCCAGGCTGGAGTGCAATGGCGCGATCTCGGCTCACCGCAACCTCCACCTCCTGGGTTCAGGCAATTCTCCGGCCTCAGGCTCCCGAGTAGCTGGGACTACAGGCACGCGCCACCATGCCCAGCTAATTTTTTGTATTTTTAGTAGAGACAGGGTTTCACCATGTTGACCAGGATGGTCTCGATCTCTTGATCTCGTGATCTACCTGCCTCAGCCTCCCAAAGTGCTGGGATTACAGGCGTGAGCCACCGCATCCGGCCCCCTCCCTGGTCTTTCTATCGCCTCCCTCACACCCACAGAGTATTCTCTATGTGTTGTTAACAGTGAACCTGATGAGACCAGTGTCAGATAACCTCCCTCCTCTTCTCTAACCTTCCCATTGCTCCCATCACCTCCAGAAAAAACACCCAATTTCTCAGAGCCATTCCAGGCCTGAATCCTGCCCTGATGCTCTCAGTTCCCATGAGAAAGAAAAGAGAGCTGGGTTTCCCTGAACCAGCTCAGCTTCACTGCTGACCTTACACATTATTGTAAGTAGGCAGGACAACCTTTTCCATCTCATTCCACTGTCTGCCACCAATAAAAACTTCTACAAGTAACCGTCAGTCTAGAATCAGGAAGTCAAGTTTGGGGTCTGTTAAAGCGTCCTTAAGTCAAAAAAGTGGATGTGGCAAAAAAAAAAAAAAAAAAAAAATCCATGAAAAAAACCCCAGGATGGGGTCAGGACCAGTGAGGGCCTGGGACACCCGCCACTCACCTTTGTGAGGTCCATATGTGTTTCTGGAGTCACGGTAACCTGTGGAAAGCCAAAGATCATGAGAGGCAGGTGACCAGAGCAGGGCTCTACTGATTCAGGCTTCCTTGGATTCCTGTCCAGGCCAGATCCCGGTGGACTGAGAATGTCTGCATTGTTTCTGAACCTCAGTGTTCCATTCTCTGCTCCTAGCAACTGTGGGACCCTGCACAAGAACTCAACCATTCTATGCCTCCGTGTTATTCCGTTCTTTTCTAGTCTAACTCCATGCGGCTTCTGGAAAACTTCGAAACACCTAACTCAGACCATATGCCTCTTCTGTACACAACCCTCCACGGCTCCTAGTATCCTAAGAATTAAGGGAAAACTCCCCACCTTGGCACTCAATCTCTAAGAGTTTACAAACGCCGGCCCCTGTCACCCTCTTACATGCCTCATCACCCAAGTTCTGGAAATTGGGACCCCACCCACGAGTCTCCACTGTACTGGACATGGGGATCTCGACCGTAGCGACTCAAGAAGGCACCCCTTACTGGGCCTTAGAATTTGAATGGGGATAAAGGAGGGTGAGGCCCAGTGGAGGCGGCGCTCACCTGAGTCGGGGCCCTCAGCGCGGCCGCAGCCATCGGAGCCTGTGGGCAGAGTGGGGGCGGGACCCGAGAGCGACAGGCGAGGGGACCTGGGCAAAACCGTCAACCCGCCGCCGCTGCCCCTTAGAACCGCCACTGTTCAGCGGAAGGACCCCTCCCCTCGCGCCTTCCGGCTTTCTCGCCAAACAAAGCGCTCCCAAAGCTCAAGGTCTGCATGCACTCAAGGGCTGCTAAAATGACCGCCACTGAAGCAATACCGGAAGTCCCTCCCAGACCCATTGGCATAAAAGCGGAAACGACCCTTTTCTCAGCGCTGATTGGCTCAGCATCCCTGCAGCTGGAGACAGAGCCTTGTGGGTAATGTAGTCGTCCCTGGTACCCAGGGGCCAGGGAAGGATGCTGCGGCCCAGAGTGACCCCGAACAAAGGCCAAGCGGCCGCGCTGGGGGCGCTGGGAAATGGCGTTGCCACCGTCCAGGAGCGGGCTGGGCCTTGTCGCTCCTTAAAGGGGCTGCTGGTCGATTTCTGTGGTCCCGTCGCGGCTGAGGTGATGAGAGGCGTTCATTCAGACTCAGGGAGCTGAGGCCCGACCCACACGGACGCGTACTCCACAGGGCCGCCCTGCGGGAGCAAGAAACCTCGTCCCCGTCACGTGCAGGGTCGAGGCGTGCGAGGCCGGCCGAGGCGCTTCCGTGAAAGACAGGAGCCACCTAGGTGTCGCGCTCTGCGCAGGTGTTCCGGAAGGCCACGTGGCGGCCTCGCCCCTCCGCACCTGCTCGGACCTGAGCCCCCGACTGGCCCCAGATGCGGAAGGCGGGGCCGAGATGTCCCAGGGGCAGAGGTCCTGGGCGGCTCTACCCCGGGGGAGGCCCCGGAGCGGCGGAGGAAAGCGCCTCTGCTTCCCTGAGTTCCCTCCTGGCGGGACTGGGAGCCGCTCTGCGTTTTCCGACGCCCCCTCCACCGCCCTTCGGCTGAAAACTGGGTCCAGATGAGCCTTGAGCCCCACTGAGGAAGTGTCCTACTTCGTCTCCCACACCGGCTGGGACCATCTCCAACCGCCCTCGGGCAATAGGGAAGCAGGCGGGTTCCCAGGGCGCCCCACGCGGTGGCGTACCGTAGTAGGAGCGACGCTTCTGGAGCCCAAAGGTGGGATTTAGTCCCCCCAGGGGAAGTCCATGCTCTGCCTTACAGCTGCTGGTACGGGCTTCTGGGGGCACCCTGAGACTCGGCCTCCGCGAAGGTGCAGGGATAACCGCTGGACCAGTCTCATCTGGCCATGCTCTGTTGGTAACAGAATGTTCGGTTCTTCTGCAGGCACAGAGCTAAAGAGTTGCAAGTTACACAGCTAGAGAATGTGAAGAAAAGCAAATGTCAGGCCGGGCGTGGTGGCTCACGCCTGTAATCCAAGCACTTTGGAGGCCAAGGCGGGCGGATCACCTGAGGTCGGGAGTTCAAGACCAGCCTGACCAACATGGTGAAACCCTGTCTTTAAAAAAAAGAAAAAGAAAAGCAAATGTCAGGCCCGGCGCGGTGGCTCACGCCTATAATCCAAGAACTGGGAGGCTGACATGGAAGGATCTTTTGGGCAGCACAGCCAGATCCCCTCTCCACAAAAAATAAAAAATTATCCGGGTGTGGTGGTGCACCTGTAATCCTAGCTACTCAGGAGGCTGAGGCAGGAGGATTGCTTAAATTCAGGAGTATGCCGATCTGGTGTCCACACTAAGTTCAGCATCAATATGGTGACCTCCGGGAAGTAGGGGACCACCACGTTGTCTAAATAGGAGTGAACTGACCCAGGTTAGAAATGGAGCAGATAAAAACTCCCATGCTGCTCAGTAGTAGGATCACACCTGTCAATAGCCACTGCACTCCCACCTGGTCTTATTTTTTAAAAAGATAATTTAAAATGTATTTTTAAATTTAAAAACAAAAGTGAAATATTCGATTCCTTGGTTATTATCTGTAACCCAAAAAGAAAATAAAAGAGAGTGCTGGGACAGACTTTAGTGCTAGGCGAGGTTAGAATGTAGTCAGAGAGTAACTAACTTGGGGGCAGTATGCAGTTTTCTTTTGTTTAGTTTTTTTGAGACAGAATCTCCCTCTGTTGCCCAGGCTACAGTGCAATGGCATGATCTCGGCTCACTGCAACCTCTACCTCCTACGTTCAAGCGAGTCTCCTGCCTCAGTCTCCTGACTAGCTGGGATTACAGGCACCGCTATCATGCACGACTAATTTTTTTGTATTTTTAGTAGAGATGGTGTTTAACCATGTTGGCCAGGCTGGTTTTGAACTCCTGACCTCAAGTGATCCACCCACCTGGACTTCCCAAAGTGCTAGGATTACAGGCATGAGCCACCATGCCTGGCCGGCAGTATCTAGTCTTCAGTGCTGCAGAGTGGAGAGCCTGTTTGGATTCATGCAGGACCCACAGCTCACTAGTGAACAATAGCAGATGGGTATATGTAATTCCTGAGGGAACAGCCAGCCTGGTGGACTAGATAAAAGGCACCATAATACCGGTGTACCCTGAGAAGGGGTCTAACTCCACCTATAAATGTTAAGTGTGGTCCTCAGCGAAACAGAGTCTCAGGGAAGCAGAGTTGCTTTCCTCTGTGGCTCCCGAGGTGACGTCCCCCGGGGTGGAGTTGCCCAGGACCTCTGCTCCTGGGACATCTCTGCCCTGCCTCCCGCATCTGGGGACGTCAAGGGGCTCAGGTCTGAGCAGGTGCGGCAAGGGACGAGGCCGCCACGTGGCCTTCTGGAACACCTGCGCAGAGCGCGATACCTAGGTGGCTCCTGTCTTTCACAGAACCTCCTCAGCCGGCAAGGCCTCGAACGCCTCGACCCTGCACATGATGGGGAGGAAGTTTCTTTGCTCCCGCAGGGCATTCCTGTGGAGTACGCGTCCGTGTGGATCTGGTCTCAGCTCCCTGAGCCTGAATCAACGCCTCTAATCAATGCCCTGAGCTTCCTGAGCCTCTGAATCAACGCCCCAGATGAGGCAGCTGATAGACTTTATGTGCTAGCTTTGTGGGACTGGCTTATGACTACTGAGATATTTATTCTTTAAATATTCTCATTACCTAGATCATGTTAAATGCTGTGGTTAAGGAGGCCCCATCTACATGGACACCCCATGTGATGTTATTTCTGCAGAATCAAACAACAGTTTGAGAACCTTATCAAATTTGCTATTTCAGCTTCCTCTCCTGATCTTTCAGATCCTAATAAAAACATCAGGTTAATTAACAAGAGAATGGGGAAAGGCAAAAGACAGAGTGAAAGGATTCATCCCAGGAGGGTGGAAGTTTTTAAATGGTTATTAAGAAATAAGGTGAGGCCGGGCGCGGTGGCTCAAGCCTGTAATCCCAGCACTTTGGGAGGCCGAGGCGGGTGGATCACGAGGTCAAGAGATCGAGACCATCCTGGTCAACATGGTGAAACCCCGTCTCTACTAATACAAAAAATTAGCTGGGCACGGTGGCGCGTGCCTGTAATCCCAGCTACTCAGGAGGCTGAGGCAGGAGAATTGCCTGAATCCAGGAGGCGGAGATTGCGGTGAGCCGAGATCGCGCCATTGCGCTCCAGCCTGGGAAACAAGAGCGAAACTCCGTCTCAAAAAAAAAAAAAAAAAAAAAAAGAAATAAGGTGAATAAAGAGAACATTGATGGGTTGAAACTAAGAGGGAAAACAAAGGGGAAAGTCACGGGACTCATCTCAGCAGGGTGAAAATATTTAGTTGTTAAGAAGCGGAATGGACAGGCACGGTGGCTCATGCCTATAATGCCAGCACTTTGAGAGGACAAGGTAGGAGGATTTCTTGAGTCCAGGAGTTAAAGATCAGGCTGAGCAACACAATGAGACCTTGGCTGTACAAAATAAATAAAAATGAGCTGGGTGTGGTAGCACATACTTGTGGTCCCAGCTACTTAGGAAGCTGAGGTGGATCACTTGAGCTCAGGAGTTCAAAGCTGTAGCAAGCTGTGATTACACTACTGCATTCCAGCCTGGGTGATAGAGCGAGACCCTATCTAAAAATAAATAAATAAATAAAAATAAGAAATGGAATGAATAAAATGGATATTGATGAGGTGACAACAAAGATCTTAACAGAACACCATTGAAGGTTGGGTGGACCAAAGGAAGCCCTTGCTGACCCTCAACAGTAAAGGGTCTCAAACTGGTTTGCTGTATTTTCCACAATTCGGAAAAATTTTAAAAGCTGGAAGGCAGAGATTACCATGAGAAATCTCATCTGAAGTTGCCTGGAGCAATAGTTACACAGATTAATCAAGATAAAGATTGACATAAGAGCCGGGTCCTTTGGCTCAGCCTTTGGCTAGGGACCCAAAGCCTTGTGCACAACAGAGGCTAAAACAGTCTTGGGGAGAAGAATAGAAGTTCCTGGAACTAGAACATAAAATGGAAGGGCTGACTGGATTATGAAAATTGGTATATTTGAAACATTTCTTGTGAAGTGGTTGTGTCTCTTTTACTGATCTTACCATGGAAATGAACACTGTATCTGACTAGTGCCATAAAACAGAAAGTACATAAATCTGCCCTTCAAACAATGTTAACTGGACATGCTGAATAGGAGCCAGTAAGATTCCTCAAGCCCACACAGTGCATAGTGGAAATGACAGTGCTGGTAGGGACAAAGTCTTCATTTAAAAGCCTTTTATGGAGTATTTACTGGGGCTTATGGCAAAGGCCTAGGCAAGTCTCCCAGCAACAACTATTGAGACTTTGGTCTAGAGAATTTCCACTTCAGGGGCATTTACAACCTTGTTATTGGACATTAACTGAACCTACCCCTATGAATGAAGGACATAAAACAATCTCAAAACATGAAATACTTGGTTTTGGGTGATGTCAGAGAAATGCTGAAATGGGGATGGCAGTGCCGAGAAATGGTCCATAATAAAATGAAAATGGTTTCTACAGGCTGGTGACAGTTGAGAAATGAAAGGAGGGAGCCTCTTTACCTCAGAACTGACTCTGGAACTGTTGAGATGCTGCTGGATTCTACCGACACTTGGACGGTGTACTATGAATAGCTTTCAACTGACCAAGAAAGAGCTACTTGATTTACGGACATTTCTTTCTTTTTTTTTTCTAGGACTGATAGCAGAAGGAGAAGACATTACTTTCAAAGTGAATGTATAACATCCTGTTTGGAAGACTGCTACTTTGATCAAAGAAGGTAAAAACAGATCAGCTGGGCGGGCCAAATTGCATGCTGTTTTTCTAATAGTAATGGAAGAACTGAATAGTGGTGGAAGCCCCTGTGATTGGGTTTTTCCTGACTCACGGGCAATGCCCATGGCCTGGGCTGTATTAAAGTAGAACAAATGAATGCTCATCGGAAGAACTCTCTCCTGTGGAGTCCTAATTACGGAAAAGGAGTCAGGCTAATGAGACCAGGAGAAAGTCAAGAGATAAAGCAAATAAGCTATAAATCTGTTTTTCTTTGTGGTCCAGGACATATGGCCCAAGACATATATGGCCCTCCTGCTCAGATAACATACATAACTCACAAACTTCCTGCTTACCATCAAATGCCTCAATTTATCAAACACTCCAGCTGACTAAAGAACGCAAATTAAGCTCCCTGCTGCCCTGGCATTATCAAGCCACCCAAGTTCTAGTCTATAAAATCTCCAGCAAGCCCCCCTTTCTCTGCAGTCTGCTTCTCTCTTGCAGGCTGCCCACTGCCTCCTCATAAGTATTTTTCTACTTTCTCTAATAAAACTGCTTTTCTCTGCCTACACCTGTCTTGGTAAATACTTTTACCCCTGTGCCACTGGCCCAGAGAGTCATTGCTCCCTTATGACACTTTCCAGGTTCAGAAGGTAACTGATATCAACAAGCAGATATCCTCGTGTGCTCCCTTGAGGTGGCCACCTGAGTCCATAAAATGACTGGGTACAGGGAGACTGCAGTAGTGCAGAGACGGGCTGAATCTAGACATTTTCCTCTTGCATTCTTTCAGGCATATAATATCAGTAAAAACTGGTTTCTCAGCAAGAGAGACAGAGACTGCTGATGGCTGTGGGGCAGTTGCCCTGATGGTAAGGCCCTGGACACATCTGGCAAGTGAGACTGATGCTGATAGCTCTGAGGGACTAAAAATGAGTCTTGACAAAAATAGACACTGACTCTGGAGTGGGCTTTTTTTTTTTTTTTTTTTTTTAAAGATGGGGTTTCACCATGTTGGCCAGGCTGGTCTCGAAATCCTGACCTCAAATGATCCACCCACCTCAGCCTCCCAAAGTACTGGGATTATAGGCGTGAGCCACCACGCCCGGCTGGAGTGGGCTTTTTTACCCAATGGAAGATGAAAATGCCCAATGTGCCACAAAGAAAAAAAAAACAAAACAGAACACAAAATATTGCATAGATCTGGATGGCCAACCATCATTTCTTCAGACCAAGAAACACACTTTATAGCCCAAAATATCCAATAATGGGCAGAGAGATAGCTTCCTCAAAGTAATAGTTTGATAAAGTATAACAGACAATTGATACATCGGTTGTCTAAGCAAAAAGGGGTTATACACCTTCACAGTTGTGGGCTCACACTAGAGCATTCTTTCATGCATTTCCACTGATCATAAACCCCACACCACTATCTCACTGAGGCCATAATGTTTAACCATGCCGTTTACTTAAAGAATTCTAGGAACAGGCCTCAGGAAATCCAATTATCAAACCAAGGCTGCAGAGTGTTCTGCCTCAAGAAGGAATGCTGAACAACTGACTCGAAGCCTTGTTGCCACTGGCCAGACCACCAGGTGGTCCATTACTCAAGATAACCGTTAAACGAGATATGCTGACGTGCATCGTCTACCTATCATGTGCTTTGCCCAGCCAAACCTGCTAACCTTACCTCTGACGTCAACCCCTGTGCTTTGCCTAATAAAAAATCCCTACTGGCTTTTTCAGGGAGTCAGCTGGAGGATCCCTGTGACTGCGCTGTTTTCCATGCCCTGGAGCATAAGCCCCCAAATAAAAGCCTTGTCTGGGAAATCTGTTTGACCATACATTAATTTTAATTACATGGGAAGCCAAAGAGCATGTGGTCTGTGACAGTGTGACTGTGCAATTCTTGCCGAGGGAAGAGTACACTGGTATAACAGCTATGTATTTTATTTTATTTTTTTCTCAAAGCACCTCAAAAAAATTTTTTTGCCCTTCCCTACCTGATATAGTAGAACTCGGACCAGGGATGCAACTTCAAGTGTTGGACGCAAGGATGGTTTATAAGCAAGAAATTGTAACTGTGTTTGTAAATCTTATGTCACAATTCCTAAAGGACTGATGGGGGTGGGTTTTGCCTTCACCCCATCTAGCAATATTGGGGCTAAGGGTAAATGCAGCTAAATTGCCTGATGTTAAAAATGGATGTGTAACCCCCCACCATGTGAAAGGGAATGCACTGAGGGGGAGAAACTTGCTATCAACAATCTGGACCAGCTTAGTGGCTGAACTTAAGGTTCCTTCCAAAGGTGAAAAGCTTGAGTGTTTTTAGTTTTTTTTTTTCTTTTTTTTATTTGTGAAGTTTGAGTGTTAATGGAAGAAAACCAATAGTAGCTGAGGGTTAAAAAAAAGCAAATAAATGAATTATAAATGGAAGGAAACTCAATATTACATTAACAACACTTTTATTTTTTTTCATTTAAGAATTTTCTGCCTAGACAAATTTTTTTTTTTTTTTTTTTTGTCTTTTTGTTTTTTTCCTTTTTGTGGAGAACGGGGTCTTGCTATATTGCCCAGGCAGGTCTCGAACTCCTGGGCTCAAGCTATCCTCCCGCCTCTGCCTCCCTAAGAGCTGGGATTACAGGCATGAGCCACAGCGCCTGGCCTTTTTTTTTTTTTTTTTTTTCCAAAGACAGGGTTTCACCATGTTGGTCAGGCTAGTCTTGAACTCCCGACCTCAGGTGATCTGCCCGCCTTGGCCTCCAAAGTGCTTGGATTACACGTGTGAGCCACCACGCCCAGCCTTTGTTTTTTTTTTTTAACAACACTTTTACAAGAGTCTCAGACATTATCTCTTGGCTTAATTACACCAGATGCCTGAAAGGACGAAGCTGTATATTTCTCGAGACTACTTCTGCTTTTGGAAACTGACAAGACTGAAAGGAATCCTGCGAACTTGAGTGGCTTCAGCCTGCACCTTAGACACTGGTTAAATGGTTGTGACCAAAATCCTGATAGTGATATGGACAGGGACGTCCAGGATGATGACGTCTCAGATGGAAAGGAGAAATGCATTGGGAACTGGAGCAGAGGTCAGCTGTGTTATGGCTTAGCAAAGAACGCATTTGCCTATGCCCGAAAGATGTGCGGAAGTTTGAGTTTTAGAGTATTGGCCAAGGATAGCTGGTGGAAGAAACTTCTAAGCAGCAAAGCTTTCAAGATGTGGTCTGACTACTCCAAAAAACCTGTCCTAGACGCTCGAGCAAATAAATTGCCAAAAGATAGAATTTATGTTTAAAAGGGAAGCAGAGAAAAAAAATTTAAAAAATTTGCAGACTTGACATGTGTCAGAGAAACAAAAAATTTTTTTGGGAAAGGGATTCAAGCAGGTTGTGGAACAACCACTTTCTAGAGATACTTTTACAACTAAAAGAGAGCCAAGTGCATGTTAAAATCCAAGACAAGAAGAAAAAAGCCTTGAAGGCATTTTTTTTTTTTTTTTTTTTCTGAGACAGTGTCTCGCTCTGTCGACCAGGCTGGAGTGCAGTGGCACGATCTTGGCTCAGTGCAACCTCCGCCTCACAGATAGTGACACGGCAGGCCAGGGCGGTCTTGGGAATTGCGCCATTTAAGCATGAAAACAGAAATGCCCATCCTCACCTAGCTAGGTCCGTAGGCATAGGCCCAGGGGTGGAGCCCTTGCCAGGGACCCGCCCTTCTTTACCCAGCACTTCCTTGCCCCACTCTCTTATCACCAGCACCGTAAAGTCTGCAGAACTATGAGCCAATTAAACCTCCTTTCTTTATAAATTACCGAGTTTCAGGATTTCTTTACGGCAATGGATGAAAAGCCTAATACACCGGAGAAGTGATATTGTATCATCCTTGAGCTGTCATGAGCCACATGATGCTTGCACTTCTGAAAATTATGTTAATTTTGGCCACTTTAATTTTCTCAGTCCTCTTGAATTTAAACTATTTTTCCTTAACATTTACTAGTCAGGAAATATTTTGAACTATGTACATATCCTGATCCATATCAGCCTTTTTTTTTTTTTTTGAGACAGATTTTCGCTCTTGTTACCCAGGCTGGAGTGCAATGGTGCGATCTCAGCTCACCACAACCTCTGCCTCCTGGGTTCAGGCAATTCTCCTGCCTCAGCCTCCTGAGTAGCTAGGATTACAGGCATGCACTACTATGCCCAGCTAATTTTTTTTGTATTAGTAGAGACGGGGTTTCACCATGTTGACCAGGATGGTCTCGATCTCTTGACCTCGTGATCCACCGGCCTCAGCCTCCCAAAGTGCTGGGATTACAGGCGTGAGCCACCGCGCCCGGCCTCATATCAGTCTTTCACCTCTCGTTTTAGCAACCACTGATGGTTTTCTAACTCTTTCAGTGTGACTATTTGGCATTCTCCTGTGGGATGAATATTCCCATATCCCCACTTTCCCTCCCTTCCTCCCACCTTCCTTCCTTCCTTTCTCTTTTTCTTTCTTTCTCTCTTCCTTTCTCTCTCTCCCTCTCCCTCCTTCCTTCCTTTCTTTCTCTTTCTTCCTCTATCAGCATGTATTAATGGATTATTACATGTTTCATTGGGTTTTAATCTGGAATTGTCATGATTTACTCTGATGGTCAAGTGATCCCAGATTGGGCCGGAGAGAGCTTCTTCAAGCTGGCTTCTTTGCCCTTTGCTCGTGTCACCATTGCTCTTTGGGCAATTCTTTTTGGTCCAACAAGACATTACAGACTTATCTTGTAACTTCCTTGACTGGAGCAGGAATCAGACTTTTTTCTAAGGAATTTTGATTTCTTTTCTGTTTTGTTTTCATTTTTAAAATTATTCTTGAGACAGGGTCTCACTCTGTCACCCAGGCTAGAGTTCAGTGGCGAGATCACAGCTCACTGCAGCGTCAAACTCCCAGACTCAAGTGATCCTCCTGCTTTAGCCACCTCAGTAGCTGGGACTACAGGTGCACACCACCATGCCCAGTTAATTTTTTTCTGTGGAGACAGGGTTTTGCTATGTTGCCTAGGCTGTTGTTGAACTCCAGGGCTCAAGTCATCCTCCCAAAGTGCTAGGATCACAGGCATGAGCCACCACGACTGGTCTTTTGTAACCTTTAAAAGTGCTTTATGTTGTAAACAAAATTTAGATACTAAAATAATTTATGTAACAAAAAGAGAAAAAGAGCTTTTACAAATCTACAACATAGGCTCTAAATTAACTTTGACATTTTCTAAAATGCACAAATTGACAACTTCATGGACTTAACACGACCTGAATTGTACACATACCTAGGTATCCCCCTAAATTTAAACATTGTAGGCTATAATCTTAAGAAGATAACAAAATATAAAATACAGGGGAAAAGGTATTAACAACACCATTGCCTAAATTTCCTGTAGTCATCATATCCATTGGCATACAATGTTTTATACAGGTATAGAAGCTCTAACACAATAAATAAAACTAAAGGTAAAATAAGTCTTTAGCACTTAAAAAACTGCCTTAATAAAATGGGACCGGCCGGGCGCGGTGGCTCAAGCCTGTAATCCCAGCACTTTGGGAGGCCGAGGCGGGTGGATCACGAGGTCAAGAGATCGAGACCATCCTGGTCAACATGGTGAAACCCCGTCTCTACTAATACAAAAAATTAGCTGGGCACGGTGGCGCGTGCCTGTAATCCCAGCTACTCAGGAGGCTGAGGCAGGAGAATTGCCTGAACCCAGGAGGCGGAGATTGCGGTGAGCCGAGATCGCGCCATTGCGCTCCAGCCTGGGTATCAAGAGCGAAACTCCGTCTCAAAAAAAAAAAAAAAAAAAAAAAAAAAAAAAATGGGACCACATAGACTCCCAGTTAAAACAGTTAATATGGACAGGTGCAGTGGTTTGCACCTGTAATCCCAGCTACTCAGGAGGCTGATGTGGGAGGGTCAGTTGAGGCCAGGAACTTGAAAACAGCCTTGCCAACACAGCGAGATCCCCCATCTCCAGAAAAAACATTAAATAGTTAAAATGACTCAATGTTAAGTTAAAACATAAGCCTTCGAGAATTAAAATTTGTTACATAAAATCAAATAAAAGAGAAAATGGGAAATCAGTACTTTCTGCTCAATTTTGCTCTGAACCTGAAACTTCACTAAAAAAAATATAGTAAAAATAATAATAATTGACTAGCATTCTTCAAATCTTTCAAGGATGAGAACATCAAATAAAAATAAGAAAAATAAAGGAGAGGGAGGAGGCAAGAAAGCAAAAAGCTCTATAAATCTGGTTAAAGAGGAGACAAACTGGCCGGGCACGGTGGCTCACGCCTGTAATCCCAGCACTTTCAGAGGCCAAGGTGGGTGGATCACAAGGTCAGGTGATCGAGACCATCCTGGCCAACATGGTGAAACCCTTAGGTGAAGGGGAGGAAGGCAGCAAATCACACTGCCACGTATGCACCTATGCAACAATCTTGCATGTTTTTCACATGTACCCCAAAACCTAAAATGCAATTAAAAAAATAAATAAATAAAAAATAAAAATGTATATATAAAAGAATGCACACACACACACACACATACACACACACAAATTAGCTGGGCATGGTGGTGGGTGTGTGTAATCCCAGCTACTTGGGAGGCTGAGGCAGGAGAATCGCTTCAACCCAGGAGGGGGAGGTTGCAGTGAGCTGATATCGTGCCATTGTACTCCAGTCTGGAGACACAGCAAGACTCCATCTCAAAAAAAAAAAAAAAAAAAGAAATGAAAAGGAGTCAAACTTCCTCTTTCCTTTTTCTTTTGCATCTTTTCTGTAAGTTTAAGACTGCATAGAAACAAAAGCTTAGAAATATCAATCCAATCCATGCATTTCAGTACTTTAGCTGAAAAAGAAATATCACATAAAATGTCAATTGCAGCTTAAAAGTAATTGAATATTATGTGATCTCATCATTAAGGAAACAGCTACAAAAAGAAGAGACTGTCTGAAAGCAAACAGGATCTACATAAACCCATATCAGCATCATAACCATTGGTCCAATATTAAAATATGTTTCTTGTAAGGAGACGCAAAAGGAATTTGCATTCTTCCCACTACTATACATTAGTGTCATGTAACTGTAATCCTATCAATTGCAATAATGCAAGAAAAATGTCAACATTTACAGATTTAAAATAATCAATCCTGCCCCTTTACCTCTTTAAAGTATTTGCTTAGGTATCAACTGCCCTATCATTTCTATTATGGATATCTCAGTGTTGCAATCCTTCCTACGGCCTCAACTTTTCATCATGTTCTGCTCTTTTTTCTTTCTCATATGCTAACAACTTAGTGACATTTTTATTTAATGCTGTACATTTCCCTCTACTAGAAGTTAGGTTCTATGTTTTGTGCACAGATGGTACAGCATAGCTACCGAAGGGCCCGGCTGACACTGGAACCTCAATACGTGTCTTGGAGAACGCTTAATGAGTGTGACATCATAGATTTCTGCTCATTTGAACCACCCAACGATTCTTTCTGTCTATTCATTTACTAATCTCTTCAATTTCAGTATCCTCAATGAACTCAAGTGTATGAAAGAGTCATATTTTGAGTCAGACTTTAAAATGGTTAATAATCATGGTTAATGAGGTGTTCAGTTTTTATCTCTTCACTTATTAGATCCCAGTGTTTTCTGGTCTGTTCAGAGTTTCTCAAGATTTTTAAACAATGTTTCACAGGAAAGTGGTTCTTCAGCTGTTTCTGCAGTTATTTACAGAAAACTTTATAATTCAAATTAATTACCTTCAGTAATTTGTATAATACACAAATATTTTTCAAACGTGTTCTCAGCTCCCTGTGCACATAATGTCACTGAAGTTACAGGTGAAATGATAATTACTTCCCAGCAAGGAGATGAGATCATGGAGTCTCAAACCTTTATCTCAGGGTCAGATGCCCCCTTTGCACACCTGCACAGATGTTGCTCCAGCACCCACTGACCTGATTGCAAATGTCATTTGGTAAGGGTCTATTTTTTTCAGCTAAGTGTCAGATTTACAGGGGAATTATATCACAGAAAATCCAGTAAAAAACCCACAAACATACATATATATTGTATATGTTTTCTGTGATTGAACACAAACATATTTTGTTATATAGTGGGAAATGACACTTTTTGAGAACATCTAATCTACACAAACCCTTGTGCCCACCTGCTTTAGGGGTGCCTGACATTTCTCTCCTCACAGTGAAGACTTTGGAAATCTTCCATTGTTAATGATAAAAAAAAATGCTGAACTTCACAGCATTCACTCTAAAGACTTCACATTGCAGACATGTGCCTAGCACTTGGACAAGGATGCTGAGCTCCCAGCTCTGAGTAGTTAGCTGCCTGGCTGAGTGATAGTCGCTGATATGCACACTTGGATTTGTTGTATTTTATTGTGAGCATGTTGTGCTAAATAGCATCTGAAATGAGACAGCTCAAAAGTTTCTGTCATCAGTAAAAGAGAGTTAACATCTATTATCTCCAATATAGAGCACTGAAAGACTAATCTTATTCCTCATTTAAGGAAAATAAATGCACATGTAAAAGACAGTGTGGCTATTAAGTGTGAGGCTTAGGGGAGAATAAAAGGAATTATGAGAGACTTCAGGAGTCTAAAGATAGTAATATTACCCAGGCACGTAGGCAGATATTAAAAATGCCCTGCTATTCTACTTCTTCTATTAATATATTATTCTTTCTGCCTTCCAAGATGTGTTTTTACCAAACTAAAAAGATAAGAGAACAAAAACAATAAAATAAAATGTTGACTGGAGAAATCTTTTAACTAGCAGGTTTATATCCTTTGAGAGCAGGAGTCACTTAATTTAAATCCTCCCTGTATCTCCACAAAATCCTTTATTTTTGAATTATTTAAGATAATAAAATAATATGCTCAATAATATGCTCAATTCATACATTTACAGGCTCTCAAAGTGAATTACTTAAGAAAGCTTTATTTCCCATACCATGTGCTATAACCTAAGTCTTTTAGATTTAAATTCAGTTCAGAATATTTATTCCAAAACATTTATGAGTCTTTCCCTTTCCCCTTCACTGTCCTAATTCTATTACTTATTTTTTATTCTATTAGTTACGCCTTAAATTTCTTTTTAGTATGAAGTGGTATCTTACAAATTATACAATGTTAAATTTGAATTTAAAGACTACAAATTTCACTATAAAATTCTTAAGAAACCAATGTCTGTATAAATGTAACACAGATATTCACTCTAACACCTGGAGAGGTAATACTGCTCCTGCCACCTAGAAGATGTAATACTGCTTGGTGAGGATCCCTCGAGGCCAGTATGTATTCATTCACTTAGTTCTCTCTTAACTCACATCTGCTTGGTTTATTGCTGAGGACATTAATCTTCGGCCTTCTCTTGTGAAATGCAGTAATCAGTGTCTATGGGATATGCACGATCATGGCTAGTAAGATATTCACATTTTCCCACTACCCACCGCACGGTTCTCTCATAACTGGTCTAGTAGTTTAAGCAAAAATGATATGTCTCCCTCAAACGTACATTCAAATAGTTCTCTTTATTTCAATTATGGAAATATGGTTGTAAAGTTTTTATAAAGGATTTAATTTACTCAACATTAAATTGCACTTTTTTTCTGGAGGACAAAATTGGAAAAGATACATAAAACTGTCTATATTTAGCATTCTAAATGGTTTCCAAAAAACCACGGAACACGGAACTTGAAGATGTTTTGTATTTCTTTTTACGTTAAGTCAGATGTGGCCACAAGAGAGGACACAGGACAGGTGCAATTAAAAACATTTTTTAGACATGGAGTCTCTATATGTTGCCCAATCCAGTCTAGACTCTAATCGAGTTCAAGGGATCATCCCGCCTTAGCCTCTAGGAGGAGCTGAGACTCCATGCATGAGCCA
Organism: Aotus nancymaae; assembly: GCF_030222135.1. Classification (NCBI taxonomy): domain Eukaryota; kingdom Metazoa; phylum Chordata; class Mammalia; order Primates; family Aotidae; genus Aotus; species Aotus nancymaae. The sequence goes on along the minus strand of NW_026988484.1, from coordinate 1,646,346 downwards.
CAGTGTCTGGCTTTTTTTGAATAAAGTGTGTATTTTTTTTAAATAGTGACAAGGTCTTGCTATTTCACTGGCTATCCACATGCAGTACCGCGGCCACTGTAGCTTCTAACTCCTGTGCTCCAGCTACCTTCCTACCTGAGGCACCCAAGTAGCTGGCATGAGAAGGGTAGAGATACAAGTTTATTATGTTTTTGGTTCTTTTTTGTTGTTTTTTAAAATTTTACTTTAAGTTCTGGGGTACATGTGCAGATCTTGCAGGATTGTTACATAGGTATACACATGCCATAGTGGTTTGCTGCCTCCATCCCCCCCCATCCCCTGTTACCTACATTAGGTATTTCTCCTAATTTATCCCTCCCCAATCTCCCCACCTGTTATCCCTCCCCTAGCCCCCTACTACCCAAAAGACCCCAATGTGTGATGTCCCCCTCCCTGTGTCCATGTGTTGTTGGGTTTTTTTTGAGACAGAGTCTCGCTCCATCTCCAGGCTGGAGTGCAATGGTGGGATCTTGGCTCATTGCAACCTCCACTGCCTCAGCCTCCTGAGTAGCTGCGATTACGGGTGCGTGCCACCACGCCCAGCTAGTTTTTGTATTTTTAGTAGAGACGGGGCTTTACCATGTTGGCCAGGATGGTCTCAATCTCTGGACCTCACGGTCTCGATCTCTTGACCTTATGATCTCGGCCTCTCAAAATACTGGGATTACATGACCTTATGATCTCGGCCTCCCAAAATGCTGGGATTACAGGCGTGAGTCACTGCACCCGCCCTATGTTTTGTTTTTCAGTTAGAAATTGTAGTAATTATTATACCCTTTACATAGTAAGGGCAGTTATTTTGATTACTCATTTAAAAAAAACTTCTAGAAATCTTGTATACTTTTGATATGAGTAAAATAATTTTGGATGTGTTAATATTTTCATTGGATCTTATTCAATAACTACTTATTAGTGTGCATTAAATTAGTAACATTTGAAACATTTCCACATAGAACGAGTTTCTTTGCTATTATTTAAAACGAATCCTATGATGCAAATGTCATCTTTAGTTTTCATTCAATGTTTTTATTATTATTTAATTTTAATGTCATTTTCCAAAATTTCACGTCTTTCACTAATGTATTTTCACGTACACATTTAAGCAGATGATTGCCTATATAAAGGGGAAACTGGCTATACTGATTTGTGACTAAATTGTATTATTGATCCTGCTGACATTTTATGTGTTTCTAGAGTGTCATTACCATGCTAGGAAGATGGTGACTCAATAAGGTGCTCTCCTGCGTGGTGGTTTTTTTTTCTTCCCTATTTGAAAACATCCACATACTTCATCATTCAATACTGAAACATCATTGCAACTGGAAGAAGGAATTGTTCTCATGAGGAAGTCTCTCTACATTTCACTGAATTGATTTTTTAATTTTATTTTGCATCTCTGTCGTTACCCATGGTATAAAATGTTTTTATGTGACATCCACAGGTCCCATCCCGGCAAGGCCGGCTTTGTGTGACTGAACAGAAATTCCTCAATGTGAAACAGTCTAGAGATGCAGGCAGGGACTGAACAGAAATTCCTCGATGTGAAACAGTCTAGAGACGCAGGCAGGAGCACTGGCCGACAGTTTCCATTTATCCATTTTTACAATAATGAGTAGTTTCCGAAACACCTCCTGGCATTAACCTTAGCAGTTAGTTTTATCTATCACTTCTGCCGTATACATTTTGGTTTATCTTTTGGAGTTACTATTGTAACAATATTGTGCAATAGTAGCTCCTGCAGGTGGAATCCTGTGATCCCATGATCACTTAAATTGCATTCAGCATTATGACAGTTTCCCTGATTCCTTTATTTGACTAGAGGTTTCAAGAGAAGTGTGGAAAGTTCCTGCCCCCTGTATGGAATTCTGAAATAAAGTTGTCTTATTTTCTCTCCCCATCCACTTTCTTATATTGAGAAAGTATATTAAGAGTCAAAAACCTGGGTGATAGAATTAGGCACTGTTTTAGGATTATTCATAATTTCTAGATTTTTTTCAATGTAAAGAGAGAAGAAATAGATGTATGTTTAGAATTAAATACTATATAAGTTAACACTGATTATTTCTAACAAATGGAGGTTGTAGAGTTTTATTCAAAATCTTTAATTATACAGATGGAGTCTCACTTTGTTACCCAGGCTGGAGTGCAGTGGCATGATCTCAGTTCACTTCAACTTCTACCTCCCAGGTCCAAGTGATTCTCCCACCCTGGCCTCCCAGGTAGCTGGAACAACAGGTGTGCACCACCATATCTGGCTAATTTTTGTATTTTTAGTAGAATCAGGGTTTCACCTTGTTGGCCAGGCTGGCCTCAAACTACTGACCTCAAGTGATAGGCCAGTCTTGGTCTCCCAAAGTTCTGAGATTACAGGCATAAGCCACTGTGCCCAGCCTTTAGTTTCATATTTAAATTTACTTTTTCTTTCATAGAAAGCATTATTTACATTTACATTACTATATTAACTTCAAAAATACCATATCAATAATTGTAGTAAAATATACAGACACGTTTAAGATTTCTTTGCAGCTTAAGTTTTGCCTTAAGATATCCTTCTAGGAATATGCAGTCAAAACTTTGTATTTTCCATTTACTTGAAATAATTCATTTTCTTAGACGTCACCACCTGGACATCCAATCATTTTTTAACCTTTAAATGTTATGTTTTTAAAACATTTAATTTGGCTTAATATTGTTTAATAATTATGTGAAATATTTATTTTAGAAAACAGTATAACATATTTTTTTCCTAAAAGTCCAGCTTAAGTTCTGCCCCATCCTCTATATATTCCAAGCCTATATTTTTATTCCTTCATATACATGGAACAACTTTAGCGTATTCTACACTGTTCTTTACCTAGCTTTTCATTTCAGAAAGCATCCATTTGGTAACTAGTTCAGAGTGTAGACAGCCTCCTCATTCAAATTACAGGTGCAGAAAGTTATGTTGTACAGATGGACCATAAAGCATTCACTTAGTTTTTGTAGACAGACATTTAAACTGTTTCCACATAGAAATTTCAAGAGTAGCTTTGGCATCCATAAGCACACCTGCTTAGGGCCCACTTGAATTAGGAAAATACGTATTAGGTTTAGTACTGGAGGTTATTGGGCATGGTATGATAATTTATTTCTTTTTTTTTTTCTTTCTGTTTTTAAAAAAGAGACAGGGTCTTGCTTTGTTACCCAGGCTGGAGTGCAGTGTTGTGATCATATCTCATTGGCCTGAATGTCACTATACCTAGCTATTTGCTTTTTTAGATATGGGGTCCTGCTATATTGCCCAAGCTGGTCTTGAAATCCTGGCCTCAAGCAATCCTCCTGCCTCAGCCTCCCAAAGTACTAGGATTACAGGAATGAACCATCATGCTTGCCCAACATACATCTTTTCGTTTGTTGAACTCTTCATTGTTCTGGCACCAATTAAAATCAACGTCTTATAGACAATAACATGATGGCTCCCACCAATCTGCAAATGGGGTTTACCATTCTCACTCAGATGGTAGTGGGAATCCTTGGAAACTCCTTCCTTCTTTGTCTTTTTAACTTCACTTTGCTTACTGGACACAAGATTAGACCCATGGATCTTATTGTCAATCAACTGGCCTTTGCCAATTTGTTTGTGCTTCTCTCTAAAGGGATCCCTCATACAATAGTAGCTCTTGGATTGAACTTTTTCCTGGATGATGCTGGATGCCAAATTCTCTTCTATTTTCACAGAGTGGCCAGAGGGGTTTCCCTCAGCACCACCTGTCTTCTCAGTGGCTTCCAGGCCATAAAGCTTTGTCCCAGTTTCTCTAGGCGGTTGGAGCTCACAATGAGATCCCCAAAGTGCATTGGCTTCTGCTGTTTTCTCTGCTGGATCCTGCAGGGGTTGGCAAATATCTTTGTTCCTATGAGAATGATTAGTCCATTAAACAGCAAAAATATAAGTGTGAAAATAAATTATGTATACTGTTCTTCACTCAAACCAGCTAGATCTATAAAGTTTCTAGTCGTATTCACATTCTCTGCAATTGACTTTATGAGTTTGGGCCTCATGGTCTGGGTCAGTGGTTCCATGGTCCTTTTCCTGCACAGACACAAGCAGCGAGTTCAACACATTCACAGCAACGGACTCTCCTCCAGAGCTTCCCAAGAGGCCAGAGCCACACGCACCATTTTGATGTTTGTGAGCACCTTTCTTTCCTTTTACTCACTCTCCTCTCTTTTGCACATTTGGATGACTCTATTTGTTATTCCAGGTCAGTGGCTGGTGGACATGTCTATGATTTTGTCCTCATGTTTCCCAGCGTTCAGTCCCTTTGTGCTCATTCATGGTGTCACTCGATTCTCTGTGTTTCCTGCAGCCTGCTAGTCAAGGAAAAGCCCTTTTCCCAGCTCACCCAGGGTGGAGGGTCCGCCTGAAGGAGGCATCCCCTGGGTGAAGCCACCCAGGAACTGTGCCCCAGGAACTTCTTGGCCCAGCCTCCTGCACCTGGGAACCATCAAGGGGCTCAGGGGAGGAGCAGCCAGAGGGCATGGCCCCCAAGTGGCCTCACAGACCAGCGGCCCTGAGCCTGACCCTGATCTGTGGGTAGCTTCTGCCGCCTACGGAACTGCTGAGGTCCCCAAAATGGCCTCAAATGCCTCGGCCCTGTACATGAGGAGGATGTGGCTCCTTCCCTCCCATGGGGCAGGGCAGCCACGGTGTCCATCTGGCCTGTGGAGTGACGCTTCAGTGTGGATCCAGAGCCTCAGCTTCCTGAACCTGAATCAATGTGTCTAGCCACATGGGTACTCAGTCTGGTATGGGACCTTGGAAATCGGCCAGTGGCCTTTTTAAGGTGTGGCAAGACCCTGTCTCCCTGTTGATGGTGTTGTGCCTTTTCCTAGCACCCTCCCAGTGGCCACTTGGACCTTGTGTCAGGGAGGGCACTGGAACCCTGGCGTTACATGTAAATTTTCAGTGCCACAAAGAAAAGTCAGCACTGGGACAAAGGATCTCAGCAAGGACTTCCTGCAGAAAGGGTACCCTCACCAGCAATCTTGCCAGGAGAGTACAACAAACAAAGAAAAAGCAGGCATATTTATCCCTTACACATTTGGGATTGTCCCTACTGCTGTGTCTAATCTCCACTGGTTAGAGCCAGACCTCACAATCTAAACTAAAACCCAATTGGCTAAAAATTTAAAACTCTTCTAAACAGGTAAAAGCAATGGAGAAAAAAAAGCAAGCCCAAATAAAGGAAGGGGCATAGGCTGTAAGCTGGGACATGCTTGTTAGCACGTCCAGCACAGATATATTGGTTAAAGTACAAGGACACAGAATGTACTAGATGCCTAACAGCCACATAGGATAGGGCTTAACAAAGAGCTACTAGCAAAAAGCAAGAAGGCTTTGAAGAAAGTGTTTAAAACAAACTATTATTTCTAACACTTATGATTATTCTTTAACAAGAATGGAAACTTTGAAAACTTTTCTACTTCCCACATCTGGACTTCCGAGAACTACATTACCCACAACGCCAGCGCCAAGCTGCAAAGAGGAGGAGCCAATCAACGTTCAGGACCGGGCGTGTCGGTGGTTGTTGCATACAGTAAGGCGGGACTTCCGGCGCCACTCAGAGGTGCTGGTTTTGGTTGTTCCCTATTTTGGCCCACGCCTGAGTTAGGAACGCTGCCTCCGGCACGGAACAAGGATCGCCCAGCTGCGCAGCAGTCTGTGGGTCGCCGGCGCCGGTGGCGGCCGTTCCTGGGTTCCCGCCCCGGGTCGCCCGCCCCTCCCGGCACCGCTCTGCCCATAATCCGATGGCGGCGTCCGTGCTGAGGGCTCTGACTCCGGTGAGTGCTGCGTCCCCGCGAGCCTCACCTGCCCTCCCGCCCGAAATGGAACGCCCCGCGTGAGGGGCACCTGCTCGCGTCCCTGCAGCCCGGCCCCAGGTGCCAGGACCCTGGACTCCCATTTACAGGCCTGGTGTCGTGGTTTGTGGAGGGCGTGGCAGGTGGAGGGACCGGTTTCTGTGAATGTTGCTGGGACAGTTGAGCCAGGAGCGTTCACGCTGGAATGGCAGAGTGAGGTTTGCTCTTCTCAAGACGCTGGGAGCCATGGGTGGTTGTGAACAGAAGAGGCACATGGTCTGAGTTAGACTTCAAACATTTCCTGAAGCTACTCAGAGTTAGAACAGTCCTTGTGCAAGGTCCCAGAGCAGGTAAGAATCACACTGAGGACCGCGGAGCTGCGTAGCAATGATAATTTAGTCATCACCAAGTCACGTGGCTCCAGGGCTGCTCAGGGAAACAAGGAGGCATGAGCCCATGGAGCTTTCAGCATAGTTAACCTGCCTCTCACAGCCTTCCTCTTCCCGCAGGTACCCATGACTGCAGAAGCTAAATTTACGGGCTTCACACAGGTGAGTGGAGAGTATTTCGGGCCCTCACTGGTACTGACACGTTTTTGTCTCTGAGATTGTGTTCTGGGACTCTGCTCTTGGCACTCTTTTGGTCCTTGGTTCTAGGGACCCTGAACAAACATCAATCCCAGGGTCACACATCCAGGCTGGAGGCTGGTATAGAACGGCTCCTATTGCTGGAAACCAGTAATAGGAGTGTGGAAAGTTGTTTCAGGCTTAGATACCAGATGAGCAAGTGCTTGAAGGTCAGGCTGAGCTGGTTTAGGGCACTACAGCTTTTTTCTTTCTCATGGGAACTGAAAGCTGGGCTGCAGGAATCAGACTGTAAACGGTTCTCAGATGTTGGGTGTTTTTTCTGGAGTGTGTGATGAGCAGTGAGAGGTTGGGGGCAGAGGAGGTATGTGATGTGACCCAGGTCTCACTAGGTTTCCTGTGTGTGGCCAGGCTGCGTGTGAGCGATGAGATAGGAAAAGAGTGAAGAAGCCTGCCTGCAGTAGTCCAGGTGAGTGTTACTGGTGACTGGACTTGTGTTGTGGCTGTGGAAGTAGTAGTTGGATTCTAGATCCGTTTTTTAAGTAGGAAAGTCTGGATTTTGAGATGTGGAAGGTGAGAGAAAAGTAGGATTCAGAGGCAAAGGCAAGGTGTTTGGGTTTAACAGCTGGAAATAGGGAAGCTCCACAAGCCAAAATTGTAAAGTTGGTAGTAGAGTCAGTTATCTCTGGAGATAGATAATCAGAAGTTTTGTTTTGGAACATCTTTATTTAAAAAAATTTTTTTTTTTAAATCATCATCTCAGGCCGGGCGCGGTGGCTCACGCCTGTAATCTCAGCACTTTGGGAGGCCGAGGCGGGTGGATCACGAGGTCAAGAGATCGAGACCATCCTGGTCAACATGGTGAAACCCCGTCTCTACTAAAAATACAAAAAATTAGCTGAGCACGATGGCGCGTGCCTGTAGTCCCAGCTACTCAGGAGGCTGAGGCAGGAGAATTGCCTGAACCCAGGAGGCGGAGGTTGCGGTGAGCCGAGATCACGCCATTGCACTCCAGCCTGGGTAAGAGCGAAACTCCGTCTCAAAAAAAATAATAATAAAAAATAAAAATAAAATCATCATCTCAACATGCAAAGAACAGTTTAGACATCAAGTGGATAGTTTATCCTACAGGATTAGAACTGTGGGGAGGGATTCAGGATGGACACATTTAAAAGGTGGTGGCCACTATTTGCCTAAGGGCTTATCTTGGGTCACAATTAGGAGGTGGAATCCTGATCACTCTGGTAATCCTATTACCAGCCCAGGAACGAGAAGTTGGGGGTCACTACTGGGTCTTCTGCTTGGGTACATGGTTGGTCATGGTGGATCACAAAGACAGGTGTGGGAGAGAGGCAGCCATGGTAGGGTGTGAGAGCAAGGATGATCTGGCAAGTGGCCAAGGCTCTAGGAAAAGAGTGGGCATGAGATCAATGCCTGGAAGTAATTGAGACAAAATGATACTGAGACCAGAATAGTGCTTACTCAGGGTTTTGTGGTAACCCTTGGGGTGTCAGGAATTTCAGGGAGGTAGATAAGTTGAAGGGCACAAATGGTCATTTGGGAAAATCACTGGGCCTGAGGTGGGGGTCCTCTGGGGCAGACTTTGAATGAGGGTTAACGGGAAAGGAAGGCTGTGACTGAAGAGAGGACATCAAGTGCAGCACTAGTGAAACCGGGCCATGGGTGTCAGATCCTCAGGTATTTCTGGGTGAGTGAGGATGTAGCAAGGGACAGAGGCAGGCAGGGAGGCCTTCAGAGCAGGACGGGGCTCTGAAGGCTGCCTTTGGCACTGGGGACCATTCAACCTCCGAGTAGCACTGGACCCTGTTTCAATTTGCAAAGCACTTTCTGGATGTTTAATTCCAGGTATCGTGGGGATGCCAGAGAGATGCTTATGGTGTGGGGCAATGGGGTGGAAATAGCTATGGGAGTGAGATTGAGAGTGTGTGCTCCAAAGAGTGATATGCATATGGAGAGAAATTGTGAACTGAACACCCCACGGCAATGGCATTGAGGATGTAAGAATGATGCCATAATAGTTTGTGTGTGAGAGGCATAATCTTGGAAACCCCAGAAGAACTCTCTGACAAGAGAAAATCCAACCCTATATGCTTGACCCAGAGTTTAAATGGCATTTCCTGGTCCACCTGCCTGTTGGTGCTGTGGGAAGACACAGTGATGATGGGACCATGAGGAGAATGCAGGAATTGGGGCTTGGTGGCTCCTCTGAGATGGGGCTTAGGGATGAGGGTAAGCAGGGGAAGGATGCTGGGGTGGGCATGAACTTGGGGTCCTAGGAGAGAATCTGATCATGGAAAGATCTATCCCCATTATGGCAGGGCTCTGTGACCTTTGAGGACGTGGCCATTTACTTCTCCCAGGAAGAGTGGGGGCTCCTTGATGAGGCTCAGAGGCTCCTGTACCGCGATGTGATGCTGGAGAACTTTGCACTTTTAACCTCACTGGGTAAGGCCCTCACACCCACTCTCATTTCCTGGTCTTCGTCTATCCTCTTTTTCCCCAGAGGCAGCTCTGCCCTTTCCATTGCCGGACTGTGAGCTCTGCTGACTTCCCCACTGTCTTGGCATATGTGCTGTGGTGTAAGGAATGAAACTGTTGCAGTCCTCGGTCAGCCCTGACATTTGCTGTCCCAAAGTGTGCAGGGATAGGTCTGGGTGTTAGGTGTCTTGAGTCAGCCTAATGCATGTCAGTTTACTTCTTCACTTCCTCTTTGGGTGGCTGTGTCCATATTCATGGCACTTTGTGTCTCAAGTTCTGCCTCCTAGGAGACATTTCCTTTGACTGCCTGTGTTAGGAATTTGCAGAATTTTCCTCTTCAGTATTTACATGGACCATGAGCTGCTGTTGCCAGAACCTCTTTCAAGGATCTGTGTGACATTAATTTTCTTTCTTGTGTTCTCAAGGATGCTGACTTGCTCTGGGCAAGGATACTCACCTGTCCCAGCTTTCCCTTAGGACTTGCCTCATTCAAGTCCCAAGTAGCGGCGCATCTAGAGGTGCCAGGAAAGCCCTGGTTTTGGAAAGGGTGAAGATAGGAATATGGCTTCAGAGGAAGCCTGGCCTCAGTCAGTGGCACCTAGGTGAGGGCATGACATCCAGCCTGTTTTCTAATCTTACCAGTAACTTGCCCTGTGTCATCCAGAGTTTTGGTGCTAATACCACTGGACACACCTCATTTCTACCTTTTCTTTCTCTTCTTTGACACTTTGCTGACTTATTACTTTATCTAGGACATCTGGCCTCATGCTGCCCCCATCTTTCTGCCATCCAGGTGTCACCAGTTTCTCTGCACTGCCCCCCAGCATGTTTTCCAACACTGACCCACTCACAATATGTTGTGAGTTGTGCACATGCCATTAAATAGTTCTTGAACACAAGATGATCGCAATTGGAATCTCCCATTCAGTTCCAATTGCATTATATTGGGCCTGAATAACACCAGCCTTCAGCACAGCATGCACATGTCACCAGCCAACAAGATCCTGCCAAAGGATTTCGCAAAACAGTAGATTGGAGACCCCACCTCTTCTTATGTGCTGCACCCCATCCTTATGTCCTGTGTTTGGTGAGGCCTCCCTAGTTTGTGATCTTTAGAGGCCCACTTCTGCCAAACAGCCCCTTTTTTATCCTGCTTTCAGCTCCTCCATATTGCTTCAAAGTAATACTGTGAATTCATTCCTTAATGTATATGTGAAGGTGCTTCCCCTTTCATGTTTTAAAATGTACCCACAGGATTTCAGTTAATGGAGGTGGTAGAGTAGTTAATGTCAATGACATAGGAATTTATCACCTACAGTAGCAAGAGCATGTGAACACCGTGCCATGCAGGGCCCCATGAGGAAGTGCTTAGTGGTCAGAAGGCAGAAGCAAGAGAGAAGGGAAAATATTAAGCCACAACCTTAATTGGGGTTTTGCAGGTAACACAAGACATGACAAACGGTTTAGGATTGGGTAATTTGAGTAGTTTGCTTTGGGGCGAAGAGGCTCACTAGGCTTAGCTGTCTGCTGCCTGACCTTGGGATGATTAGAGCAGAGGGATATTAGCTCCTGAAGCATCCAAGTCACAGAGAAAAATGGGAGTATTGGCTCTCAATTGATTACTTTGTATATTTGGTATGCTCCCTCCTGAGCCCTTTGCTATCTCTTAAGATTTGGCTTGGCCGGGCGCAGTGGCTCACGCCTGTAATCCAAGCACTTTGGAGGCCAAGGTGGGCAGATCACCTGAGTTCAAGACCAGCCTGACCAACATGGTGAAACCCCGTCTTAAAAAAAAAAAAAAAGATTTGGCTCACTCTGGAAGCACCATTCTCTTTCCAGCCAGCAAAGTTTTTTATTCTGTTTTGTTTTGTTTTTGAGACAGAATTTCGCTTTGTCTCCCAGGCTGGAGTGCAGTGGCATGCAGTGATCTGAGCTCACTGCAACCTCCACCTCCCGGGTTAAAGCAATTCTTGTGCCTCAGCCTCTTGAGTACCTGGGATTACAGGCACCTGCCACCACGCCCAGCTAATTTGTTGTATTTTTAGTAGAGACAGGGTTTCGCCATATTGCCCAGGCTGTCTTGAACTCCTGGGCTCAGGCCAACAAAGTTTTTAAGATATTGGAACATCAGTTTTTCAGAAAAACATTTTTTAAACGATTAATACACTCCCATCATAGTCAACATGCATTTCATCACCATTTCTCTGCTTTCAGTTTGTTGGCATGGGATGGAGGATGAAGAGACACCCGAGCAAAGTGTTTCTGTAAAAGGAGTCCCTCAGGGCAGGACTCCAGAGGCAAGTCCGTCCATCCAGAAGACTCAAGCCTGTGACACGTGTATCCCATTCCTGACCGACATTTTGCACCTGACCGATTTGCCTGGGCAGAAACCATACTTGACTGGGGCATGTGCGGTCTTTCACCAGGACCAGAAGCATCATAGCGCAGAGAAACCCTTGGAAAGGGACATGGACGAGGCCGCATTTGTGCAGCGCTGCCTGTTCCATGAGTCAGGAATGCCTTTCACCAGTAGTGAGGTTAGGAAGGACTTCCTAGCCCCATTGGGCCTTCTGCAGCCACAGGCCACTACTAACTATGAGAAGCCAAACAGAATCAGCAAATGTGAGGAGGCCTTTCATGTTGGAATAAGTCATTACAAGTGGGGTGAATGCAGGAAAGATTCCAGCCACAAACACACTTTTGTTCACCCTAGAGTCTGCACTGGAAAAAGGTTTTATGAATCTAGCGAATGTGGGAAAGCCTGCTGCTGTGAGTGCTCCCTTGTTCAGCTCCAAAGAGTCCACCCTGGAGAAAGGCCTTATGAGTGCAGTGAATGTGGGAAATCTTTTAGCCAAACCTCTCATCTGAATGACCATCGGAGGATCCACACTGGAGAAAGGCCTTATGTGTGTGGTCAGTGTGGGAAATCATTTAGCCAAAGAGCCACCCTCATTAAACATCACAGAGTTCACACTGGAGAAAGGCCTTATGAGTGTGGTGAATGTGGGAAATCTTTTAGCCAAAGTTCTAACCTTATTGAACATTGCAGAATTCACACTGGAGAAAGGCCTTATGAGTGTGATGAATGTGGAAAAGCCTTTGGGTCCAAATCCACTCTTGTTCGGCACCAGAGAACTCACACAGGAGAAAAGCCATATGAGTGTGGCGAATGTGGGAAATTATTCAGACAAAGCTTCAGCCTTGTTGTACACCAGAGAATTCACACTACAGCAAGGCCTTATGAGTGCGGCCAGTGTGGCAAATCATTTAGCTTAAAGTGTGGCCTCATTCAGCACCAGTTAATTCACAGTGGAGTTAGGCCCTTTGAGTGTGACCAGTGTGGAAAATCCTTTAGCCAAAGAACCACCCTTAATAAACACCACAAAGTTCACACTGCAGAAAGACCTTACATATGTGGGGAATGTGGGAAAGCTTTTATGTTCAGATCTAAACTTGTTCGGCACCAGAGAACTCACACTGGAGAAAGGCCTTTTGAGTGCGGTGAATGTGGGAAATTTTTTAGACAAAGCTATACCCTCGTTGAACACCAGAAAATTCACACTGGATTAAGGCCTTACGACTGTGGACAGTGTGGAAAATCCTTTATCCAAAAGTCTAGCCTCATTCAACACCAGGTGGTTCACACTGGAGAAAGGCCATATGAGTGTGGCAAATGTGGGAAGTCCTTTACACAACACTCTGGCCTCATTCTCCACCGAAAATCTCACACTGTGGAGAGGCCTCGTGAAAGCAGCAAATGTGGAAAACTCTTTAGCCCAAGATCTAACATTGTGTAACCCACACCTGAGAAAAGCCTTAAACCTGCAGGGAATGTGCCATCTCTGTCTTCAGTGTTATGGCTATAGAGAGCCTTTGTGAAGGAGCCATCTGCCTAAACCTCATACTTCTAGACCTCCAGATGGGGGAGACTCCCATGAGTTCCTGGCATGTGTGTCTTACAGGAGCTCCTTTGTACATTCTTAACTGCTGGAAGCCTTTGCTGGAATTAAATCATTAGTCACCTTTGCATACTAAGGCAAGGCAGATAACCTATGTTCTCCCATTCCTTGGAGGAAATTCCTTGAGCAGTCTGAGCCTTTAAGGGGAATTCATTCCCTTTTTTGACTGATTGCAGCATATATCTGACCAGCTTTGGCCAGAAGGGCCCAGCCTGGGTTCTGCTGGAAACTGATGTGGAAGGCTTCCCTTCATGGAAATTCTTGTTCTCACACGACATGTGGTAGTTTTTCCACCCTACAAGTCACCACCTGGCAACTGGCTACCTCACATTGCTCTAGTTTGTGTGGTAATAAAGGCCTTATTTTAAAATCTATGTGTAGTCTTAGGGTTTGGTTTGCTGTGTGAGGTGGCTGGAAAACACACTTGGGCTCTTACCTAAAGGAATGGACAGCTTTTTTGGGGTCCCTGGCATTGTTGGCCTGTGCAGGGAAAGTAATGACAGAGAGTAATTCTCATTCTGGTTTTAGTCCAATTTGCCTTGCTGCCCAAGGCCTCCTAGGAAACAATGCAAGGATTTGATTGTCCTAATTTGTGGCCTGGATCCCTACACTTTCTCTGGACTAGAGGTCATCCTGAGGACAAGTCGGCTGGTATGACAGACTCCTGTGCTTTGGGGAATAAGACGGGTTTGTTGCATTGTTCCCACAGGTTCCCAGCTTCTGCAGAGGAGTCATGTGCTCTGATGCCCATGATTCCATAGATGGCGATACTCAAGCTGACGGGAGCTAAGCATGGGACATAATTGGTACAGCAATTTTGGGCATGATTAATAGAAAGTGGAGGAGCTAGTAGCAAATGTGCCTGTGGTAAAAGTGCATCTACACATCTAGTAACTGTGTCTTTATTCTCACAACACACACAATCTCCATGTACAAAGTGTGACGTGTGGGCATAGCCTGGCTTGGAGGGAACAACTCCATTCTGCAGGCATGATCGTCATAGCATGGAGCCAGGCAAGCAATCTGGAGGCTTACATGGGATGGTACGATGTGAGTGCAGGAGGACACAGGGAAGTAGAGAATCAGAAGGAGCCTGAGGAGCAGAAACCTTACCTTGAAAATGACATCCCCCATCAGAGGCTTTACCCTCTGCCACAGTTACCCTATTTTCACTGCCACAGTTACCCTATTTTCAGAGGCAGAGTCCCTCCCCCTTGTGCCCTATATGGAGCTCAACTCTCAGATGTCCTAGCTCTCTGCACCTTTTCCAGTGACCAATTAATAGGTTCTAATATCCAACAGCCTAAGGTCAACTTGCTGCCTCTGACTTGCCAGGCATTGGTGCCTTTCAAGATCAAGGTCCTGACCTTCCCTTGATAGAAATGTGGATATTTGGACCTGGCCCAGAGGACACTGCGCCAAGATATGAGGCTGGAGAACTGTGGGCTCTTGGTCTTGCTGGGTAAAGCTTTATTTCTGTCCCATGTGGGTGACTCTAGTCCTCCGATTTCATTCTCTTGCCATACCTGCCTGGTGAGAAAGGCATCTTAAACCTTTCTCCTTCTACCCACAGGTCCTGCTGTATTCTGTGTTTTGGTCTCACATCCTTTTGCCTGGTCTCCCTGCGTCTGCATTGGGGATCAACAAGGTAGAAATGGCCCTTTATTTATTTATTATTATTATTATTATTTTTTGAGACGGAGTTTCGCTCTTGTTACCCAGGCTGGAGTGCAACGGTGCGATCTCGGCTCACCGCAACCTCCGCCTCCCGGGTTCAGGCAATTCTCCTGCCTCAGCTTCCCGAGTAGCTGGGATTACAGGCACATGCCACCATGCCCAGCTAATTTTTTGTATTTTTAGTAGAGACGAGGTTTCACCATGTTGACCAGGATGGTCTCGATCTCTTGACCTCGTGATCCACCTGCCTTGGCCTCCCAAAGTGCTGGGATTACAGGCGTGAGCCACCGCACCTGGCCCTTTATTTATTTTTGAGACAGCAGGCTGGAGTGCAGTGGTGTGATCTGGGCTCACTGCAACCTCTGCCTCCAGGTTGAAGTGATTTTCTTGTCTCTGGCTCCTGAGTAGCTGGGACTACAGGGGCCCAGCACCATGCCTGGCTAATTTTTAAATTTATTTTTTGTTTTTATTAGAGACGCAGTTTCACCATGTTGGCCATGCTTCTCTTGAACTCCTGACCTCGTGATCCGCCCACCTTGGCCTCCCAAAGTGCTGGGATTACAGAAGTGAGCCACTGCGCCTGGCCCTAGAAACGGTCCTTTAAACACAAACCGTCACCCTAGTGCCCAGCACACACTGCCCTCTGTCTGAGGTCTTTATTCCAGAATTCAGGGGAGAAAACTTCATTGATCCAGCCTAGTTGGGTCAGGTGTCCCCAGAGACTGGTTAACAGGACTATGGATGGTGGACTGTTCTCAAAGAAGGGACTGAGTTAGGCAACCCTCTAGGATAACATGCCCATCAATATCCTCCAGGTATCTTAAATAACTTAACATTGCTTTCTTTCTTTCTTTCTTCTCTCTCCTTCCTTCCTTCCTTCCTTCCTTCCTTCCTTCCTCCCTTCCCTCCTTCCTTCCCTCCCTCCCTCCCTCCCTCCCTCCCTCCTTCCTTCCTTCCTTCCTTCCTTTTCTTTTTCTTTCCTTTTTTTTTTTTTTTTTTTTTTTTCTTTTTGACAGAGTCTCACTCTGTCGCCCAGGCTGGAGTGCAGTGGCATTATCTTGGCTCACCACAACCTCCACCTCCCAGGTTCAAATGATTCTCCTGCCTCAGTCTCCCGAGTAGCTGGGATTACAGGCATGCACCACCATGCCCAGCTAATTTTTTGTATTTTTAGGAAAGACTAGTTTTTGCCACGTTAGCCAGGCTTGTCTCGAACTCCTGACCTCAGGTGATCCGCCCGCCTCGGCCTCCCAAAGTGCTGGGATTACAGGTGTGAGCCACTGCATCTGGCCTATTTAATTTTTTTTTGTTTTTTGAGACAGGGTCTCTCTGTCACCCAGGCTGGAGTGCAGTGGTGTGATCTCAGCTCACTGCACCCTCTGCTTCCCAGGCTCAAGCGATCCTCCCACCTCAGCCTCCCAAGTAGCTGGAACCACAGGTGCATGCCACTATGCCCAGCTAATTTTTTCTATTTTTTTTGTAGAGACAGGGTTTTGCATGTTGCCAAGGATGGTCTCAAATTCCTGAGTTCAAGCAATCCACCCACCTTAGCCTCCCGAAGTGCTGGGATTACAAGTGTGAGCCACCACACTTGGCCTCCAGCTAATTTTTAACAATTTTTTGTAGAGATGGGGTCTCACTATGTTGCCCAGGCTGATCTTGAATAATAATAAGACATTTCAGGTATTGTATGATCCAGGTGTCCCAAATACAGTGAAAGTGTTTCTGTGTGTGATAGTTTTTCTGTAGTACAACCTTGGGACAATACTTAGGAATGCTCGGTGGTGGTGTGTGAAACTGACATCCCTCAACACAGCCTGGATTCACACATGGGTATAGCATGTTCACAACAGGAAATGCTGACAGACATGAGACACATAACTGGCATATGCAAAGCACACCAAGGACCTGTGTGACAGGATGGAGGTTCTGATACAGCAGATGTGGCCACACAATACAGCACAAGAGATTTGTGAGACAGATGTGATAGTGATGGAGATGCCCAGTGCCTGGTGTTTGGGTCGCTGGCACACATTATATTGCTGTTGCTGCAGCAAGCTCTGAATACCTAGGCTTTGCACGTTCGTGTTCGATACTTATTAATTTCCAATACACACATACACAATTGCACAGTCACACTGTGTGTGACGATGGAAGCACAGCCTGGCTGGAAGAGAACAAGCTCACCATCCTGCAGCTTGATGATGCACTGATGAGGGTCACAACAGGGAGTTGGGTGCTGCTTTTGGCATAATCTAGAGGCTCACACGTAGGATGATTGCTCGTGAGCGTGTGAGGATGTAGGGTGAATTGATCCGATGGAGCCCCAGGAGCAGAAACCAGGACTTGGGAAGGCTTTCCCATGTGGAAGGGAATCTTTTCACTGTCACAACTGCATTGTGTCGAGACCACATTAGCTTCTCCCTGAGCCCTGCATAGAACTCCACCCTCAGTATTTTGGACCTGGGTCTCTGCACCTGTCCTAGTGGTGTCACAATAGGTTCTAATCTCATCCAACAGTCCAAGGTGGACTTGCTCCCTCTGACTTCCTGGGCATTGGTGACCTTAAAGGATAGGACCATGACCTTCTCCTGGAAGAAATGAACACATTTGGGACTGGCCCAGAGGCCCCTATACAAGGATGTAATACTGGGCAACCATGGGCATCTGGTCCTGCTGAGTGAGACCTGCTCTTGCTCATGCCTGCCTGGTGAGCAAGGCCTGGCAAGCCTTCCTCCTACCCACAGCCCCTGCAATGTTCCGGCCTCACAAGTTTTAGCTTGGCCATTGGACAAGAACCATAGTCCTTCAAAACATGAACTCTCACACCAGTGCCCAGCATGCTCTATCCTCCATCTCAGGTCTTTCAGAATCCACAGGAAAGGAGCTCATTTGCCCAGCCTAGTTGGGTAAAGTGCCACAGCCCAGGGCTGTGGGTGATAGGCTGTTTTCAGAGAAGAGACAGAGTCAGGTAGCCCTCAGGTGTCTCCCTAACTGAAGCAACCTGGTTCCAAACTGCACACCCCTAACCCCCTGCCGTGTGTGTGTGATCGTCTCTTGTCTCTGCTGCCTGGCTTTTGCTTCTCTGTGGATACAGGAATGAGCTCAGATGGTGTACAACACATTCTCAAATGGCATGGAGAGAAAGTTGATATTTTTTGCCTTCTCTTTCCCTTAAAAATGTTTTCAAGAGGAAGTCTAGTTGTGTGCTTGGTAGTTGATGCCCCCTGACTGTGGCTAATTTCCCTTTTAAAGGAGGGAGCATTTTCAGACACACAGCCCTTGGCAGGTGCCATGAGATCACTGGGACTTGATAACATTTCCTTTTCATTTTGTTGTTTTGAGGGTAAATTTTCGTTTATGTCAAATCAAACTGGTTTTCCCATTTACCAGAGCATTGCAAGGTGCTTTTTTCAAATCTATTTATATTAGGCCATTCTTGCATTGCTGTAAAGAAATACCTGAGACTGGTTAATTTATGAGGTTGAATTGGCTCATGGTTCTGTAGGCTGTGCAGGAAGCATGGCACCACCAGCTGCTTCTGGGGAGCCCTCAGGAAACTTCTAATCGTGGCAGAAGGCGCAGCACATGCAAACATATTACATGGCAGGAACAGGAACGAAAGAGAGAGAGTGGAAGGAGATGCCACACATTTTTAAAAGACCAAATCTTGTGAAAACTCACTATGGTGAAGACAGCACCAAGCCATGACGGATCTGCCTCCATGACCTGCACACCTCTCAGCAGGCCCCACCTCCAGCAACGGAGATTACAATTCAACATGAGATTTGGGGGGGGAACAAGTATCCAAATTGTATCACTATTTAAGGTAAATAAATAGTGGATCCTTTTGAATTGAAACCAGTAGTAACAATGGCCGTCGCTAATGTCTCCTGACACTGACCACATTTCATGCCTGTTTCAGCCACTTTTCCTGGCCATTCATTTAAACTTCATGGGATCACTTTCCTTTCTAAGTAAAAAAATACATCAATACAGTGAATCTCTTATAAAACTCAATTCAGAAGATGCTCCTTCGTCGTGAGGTGCCCATCTCTGTCGTCTTTGGTGGTACAGGAGAGAGCAGAGGATAGTTGACATCTGTGAATTGTCCTTATTGGAACAATTCCTTGTGTGGGCTTTCCAACTTTAAAATTTTTTAGCAGTTCATAAAATGCCAGTTTCCAGGAATCACCCAATTTTCTCCTGTAATAGGCTCCTTTTCCCTGCGTTCCCCACTCACACCCCCAGTTCCTTTCCAGACTGCTGTGGCCACACAGAGGCCGTGAATCATTTCCTCCTTAGTGTAGCAAGTGGGAATAAAATTTATGTATGCATCCTCTTGTTGAGGAATTTTTTACGTTATTGGCGTTTATAAATATTACTTCTATATGCATACCTGCCATGTTTTCTGATGTATATATTCACAAGTTTCTCTTGAAATTCATTTTGCATATGCAGGTACATTATTAAATAAACTGTGATGCCAGGATATTCCCCAAAATGAATGTGACCAATTTAGACACCCAATGATATTTTACAAGATTTACAAATTTTTTTTTTAATTGTGTGAATAGAGACAGGGTCTTGCTATGTTGTCCAGGCTGGTCTCATACTCCTGGGCTTAGCAATCCTCCTACTTCAGCCTCCCAAAGTGCTAGGATTACAGATGTGAGCCATTGTACCAGGCCACATTTACTAATTTCTGTAATTTTGGGAAACTTGGCAATATCAGGCTTACTGAGTTTTGTCAATATAATTTTTGCTTTAGTTTACATTTTTCTTGGTTACTTATACAATTAAATGTGATTTTCCTTTGTACATATTTGAGTTGGTTTATTTTCCTCATTCATTTGTGAGTTACTTTTAAACCTTGATATCATCTTCCTTACTATGTGGCTTCCACTTCAGTTTTGATGCTATTTCCTGAGAAACAGTGGCTCCTCATTTTAATGTGGTTGAATTTAATTTTAATTTTTTAACACTTTTTATTATTTTCATTTTAGAGATAGGGTCTTACTCTGTTACTCAGGCTGCAGTGCAGTGGCACAGTCATAGCTCCCTGGCCGTCTTGAAGTCCTGGGCTCACTCTGTCCTCCCACCTCACCCTCCTGAGTTGCTGAGATTACAGCATGCCACTGCGGCTAGCTAATTAAAAAAATTTTTTTTGGTAGACGTGGGGTCTCAGTATACTGCTCAGGCTGGTTTTGGACTTCTGACTTCAAGCAATTCACTCACCTAGGCCTCTTAAAGTGCTGGGAGATTACATATTTTATGAAAGTGTTTTGTATTTTATCCATATAATCCCTGGATTTGTATTTCACTTTGTGACACTGACATGGATACCTGGGAAACGAGTTCCAGTGGTTTTGACTGAGTCTGAGGTGGGGCAGGAAATGAACATTTGTCACAAGTTCCCAGGTAACACTGATACTGCTGGCACAGGGACCAGACTTTGGGGACCCAGAACAATTCCATCTTTATAAAAATGTATTCTATAAAATTTTCTTATGTCCATGTTTATATTCTATTCTGTCAGAGGCTTTTCATTCCATTGATTCATTTCTCCCAATATTTATAACCAGGAAATGGGTTGGTATTATTCACATAAAATAAATATAAATCCTTGTAATTAGAAAACTTACATCAAGAAGTGTTTGCACATGCTAATGCTTCTGTCATTTTCCAATGCAGTTCCTACATAGATATTTACCAAGAAGTAATTCTGTATGAGAATGCATCTTAGTAAGACTACATCACATCTTAAGGAAATAAATATAAATCCTTGTAATTAGAAAACTTACATCAAGAAGTGTTTGCACGTGCTAATGCTTCTGTCATTTTCCAATGCAGTTCCTACATAGATATTTACCAAGAAGTAATTCTGTATGAGAATGCATCTTAGTAAGACTACATCACATCTTAAGGAAATAAATATAAATCCTTGTAATTAGAAAACTTACATCAAGAAGTGTTTGCACGTGCTAATGCTTCTGTCATTTTCCAATGCAGTTCCTACATAGATATTTACCAAGAAGTAATTCTGTATGAGAATGCATCTTAGTAGGACTACATCACATCTTAAGGAAATAAATATAAATCCTTGTAATTAGAAAACTTACATCAAGAAGTGTTTGCACGTGCTAATGCTTGCGTCATTTTCCAATGCAGTTCCTACATAGATATTTACCAAGAAGTAATTCTGTATGAGAATGCATCTTAGTAAGACTACATCACATCTTAAGGAAATAAAACCACAAAAGGGAGCAATTTCTTTCCAGACTTGGACCTGCCCATCTTCCAAGCAGTTAGATCCTTCTCAGTGTAACCATGAGCACTACAACCTTTGATCCAACCACTCCTTCTTGATATGTTCCGCTCTTGGTGCTTTCCCTGACCTTGCCTGCTAGTAGGTTCTACAGCAGCAAATAGATGAACTTAACTCTGAAAAGCATAGACTATAGCAGGTATGGTTTTTGCCACTTTGTAAATTATAGAGAATTATAAATCATCATATATGAGATTTAAGAAAATTATTTGGGGATCTTCTTTTTGCTATTCTTTTCTTAGGGTCAAAGACATAGGCCAGGAGCAGTGGCTCATCTGTCATCCCAGCACTTTGGGAAGCTGAGACAGGAGGACTGCTTGAGCCAACAAAGTTGAGACCAGCCTTGACAACAAAGCAAAAGTGAGATCCTATCTCTACAAAAAATGTAAAATTTAGACAAACATGGTGGTGTGTGGCTGCGGTCCCAGCCACTCAGCTGGCTGAGGTCTGAGGATCATTTGAGCCCAGGAGTTCGACGCTGTAGTCACCCATGTTCACGCTGCTGCACTCCATCTGGGTGACAGGGTGAGACCCTGCTACAAAAAAAAAAAAAAAAAAAGGACATAGCACCTAATTTTCCAAGAATAACCCAGGCTCTATAATGGGAATTAAGTTAATCTCAGAATCACTTTTATTAAATTGAAGTGTGTTGTATTTAGCTGCATTATGGCTACAACAGCAGCATAAGGTACTTAAAAATTCTGACAATTTATACCTATTTTAGTCTATTCTGAAAAGTATTTCTCAACTAGTTTATAAAGCAAAAATAGTTTTCTTTCCTTGTAGCACTTGTTCCTTTCAGTTAACTAAAGATGGTTTCTTTGATATCACAATCTTCTGTCAAGGTATCGTCCTGTTCAGTGCTAAACTGACAATGGGATGAGGCTAGGGCATAGTGTGGTTTTTGAGTTGAATTGAAGCTGGGTTAGATGAGCCCCAGGCACCAAACCACAGTTGGTGACAAAGCCTATTTCTTGTAGCCAGATATCCTTTAATGTTTACATGCTCAGTGAGAACCCCCTTGACCAATGCACTATATTAGAAGCAGCAACTATTAAGAAAGAGGTATAAAAGATAGCATTCATCATAGTGATAAAACATAAAATAGTATGTTGAGGAACTTACAACAAAAATGCAAAGTTCTTTCAGGTGATTTTGTTTTCAAATAGAAACGGCAGAATAAATATAAAGATATTTGGATAATAATGAGGGAGGAGAAAAGGAAAAATCAGGTAGACAATGAAGGCTACTCCTGAGAGAAGCAGCCTGCCTGAAAAATCACAGCTACAGTTAGAAATAGAGCAACCTGGGGAGAAAACTCAGACTGCAGCTGCTAAATAAAGATGCAAGGTCCAGCATAGAGGTCCTTTGTTCTTTTTGTGATTAGCAGCCTCCCAGGAAAAATTTTCCTCCCCTTTTCAGACATGTGCACTGCTAGTGGGCTCCCTGGGAGCTTGCACAGGGTGTGGAGGGGGACTTATGTAAAACAAACCCACAGTTATACAAACAAGAGAAGCTGTGTTTTGTGCTTACTTAGAGACATCCCACAGCTGCATAAGATAAGGGGAGTTGTACAGACAGCTTTTCAGATACGTTACTCAAACAGCTACAGAGATGAGAAGTGTTTCTCCTAAAAGTTTTTGGATTCAACTGTGAAAACAACAACCAACTCAGGATCCCCTCTCCACTGCAGAGAGCTCTCTTCTTTTGCTTATTAAACTTTTACTCCAACCTCACCATTTGTGTCCATGCTCCTTAATTTTCTTGGTTGTGAGACAACGAGCTCAGATAACAACTTGGACAACAGGACCACCGAACCTGACCTGTTTCATTAGTGGAACTCATGTGGGATTGATTCATCAGAAGGGTGAGTAGAAGTGGACCCTTAAGTCTTTACTTTCATTTTTGAAGCTTCTTGTCCATCACATGGGGCTAAAAGGAGGTCCTAGGGCAACTGAAGGTTTCTGGCTGAGGCTACACCTTGGTGTTATCTGAAGGCCCCTGGACTAAACCCAAACCATGACGACCCATCGGGTGTTGGCACCAGGACTTCCAGACTTTCCTATTGCATTTTCTTCATTTCTTTTCATGGCTATCATGTCTCCTATCCCTTCTTTGTATGCAGTGTTGTGGGTGTTATTACAGCCTGGGGATGTAATCTTGTTGGTAGAGTCAGCAAGGACCTTAGTTATCAGGTATGTAACTTAAAGAATTGCTGCTTCTGTGATTTCCTTGAGACAGGGGGACTTCACGATTTCTATCTAAACTGTCACCTAGTGAGAGCTTTTTGTCTCTAATGATAGACATTCATGGCACTGTATAGGGGGATATTTTACCCCAAGTGAATACCCTTCTCCTTCTCCATTTGAGTTTTTTCCTCCATGTAAAAGTTCAGGACTGCCCAATGAATCTAGACAGTTCCAAGTTAACTTTCTTCTTCTGGAAGGCATACACTGGGGACAACCTATTAAGCCCCAAACCTCTCTTTCTAAATTCTTCCTGGAAAGAATTTGGAGTCCAAGTTTTTACCTAACATTTCAGATCCTACAGCACCACCAAGTGAAATAGGATTGATTTTTTTCTCCAGAAGAAGCCCTGTCTGCCCCTTGTTCAACACCTTTAGTTCCCAATTCCTCTCCCTTCTATGTGCCTTTATTAGGGACCAAAATTCAAGCCCCATTTGTTAACAGCAAAGCTGCACCTTTAACAGTTGTGAGAACAGCCATTCAATCCTTATGTTCTTTTGAGTCACCTGCTCTGCACTGAACTACATTGACATTTAAACAAAAAGGGGATTTCATGTTTGGCAGTCAATCAGTCCCATTCTTTGGGAATTCGGTGTTTTGCTAGGGCCATAGCAAGGGTAGCCAGATATATTATTAAAACACTCCCTCCATTAAAGGGCCTCACCCAAATACAATGTCTCCCAGAACGCTAGGGTATCCTGGGAGCCCATGGGCCACGTGGGACTGGGAAAGCAGCAGGGTGGAGAGTTAGGTCCTCATACAGGTAAGCGTGACTATTCCTCCTGACTAGCTCTCCCAGATCCACAAGTGAAAGTCATGCCTGCATCCGTGGGTGGTGCCTATGATGGTGGCCAGGACCCAGAGTATGAGAGGAAAAAGAAGTGAAATGCACTTTTGAGCTTTCTCTCCACCCTGGGTCACCCAAAAAAGAGGATAAAGACTAAGGGATGCGTTTTCTTCTACTCTTTTTTTAAAATGGGTAACAAACCATCTTCAGTCTGCACTCCTTGAGTGCATCCTGAGACACTGAGACACATTTAACCCTGAGACTGAAGAAAAAAATGGCGCACATTCTTATGTACATAGCCATCTTACCAGCTTCAGGCCTGGACTGCTGAGGGAAGTGTTAATTTCAGTAATAGCCAACAACTATATCTCTTCTGCACATGGGAGGGCAAATGTTCCAAGGTTCCCTATGTGAAAGCCTTCTTTGCCTTGTGAAATAGCCCAGCTTTTTCTAAGCACTGCAAAATTGACCCTGCCTTCTTAACAGTCATATCAGACGAGCCCATGGTGGATAATATCCCAAAGTCAGAAAAGACCCCGGGGGAACCCTCAAATGGAAATTATGGATGCCCTACATCCCCACGAGGCCCCCAATAGCCTTATCAGCTCCTCCAGCTGTGCCACACAAGAAACCCTTACTTCACTGTTGCCTCTGCAGGAAATGCCCAATGTACATGGTGTTACTAGAGTTCAAGTTCCTATCTTATTGCAGGACCTTAGACAAATAAAGGGGTCTTAGGCAAGTTTTCTGATGATCCTGATAATACACAGAGGTGTTCTAAAATCTAACTCAAGTGTTTGATCTTGCATGAAGAGATGTTATGTTACTCCTAAGCCAAATCCTAACTGCTGCTGAGAAACAGGCAAACCTAAGTCAGCAGAGATTCAGAGACAAAAGCATGTATCCTATAGCCAGTCAAAAGAAAAACCCAGTCAAAGGGGAAAGAGGGCAAAAAAGAGACAGGATTCCCATACCCATTAGGAAGAGAAACAGTGCCCCTTGAAAACCCTAACTGGAGTGTAATCATCCCATAGATAAGTGAAAAACACTTTCTGATTGTGCATATTAAAAGGCTAGCAAAAACTCAAAACCAAACCTCTTAATTACTCTAAACTGTCCATGTTTAATCAAAAACCAGATGGAAATCCTGCAGCCATTATGCAAAACCCTCAAGTTTAAACTTTGAAGTACATAAATGACACTCTCCTCTGTGCCCCAACCAAGGAAGTAACAGGAAGGCACTGAGACTCTCCTCAATTTCTTAGCTAAAAGGGCATGTAGGATCTCAAAATCTAAAGCTCAGCTCTGTCAGACTTCAGTAAAATACCTAGGTCTATTCTTATCAGAAGGCACTAGAGTACCAGGTAAGAAAAAGATTAAGTGCATTTCCTTGAACAGTTAAGGAGATTCTTAAGCATTACTGAATTTTGCAGACTATGGGTACCTGGATAGGGTGGAATACCTCAGCCTTTATACTACCTCATAAAAGAAGCTGAAACAGCTAACACTCCCTAACTTGGGAACCTAAAACTCAAAAGCCTTTAACCAGCTAAAACAAGCCTTACTTAAAACACCAGCCCTCAGTCTTCTCATAGGGAAGGCATCTAATCTCTATGTATCAGAAGGAAAGGAAATAGCCCAGGGAATTTTAACAAAGGTTCAAGGTCCAGCTCAACAGTCAGTGGGTTACCTAAGCAAGGAACTTGACTTGGTTGTTAAAGGATGGCCAGCCTGCCTCTGAGCAGTTGCAGTGGTGGCTTTGCTCGTGCCAGAGGCCACCAAGTTAATCATGGGAAATAACTGTTTACAACCCACATAATATAGTACGACTGCTATCCTTTAAGGGAAGTCTCTGGCTAACAGACAATCACCTCCTCAAATATCAGGCTTTGCTGTTGGAGGGATCTACAGTCCAGTTAAAAACCTGTTCTTGACTGAACTCAGCCACTTTCTCCAAAAGGAAACTGGAGAACCGGAACATGATTGTGAACAGAGAGTGATGCAAACCAGCAAAAAAAATGATAAGGCTCACTGTTTATATTCTCTATAAAGTTTTAATTAGTGAAAAATAATTTTCTGAAAGAGCATTCAGCTTAATTAAACGTGGATATCCAAGCTATAGGTGTACTTCAAATACCTTTTTGTTTTTCTCTTCTTAGATCTTGTTTTTCTGGAAAAGGTTTTTATCTCAGTCAACTGAACTACTTTTCTCCACTCTGTCTTGCCAATCTTTGTGCATGCATGAAAGGCTCTAGGATGACTTCTGATGGCCTGGGACTCCTTGGAAAAACAGACAAGGTGCCACAGAGTCGATTTTGGGAGAAATCTCTGTTTCCTTCATGGAATCCCAAGAATTAGAGATGGATAAATCCCTCACAAAAATTGTTTTTGCCTTCAAGCTGTGCCTGTTTATTAGGCCCCAGAAACTACCCTACCCTATTCTTTTATTTTATTTTATTTTATTTTATTTTATTTTAGGCAGAGTTTTGCTCTTGTTGCCCAGGCTGGAGTGCAATGGCATGATCTCAGCTCACTACAACCTCTACCTTCTGGGTCCAAGCAATTCTCCTGCCTCAGCCTCCTGAGTAGCTTGGATTACAGGCATGCACCACCATGCCCAGCTAATTTTTTGTATTTTTAGTAGAGGCAAGGTTTCACCATGTTGGCCAGGCTGGTCTCAAACTTGTGACCTCAGGTGATCCACCTGCCTCAGCCTCCCAAAGTGCTGAGACTACAGGTATGAGCCACAGTGCCAGGCCCCTAGCCTTGTACTTAAAGGGCTCCACCCTGAGCTGCTAGATCTTCTTCTATCTGTCTGTGTAGTCATATATGTGTTATGTGTGTAATATCTATAAAAAAGAGCTCTAATTGATTGGCCTATAAGCACTTAGATAAAATTTTCTTTTTTTTTTTCTTTTTTTTTCACAAGTAGAATCTCTTAAGATAAAATTTATTTTAAAAGAAACTGGCCAGGTGCAGTGGCTCATGCCTGTAATCCCAGCACTTTGTGAGGCCAAGGTAGGTGTATCACGAGGTCAGGAGATTGAGACCATCCTGGCCAACATGGTGAAACCCCATCTCTACTAAAAATGCAAAAATCAGCTGGACATGGTGGTGAATGCCTCTTAGTTCATGTGACTTTAATCTTTAAAAATAAAACAGTCTTAGGGATTATTCCTAAAATACAAACATATTCAAGATGTAAATATATGGTCTAAATTATGCTGGTCAGATACTAGGTTTGCTAAATGTTTTAAGGTTGTAAACTGCTACTTTGGCCTTTAAGAATTATTCAACTTCTTCACAATAGGTAAGGTCTGGGAACATATGGAAGTAACCACGCCCCTAACTTATTCTGGAAGGAGTTAAATTTCATCTGCACCTAGCACATAATTAAAACAACTTAACAAGTTTTACATTAAAGTTAAAAATTGTTAAGTGGTAAGGCAGGGCACAATGGCTGATGCCTGTGGTCCCAGAATTTTGGGAGTCCAAGGAGGGTGTATCATGAGGTCAGGAGTTTGAGACCATCCTGGCTAATGTAGTGAAAACCTATCTCTACTAAAAATACACAAAATTAGCCAGGCATGGTAGCATGTGCCTGTAGTCTCAGCTACTTGGGAGGCTGAGGCAGGAGAATTGCTTGAACCCAGGAGGCGGAGGTTGTAGTGAGCTGAGATCATGCCACTGCACTCCAGCCTGGGTGACAGAGCTCAATTTTGTCTGAAAAAAAAAAATTGCTAAGAGTTACCATTATGATATGTAATTAAAAATAAATAAATAAATAAAAATGATATGTAATTAAAACTACTGAAATAGATTTACATGCAAGGTTTGTAAAAACAGTAAAATGTGTTTTTCATAAAGAAGTTATAAGAAGGCATGGAAATGTACATTTTGCCTTGGGATAAAGGATTGTCTTTTTTTGTTGTTGCTGTTTTTGTTTTTGTTTTTTTGTTTTTTCCAGGATTGTCTTAAAGTAGGTAAAATATAGCTGAAGGTTTAAGCAAATTGGGAGAAAATTGTAAGAATTAATCTTGCAAAGGAAACTCTGTGAACATATTGACTAAATTCAAAAGGGTTATTATATAGTTTCCTGTAAATTGAGCATTGAAATAAAAATAACTCTTTTTTTTTTTTTTTTTTTTTTGACAGAGTCTCACTCTGTTTCCAGGTTGGAGTGCACTGGGGTGATCCTGGCCCACTGCCTCCTCAGTAGCTGGGACTACAGGCGTGCACCATCATGCGCAGCTTATTTTTGTATTTTTAGTAGAGACAGCGTTTCACCATGTTGGCCAGGATGGTCTCGATCTCTTGACCTTGTGATCCACCGACCTCAGCCTCCAAAAGTGCTGGGATTACAGGTGTAAGCCACCCCACCCGGCCACAAAGAATGCTTAATGCACTAATCTACTCTTTAGCAAAATTTGTAAAGGATTATAAAAGGTTTGCGAAAATCTCACCTCATTGTCAAACTGATTAAGATTGGATAATTTGCTGATAAGATTTCATTAAAAATTGGAGTTAACATTAATAGTAGACTAAGGCAAGGGTGAAATCTGGCTTTCTCCCTCTTGAACATGATTTTCATGTAATAGTAAAGGCTAATGAAAGGTTTTTGCTTTTTTAGATTTTTGAGTCATCATTTTGGCAAAATAAATAACTTATAAGTAATCTGGAATTCTATTACATAACATCAAATATTTTAAACCTGTTAACATGTTTAACAGGTTTCCATAAATCTATTGTCTTTCCTCACACCTAGCTTTTGGATGCTACAGAGGGCCCCTGGGGCATCCGGAAGAGAGGTAAACAGGATTATTTGACATGTTTAGATACATGGGATTGCCAAAATGATGTCTAGTCTTCTTCAGGTTATATTTCAGTAAATATTATTCATGTATGTTGCAAAATTGCATGGGATTTTGAAAATTCTATTGTCTAAGTATTTGCTATCAATCACAATTAAGGTTGTTATGTTAAGATATTGCAAACCACAGAGATAACAAAATTCTTTTGTCAATCATATTTTTGACTAACCACTCTGGACATTTTGTCATTTACAGACAATTGTTGTCTCTTCAAATATAGTTCATAATTAGCTGTAGGACTTTAACAGGTATTCCCAAATGCAAGTTTCTGATAACAGAAAAACATACAGGACTCATGAGAAGCTAAAATGTTTATAAATATCAGGCAGAACAAGAGTTAACAGAATAGACTGAATTAATAGAAAAACTGAAATAATCTTTTTGACTTTTGCTTGGAACATTGCTGATCTTTGTTTTGTTTTTCAGAGTCAAGGAAACTTTTGTTGAGCTAGCTACTGCCTTTAACAATTGAAAAAGGTTTACTCCTGTTAACAAAATTTGTAACATGTTTGTTTCCCTTTGCCTTATTGGTTTTTTAAGGACCACTGCAACATGGCCTTGGGAATTATACTTCAAGAAGCCTATAAGATTAAAGGATGTTTATACTCACAGTGATATAGGAATAGCACTGGGTGGTTGCAGGAGGATGGAAAAACTCAAACTATAACTAAAAACAAGAAATAGGCAAAGAAACCATAGGATAACAGAAAACCCAAAATGAGAGAGAAAATGTCCAAAATCCCAGTAAGGATGACATGTCCGTGACTCTTCTGGGCAAACCCAAACAAGAGAGAAAGGGGGCGATAACCAGTTGGGTCCCTGAATTTCCCTCCTTTTCCCGAACACCTAATTATTCCACTCTCAACACCCACAAAATAGGAATGCTGCGTAGTCACAGAAGGGGGAAATCATCAAGCTCATAAATTAGCTACACCAACGAGAAGACTGGGCTGATGAGACCTTAACAAACAGGACGGAGGCTAGGCTACTCCATGACGCTAGATTTGACCCATTTCCTACCTTAGACCTAATTATACACTCATTACCAAATTAAATCACACACCCACCAGTGCCAGGCAGATTCAAGCATGCCCACATTTTAGTATAAAAATGGCTGGCACCCCAATTCTGAGAAATTCCACCTTTTCCTAGAAAACCTCATGATTATTCCACCTCCTAATTAGAAGAGCCCATAAAGTTAGAATCCCAAACTCCATTCTGCCTGACCCGCTCTCCCGCATACGTCCGCACTTCTCTCTTCTCTTGGGAAAAGCACACTCTTCTCAAAAATGTGTACTTTCTTTTCCCAATAAAAGCTTCTTGCCTTTGGCTTCATTTTGACCCCTTCCTGAATTCTTTCTCGCTATGGTGTCAAGAACCTGGACTCGGGAAGCGGGTGGGGTCTCACGGCCCGTGGAGACCCTCCTGAGCCCTAGGAACACCAGTTCTCGCAGAGGGGCAGGCGTCCCGCAGAGGGAACCCCGTGAACCAGTCCTGGGAGTGGCTCCACGCAGGAAGCGGGGATCCAGATCGACTGCAGTCCCAGGGATGGTGCCTGTATTGGGGTCAGGGTGGAGGACGACGCAATAACCAGGCGTAAGATTTTCCTGGTACATGGGAATGTCACTGGGTCACTCGGAGGAGGCAAGCAGGGGACCTCGTGGCAGGGCCCCCTTTATCAAACTCGTTCACCTGTGCGTCTGGGCGAATGCTCACAGCCTGCTTGTAGGGACGCTGAGGCATCCGAATAATGGGAAGTTTTAAAAATTTACAATCCAGTATGTACACTTGCTCCCCTAAGATCATCTGAGATACACAGAATCATGGTGTACATAATTTAAAAAGAGTCAATCCTGGCCCGTCGCGGGTCAAGACTACATTATCCAGAAGGCATTGGGGCCGCGCGTACGCCGCATTAACGTCGGCACAGGAAAAGGCGTGGCAGGTGGCCGCGACACAGGGGCGGGACTTCCGGCCCCGGTGTGGACGTTTGTAATGGGGCGCATCGGTCCGCATCCCGAGCTGAGCTGGCAAGGATGGTGAGGAGACGGGGGCTCACCTCCGCACCGGTGTAGGGCCTGGTGGTGGGAGCCGTCCCCCGCGGCCCCATCGTCCCATCGGTCGATGGCGGAGGGGAAGGACGCGGCGCAGGTGAGCAGACCGGGCTGGCTTTCTCCCTGCCACTCGGCCTCAGGGTCCCAGGCCCAGGGAGCGGGAGGACGGCGTGCCGGCTCCTTCGCGGTGCAGTCCCTACCATTGTCTGCGAAGTCTTGGAGGCCTAGAAGGGAATCGCGCGGGCTCGGGTCCGGAATCCAGGCCCGGGGTGGAGGGTGTGAAACAGAGCTTTTCGGGCCCCAGACCCCCTCACAGGTGAGTGGAGCGACGGCGGTCCTTCTTGTGGCTTCCAGCGGTGTCCTTCCCGGGCCTGCGACCTTGAACAAGTCCCGTTACTGTCCTCGTCCTTCATTTTTGCGCGCGGAAAGTAGACAGAATTACTTTTTTCGCCCTGGGTTGAGGGAACTTGAACGACCCCTCTGCATGATGTGTGTGTGTCCGTCCCGGTGTACAGCCCGGTCTGGGGGCGTCGCTCAGGATGTTATTTCCGGAGATGCTTCCTGGACCTGTACTAGGTTTAGAGACTCAACCCCAGCAGGAGTCTGATCCTCTGGCCTCCTGTCTCTAAAAAACGAAGGGCAGCGGCTGAAAGAGGTGGGGGGAGCGTTTTTGCAGTTGTTGCTATGCCTGGGGAGAAAAGGCAGGCTGAAGAATTTGTCTCTTAGTTTAGGGCAAGTGAGGCTGGGTTGCAACTAACAGTGTATTTTCCTGTGTAAGACATTTAGTTACAGGTGAAAAACGAGTCCATTAAAATGTTCAGTGGTGATGGCATGCAGAATGCAGTGTCCCTTTGGATGTGACACATGAGGCCCAAGGTTAATCTCTACTTTCATGATAGCCCTGATTAGTCAGTTCCTGTCGTAGTTGTTAATTTCTCATCCACATCTCCCTCCCTGGCTTTATTTCTGAGTCCCTCTGGTGCCTGCTGTGTAAAGAGCCCTGGTCTCTTGCATCGTTTAAAGTTGACCAGAATCTCGTCTCCTTGCTCTGTTTTCCTGTCATCTGAATCTTTAAGGTCATCTGACATTGCTTTACTCATTTATTTAGTTGCCTGTTTAGGATGGTTTTCCAACCCTGGAATGTGATTGCCTGTTGCTCCCCTCTCCCAAGACCCAAAACAGCCAGGCTTAAGTACATTTATTGTACTCAGTAAATGGTTGATGATTGAATAGGCCTCTCTTTCCGGGGGCTCCCATCACATCTCCAATAAGTCCACCCCCTCCCTCCAGCATGGTCTGCAAGGCTCTGCTTGGTCTGGCCTTCTGACCACATCCTCTTCCCCCTCTTCCATTCTCCTCTTGATGACTGCATTCATCCAGGGAGTCTTGAGCTTGCCAAGCTCTTTCCCAGTTTTCAGCCTTTGCCCTTGCACTTCCCTTTGGGAGGGCTGCCCCTCCACATCCATCCTGGCAGTGCTAGCTCTAGCTAAAGCATCCCTCACTCCCACCTGCTTGCTCTCTGGCAGCTTGGTGAGGTGTTTTTTACTGGTGCTCGAATGCTGCTTTTGGTTCTTAAATGTGACGCTGTGCATGACTTCTAAAGCTCCCTGAGCCCTTGGTTGCTGACTGTGAAATGGAAATGATAATGACATTTACCTCTGAGCCTGTCAGATTAATAAAGTTGCCAAACACATGAAGCACTTACAATGTGCTAGGCACTCCACTGGATGTCTAAGTGAACATTTTCTGTTTAGTTCTTAGAACTGCCTGCTGAGATGGGAATAATTATTGTGTTGATTTGGAAATTGAGCTTTAGGGAGATCATGTGACATTGTCATGGTCACATAGCTGGCAAGTGTGATTCAGGAGGCCTGATTTAAATCACACCTTTATTTGCTTTACCACCGCTAACGAAGCCTTAGCCTGGAAGGGACAGTGAGGACCAGCGGACTCAGCTGCTGCTGTAGCTGTTATCATGGGTGGAATTAGTATCGGTCATTTTCCTCCATTCTTTTAATATGCCAGGGTACTTACTATCTGCTTCCTGCAGTCCTCATGGGATTGCCATTGTTTGTGTCACCTTCACCGGCTTCCCTGTGAAAGGCTTTTCTCCTCTCAGGCACTATTTCATTATATCAAAAGGTAGTATCTGCCTCCCCTCTGAGTCCTACACAGAAGTCAGCCCTAAAGAGATCTTGTTGATTCAGGCCTGGATCTCTCTGCGCCTTGACTGACTGATTGACAGGTTCTGATCCTATCCAACAACACAAGGCCAATAGCAGTACTTCTGTTTGACTTTCCAGCTGTTGGTGACCTTCAAGGATGTGGCTGTGACCTTTACCCAGGAGGAGTGGAGACAGCTGGACCTGGCCCAGAGGACCCTGTACCAAGAGGTCATGCTGGAGACCTGTGGGCTCCTGGTTTCACTAGGTAATCGCTTGCCTCTCATCCCTGAAGAGGACCCTAACCTTCTTCTTGATTATTGGTCAGACAAAAAGTCACTGGAACTGTCTCCCTTTCCCTTCACAGACCCTGCAGGTGTCTGATCCCACCTCTTCCTGACTGGTCTCCCTTTGTTTGCATCAGGGATTGCTTGGGTAGGAAACGTCCTTTTAACAGAAACCCTCACTCCAGTGCTCAGTCCATTCTGAGGTTCTTATTCCAGATTCCACAAGAAGGAAGCTGACTGGCCATCCTGGTGGGGTCAGCTGTGGCCACAGTCCTGTTAGCAGGGGTCATGGGTGATGGGCTATTCTCAGAGAAGGGGGCAAGTCAGGCAGCCGCCCAGAAGACATTTGTCCTCAGTGTCCCTTGGATGTCTTGCTAAGCAATACAATCTCTATAAAAAGGCATCTCTGTGACTGCATGATCATTAGTTGTTTTCTGATGCTGGACATCCATGCTCTATTGATCCAGGAGGTGTTTTTAGAGGGTGCACAGGAATGTCCTCAAATGGCATGGGTTGATACCCTGATAAAGTCATTCCTTTTACTTTCTCTGTCTGGCATGCTAATTGTTGTCATAAAAAAAAGTCTCAGATCACCGCTGAGTCTTTCATTTTCCTTTCACCTACCAGTGCAGTTCCTCCCTTTTTTCAACAGAGGAGACAGCCTCCAGTTCAGCCCTGAGAAAGTGACATGGGCTTGCTGGGACTTAGTGGCATTTTTTTGATTTTGTTGTGTTGTGATTGCAGACTTCTATGTGTAGGAAGTGAAACTGACTTTCTCATTTACCAGAGCAAAACAGGGTTCTGTTTTAGAATACAATATTTAAGAAAAAATGGATCAGGATAAAGAAGTTATTAGAAATGATGGCACACTCTGAGTTCAGTTGGGAAGGCAGACATCAATCCACAGATGACAACTGAACTGAGTTCTAGAAAGAAAAATGAGGGGAAACTAGGAATAAATAACCAGGGAGTCATAACCTCATGTGGGTGCTCCAAAGAGGGCATCTTAGGAAGGGATGGTGGAGCTGAGACCTGAAAGCTGAGTAGGAGTTAGCTGGATAGAAGGAAGTAAAGGAAAGGAAGGGTGTTCCAGGTGGAAGAACCAGCGTGTGAAAAGTGACAGGGAGCTTAGCTATTGGCAGAGCCAAAGTATCATCTGACCAACATGGTGAAACCCAGTCTCTACTAAAAATACAAAAATTAGTTGGGTGTGGTTTTACATGCCTGAAATCCCTGCTACTCGGGTGGCTGAGGCACGAGATTCCCTTGAACCTGGGAGGCAGAGGTTGCAGTGAGCCAAGCACTGCACTCCAGCCTGGGCAACAGAGTGAGATTCTGTCTCAAAAACAAAACAAAACAAAAAAACAAAAAAGAAAGAAAATGCTTTCTGGAGGAAGGGCTCACCTTTGCAGTGTCCTATGGCTGTCAAAGTGGTGTGTGCCTTAACAACGTTGGCTTCTGTAGATGGAGGTCATAGGCAGTGGGTGTTGTGCAGACAGCACTACCCTCTATGGCAGTTGTAGCCCAACAATGGGATTTGTGCCTGTCTTGATCTACTTGGCTGCCATAATAAAATGTCATGGATTGGGTGGTTTAAACAACCAGAGTTTATTTTCTTACACTTCTGGAGGCTGGGAAGTCCAAGATCAAGGTGCTGGCATGTTTGATTCCTATTGAGACCTCTCTTCCTGGCTTGCAGATGGCTGCCTTACTGTGTTCTCAAATGGAGGAGAGATCTCTCTCCCTCTCTTCCTGTTCTTATAAGGCCATAATCCTATCAGATTAAGGCTCCACCCTTATGAACTCCTTTAATCTTAATCACCTTTTAAAGATCCTCTCTCCATATACAGCCACATTCGGTGTTAGGGCTTCAACATATGACTTTTGTGGGGAACACAGTTCACTCAGAACAATGCCCTTGATTTTCAGGTCTCACATCAGCATTTTGCTTACTTTGGGAGCAGCTTCATATAAGTTCTGGCCTGTCATAAAGTCCTAGGCAGGATGGAGAGATTTCATTTTCTCATCAAATTACCCCTGTTCTATTTCTTTTGCTATCAACAGGGTATTGGGTTCCCAAACCAGAGTTGGTCCACCTGCTAGAGCATGGGCAGGAGCTGTGGACAGTGAAGAGAGGCCGTTCACACCCTACCTGTGTAGGTAAGCAGCCCCCAGCTGGTCCGGTAGAGTCATGGCAGTCTTCAAGGTGTGAGGGCACCACTGCCTCTGAATTTCTGCGTGAAACTGCTCATTGTGGCCTCTCCGGGGCCTGGTTGTTTCTGACTCACATTGGGGTATAGTGTACCTCATCAGGTGAACACTGGGCCACACAGTTCTTCATTGACACAGGTACCTTCCACTGTAAACAGGAATCTTTATGGTTGTTCTGGCTCAATCCAGCTGGTAGAAGGTGAACAAGAAGGGGAGAAGTCATACCCAGTTGTACACATACTTTACAACCACATAGTCTTGACAAGAACTAGGCATTTCGCCACACCTGTATGCTCAGGACTGACACATGTGATTTGGCTATGTGCCCAAGGAGAAGAGTTAGTGGGTTTGGTTTACATCACTTCAGGCTCCTCTACTCAAAAAAATCAGAGTGATATAATTTCTGTGTTATTGAGTTGTTAGAGGATGTAGAGATAATGCATGACACTGCTTAGTTCAGTTCCTGGTCCATAGATTGGCAAATGTCAGCTGTTAGTATTATCCATGTATAGTTTTAATTATAATAAATAAAAGTAGTGAGACACTTAAGTGGAAATGTGGGATTCAGGGAATGGGTAGGGAGGTATTTGGAACACACAGGGCTGCAGATGGGGCTGGCTGAGAAGCACGAGAGGAGAGCCCATGACTCAGTGGTGATACCAATCCATGAGGCAGATGACTCCAGCTACACTTTTTGTATTTTTAGTAGAGATGGGGTTTCTCCACATTGGTCAGGCTGGTCTCGAACTTCCGACCTCAGGTGATCCGCCCTCCTCGGCCTCCCAAAATGCTGGGATTACAGCCGTGAGCAACCACACCTGGCCTTAAAAAGGGTAGTATCACACATTTCTTTCCGGACTCAGAGAAAGGAGACTTTCTTCCCCTTGATATTACTAGCTGCATTATGCTATGAATCCCACTCTTTTCCACCTTCTCCATCCACTCATCCATCCTCCAGTGTGACCATCAGACACTCAGAAGCAGCCCTTTGCCCCATATCTTCCTGCTTTTCTTGCCCTGAAAAACACCAAGATGACATTTGGCCTTCTCTGCCCTCATCTGTGCTGATGAGTGTAGCTGCCTCATGGATTGGTATCACCACTGAGTCATGGGCTCTCCTCTCAGCTTCTCAGCCAGCCCCATCTGCAACCCTGTGTATTACAAATACCTCCCTACCCATTCCCTCAATACCACATTTCCACTTGTGTCTCAGAGGCACCTCTAGCTCCTGATGCCTAAAAAGACACTCAGTTCAGAGAATGTCTTGCCATCTAAGCAGGTTAGAAAGCTGGAAATTCTACATAGCTCCTGGATTCCTCCTAACTTCATCAAACCCAACATCCATTCATCCACAGTCCTGCTCATTTTAAATGATCTGTATCTCCTGAGTCCATCACCTCCACCGCTTTCAATGGCTCCTTCACCGACACCCTAGTCCATGCTCTCATCATCTTTTGCCTGCACCGTACCAGAGGCTGCTAATAAATCTCCCGACATCTGCCCCATGCTTCTGGGGAGCTCTTGTCCCTGCACCGGCTCTTGGAGCTACTCAGATGTGTTTCAGATTTTCACTGCTTCCCCAGCAGCTGATGTCTCAGTATATAATTTACTTCATTTTAAAAACAGAATAATTATTTAATGTTCTTAAAGATTCATCTGCAGTCTCAGAGCTGGCTTTTCTTGTCCATTATGGAGATCTTACCTCTAGCCATGGCCAGTGTCTTTACCAGAGCTTGCATCATACCTGCTGTGTTCTCAGGGAACTTGATTTTTAACAAAATCTGTTTTGTCTGTGCCTTCAACTTCTCTATATTCAACATAAAAAGTGTGCTCAATACAAAAGCAGAAGTCAATATAAGTTTAAACAACAACAAAGTGTACCACTGCTTACACTTAGGGCAAACAGACAAAACATTTTTTCACCTACAATATCCTATAACTTGTGTTGATCCCACTTATAAACCAAGCTTCTTGGAGTTGTCTCATGTTTGGAAGAGATGTTTACACCTGACTTTAATATTTGTTTAAAATTTCCCAGATTAAAATCTTATGTGTACAATAATATGTACAAATCTGAAGAGCTGAGCTTTAATTTTTGCTTTTCTACAAATTGAAGAATTCTTCATCTAGGTCAAGATTTACAGTATTTCCAGCACCTTGGCAATTCCTGTCACCCTGTCTTTGTCAATAGCTCCTCCTGCAGTGGGAGCCACTGTGTAGACTCTCTCCCTAGGCATTAGTTTTTAATTGGTTGTGAATGGGCATAATTGGAGCCCCAAAGCATTTTCTCCTTTGTGTGCTGCTTCTTTTCACCATCATTATTTCCATGAGCTGAGTTCATCCTGTATGCTGTGTACCATAACATTGTGTGAAAACATCAGGATCTATTTCTTCACTCTCCTATTGGTTGACATTTGTATTGTTTACATTGTTTGGAGATTATGAAAAATGCTGCTATGAATATTATTTTTCATAATATTTAGTGGATATAAACACTCATTTCTGTTGCATATACACCCAGGAGACAACTGGTGGAGTCGAGAAAGATCTGTGCTCCGCTTTAAGTCAGACCCCCAAATATCTTTCTTTCCAGAGTAGCCATACCATTTCCTATCCCATCCCCAGCAGCCAGGTATGAGACTGCTCCTCTACTCAGGTCTTCTGAGCATGTGATGTTGGCCACTTTATGAAGCACAGCTGCTAGCTTCCTCAGATCCCAGCACTGAAGCTGTTCTTGCTCATGTCACTGCCATTACCCTAATTGCCCAGTGCAGCAATGAGAACAATAATGAGGATAATGTCTCATTTAACCTCATGACAACCTGAGAAATTGAATCTCCTAGTCTCTTAGTTGAGGAATTTGAGACCTGGTAGAGAGTCATCCTCCAATATCAACCCACTTGACAGAGGCAGGAGTTGAACCGAGCCTTTCTGTCTCTGGTACCCTCTTGTCCGTCATGCACTGTGCCTCCTAACACAGCAGAAACTTGTCAGATCTTACCATGCTTGGCCTTCTGTACCATTTGTTCCTGGGTGTCCTTCTATCCCTTTTGTGCTGGGTTCTTCATTCTCTTCCTCCAACTCTAATCACCCTTTTATGTTGGTTTCACCAGGCATCTTGTTCCCAAAGGGTGAATGTGCCCATTTTTACTTCCTCCCTTTCAACCCATTGCCCACTTCCTCTCTCTGGCAATGACTCCGGCTTCTCTTTTAGGACTCAGCTTATGGGATACCTCCTCTAGAAAGCCTTCCATCATCTTTTTTTCCTTCCAGTCTTGTTAGGTGCCACTTGCCTAAACTCTCATAGCACCAAGGGGCTTCAATTCTTTTTATTTATTTATTTATTTTTAGACAGAGTTTCACTCTTGTTGCTTAGGCTGGAGTGCAATGGCACAATCTTGGCTCACCGCAACCTCCACCTCTTGGGTTCAAGCAATTCTCCTGCCTTAGCCTCCCAAGTAGCTGGGATTACAGGAATGCGCCACCACACCCGGCTGATTTTTGTATTTTTAGTAGAGACAGGGTTTCTCCATGTTTGTCAGTCTGGTCTCAAACTTCTGACCTCATCAGCCTCCCAAAGTGCTGGGATTACAGGCGTGAGCCACTATGCCTGGCCTTAATTTTTAACTTATGTGGGTACATAGGTGTACACATTTATGGGGTGCATATTTTGATACAGACATACAATGCATAATAATCACATCAAGGTGAAGGAAGTATCCGTCACCTCAAGCATTTATCATTTCTTTGTGTTACATACAATCAAATTATATCCTTGGT
This sequence comes from Aotus nancymaae, assembly GCF_030222135.1. NCBI lineage: Eukaryota > Metazoa > Chordata > Mammalia > Primates > Aotidae > Aotus > Aotus nancymaae. Next base: position 1,607,024 of record NW_026988484.1, on the reverse strand, counting down.
TATTTTAAAGTATACAGTAAGTTACTGTTGACTTAGCCACCCTGTTGTGCTATCAAATACTAGGTCTTATATATTCTTACTTTGGTACCCATTAACCATCCTCACTTCCTCCCTACTGCCCTTTCCAGTTTCAGGTAACCATCCTTCTCCTCCCTGTCTCCATGAGTTTGATTGTTTTGATTTTTAGCTCCGACAGATGAGTGAGAACATGCGATGTTTGTCTTTCTGTGCCTAGCTTGTTTCACATAATGATTCCTAGTTCCATCCATGTTGTTGCAAATGATAGGATCTCCTTTTTTATGGCCAAATAGTACCCCACTGTGTATATATACCACATTTTCTTTATTCATTCATTTGTTAATAGACCCTTGTTTCCAAATCTTGGCTATTGTGCATAGTACTGCAATAAACATGTGAGTGCAGCTATCTCTTTGATACACTGGTATTTTTTTCTTTTGAGTATATATCTATATTGGGATTGCTGGATCATATGGTGGCTCTATTTTTAGTTTTTTGAGGAACTTCCAAACTGTTCTCTATGGTAGTTTACTAATTTAAATTCCCACCAACAGCATATAAAGGTTCCCTTTTCTCCACATCCTTGCCACCATTGCCTGTCTTTGGGATAAAAGCCATTTTAACAGGAGTGAGATGATATCTCGTTGTAGTTTTGATTTGCATTTCTTTGATGATCACTTATGTTGAGCACTTTTTCATGTACCTGTTTGCCATTTGTATGTATTCTTTTGAGAAATGTCTATTCGTATCTTTTGCACATTTTAAAATCAGATTCTTAGATTTTTTTCCTATAGCGTTGTTTATGCGCCTTATATATTCTGGTTATTAATCCCTTGCCAGATGGATGTAAGTCTTCAACTTTTGAAGGAAATGCTCTTCAGACAATGTCATCAAAATTTTTTATCTCTTCCTTACTCTGAATTGTGAAGAAGAATGTCTGTACTGTGGATTCTCTGTCCCTTGGTCCAGTCGGCCCTCCAGATTTTCCCTTTAATAGTGTCAAAGATACAAGGACCATAAGAAGTATTTGCAAACTTGGGTTACAGGTGTGAAAATGCAGCAAGTATCACAGGCACTATTTCCATCTTTATTTTCCTACTGAAGTGGTTATTTTGTTTTTTCTATATTTTATCACTAAAAGTCCCCTCCTTTGTTTGTCAATGCCCTTCAGGTGACAAAGCACAAGTTCAGACCAGAGAGCCAACCACTTACCTACCAGTCTTATCTGAGCGGGCCTTTCTCCGGGGAAGCCTGACTCTGGAATGTTCAAGTGATTCAAAGTTGGGGAGATCTAGGGATCAGGAAGGGCTTTTGGAAATGCAGAAAGGTCAGGTGACACCAGAAACAGACCCCCACAAGGAGACTCATCTGGGGAAAGCGAGCCTTGAAGGTGAAGGTTTGGAGAAAAATGATAGTCTGCACTCCAGGGCATTACAAGAGTGGTTATCAGCAGATGTTCTCCATGAATGTGACTCACAGCAGCCAGGGAAAGACACCTTGATTCATGCAAGGACAAACCCCTACAAATGCAAACAGTGTGGGAAAGGTTTTAACAGGAAGTGGTACCTTGTTCGACATCAAAGGGTTCACACTGGAATGAAACCCTATGAATGCAATGCGTGTGGGAAAGCCTTTAGCCAGAGCTCAACTCTCATTCGGCACTACCTTATCCACACCGGGGAGAAACCATACAAGTGCCTTGAGTGTGGGAAGGCCTTCAAACGCAGGTCATACCTCATGCAGCACCATCCAGTCCACACTGGAGAGAAACCCTATGAGTGCAGTCAGTGTCGAAAGGCCTTTACCCACCGGTCTACTTTTATTCGCCATAATAGGACCCATACTGGAGAAAAACCCTTTGAGTGCAAAGAATGTGAAAAAACCTTTAGCAATAGGGCTCACCTAATTCAACACTACATCATCCACACTGGAGAGAAGCCCTATGATTGCATGGAGTGTGGAAAGGCCTTCAGATGCAGCTCAGAACTCATGCAGCACCAGCGGATTCACACTGGGGAGAAGCCCTATGAATGCACCCAGTGTGGGAAAGCCTTTCACCGGAGCACATACCTCATTCAGCACTCTGTCATCCACACTGGGGAAATGCCCTACAAGTGTATCCAGTGTGGGAAGGCCTTCAAACGCAGGTCACACCTTCTGCAGCACCAAAGGGTCCATACATGAGAGAACCCAACTGCAATGAATATAGCAAGGCCTTCACTGACTGTTCCTATTTTATCATTCATAATGGGACCCACACTGGAGGAAGAAATCCTCCAAGTGCAAAGAATGTCAGGAAACTTCATTTTTTTTTTTTGTCAGCTCTTTCTTAACTAACACATGAGCAGTTACTTTGGAGAGAAGCCCTGTGAATACAGTGAATGTAAGGATCCCTTCAGCCACCACTCAGTTCTGACTCATTGCAGAAGGATTTGTACCACAGAGAAATGTGGAAGGCATTCCATCAAGATCAGATAACTCATGCTGGAGAAAGACATTCCAAATATACCTATTAAGGACAATCTTTGCCAGAGGAAAAATCTTACTGAGAATTCATAATGAAAAGTTACTACATAATTGTCACTGATTTGAGAAAACTTTCTGTGACCAGATCATCACTTACTTTTCCTATAAAGAGCTATGCTGGAATTTGACCCACCTTGGGATTTATTCTGTAAACTTAGGAAAACCTTCAATACAGGTATCTTCTTGCTTTATATCCTTACAGACTTCCTTGTAAGATCAGTTTTCTTTTTTTTTTTTGGTAAGGGAATGTTTGAGAGGTAAAGCCCTTGTTTTTTCTATACATTCACTGCTATCCTGTGTCAGAGTTGGACCATGAGGGCAGCTCTTAAGACACTTCTTGGACACTGCCTCTGATCCAGACATCTCTGGGAGGATATCCATGAGGACAGGAATTCTTTGTGAGAAATATGAAAGCTTGTGTCATGAGATTCTTGAATTTACAAGAAATTAGAATACTGACAATGTCTTCATGTGACACTTCTACTTTATATCTAAGGTGCAAAGAACCCATGTATGGATGTCCACATTAAAATGTGCACCACATAAGACTATTTAAGGCTTTGATTTTTATTTATAAACTCAATTATTATTATTAAGAGACAAAGACTTGCTCTGTCAACCAGGCTAGAGTGCAGTGGCATGATCATAGCTCTCTGTAACCTCAAATTCTTGGGCTCAAATGGTCCTCTTGCCTCAAGTTTCTGAGTAGCTTGGGCTACAGACATGCACCACTACACCTGGCTAATTTTTGTTATTTTAGTAGAGACAGGGTTTTACCATGTTGGCTAGGCTGGTCTGGAACTCCTGGCCTCAAGTGATCTGCCTGCCTTGGCCTCCCAAAGTGCTGGGATTACAGCTGTGAGTAACTGCACCTGGCCTTAGATTTTTTTATATAGATGGGGTCCTGCTATGCTGCCCAGACTTGTCTCAAACTGCTAGACTCAAGTGATCATCCTGCCTCGGCCTCCGAAAGTGTTGGGATTGTAGGTGTAAGCCACCACACCCAGCCTAATATGGTTTCAAATGCTCAGCACTCTCAAATTTTCCTGATTCCATTCTATTTGTTGTCTTTGTTTTCTCTGGCAACATAGTCACTTTGTATCTGCTTGGCCCTGTCAGGTGAGTCCTAATTCTTTCTGGTGTTTCTTTTTTTTTTTTTTTTTGAGACAGAGTTTCGCTCTTGTTACCCAGGCTGGAGTGCAATGGCGCGATCTCGGCTCACCACAACCTCCACCTCCTGGGTTCAAGCAATTCTCCTGCCTCAGCCTCCTGAGTAGCTGGGATTACAGGCACGTGCCACTATGCCCAGCTAATTTTTCATATTTTTAGTAGAGACGGGGTTTCACCATGTTGACCAGGATGGTCTCGATCTCTTGACCTCGTAATCCACCCGCCTCGGCCTCCCAAAGTGCTGGGATTACAGGCTTGAGCCACCGCGCCCGGCCTATTGTCTGATCTTGTAAATGTTTGTGTGAAGTTCTGCTATGAAATAAAATGCCTAGCATTTTAACAGATGAATCAGGATATATGCGTGGAGGTTTATGTGCGTTTCATAGTTAACCACCATGAACATACTCCCTTGGTGCTAGCATTGAATATGGTAATTTGTTTTGTTTTGTTTTGAGATGGAGTCTCATTCTGTCACCCAGGCCGGAGTGCAGTAGTGCGATCTTGGCTCACTGCAACCTCTGCCTCCCAACTTCAAGTGATTCTCCTGCCTCAGCCTCCCGAGAAGCTAGGATTACAGGCATGCAACACCATGCCTAGCTACTTTTTGTATTTTTATTAGAGACAGTTTTGCCACGTTGCCCAGGCTGGTCTCGAACTCCTGACCTCAGGTGACCCACCTGTCTCAGCCTCCCAAAATGCTGGGATTACAGGTGTGAGCCACTGCACTCAACCTGAATATGGTAATTTGAAATTCCTTTTGTGAGATTTTCTTAGAGTTAGTTTTCAAGCTACATGAGAGAATCAGTGTTAGGTTAAAACATGTATTGTGTGAAAAATAGAAAATTAACATTTTCTCACTTTGAACTTTGCTCACAGCCTTTAAAGCACTGCATATATATTTCATGTTTTCATAGTAGGCATGTACCTTTTACTGTGGTGCTTTTGCACATGTTATATTATAAATACAATTCTTGGTGAATTATGATTTCTATGTTTTTGTTTTTTCAGGACAGAGTGCACAGTTTCCTCTCCTTTGGGAAGGAGAGTGGACTCTTGAGGACCCCCACCCTCCTGCATCCTCTGTCTGGAAGGCTGCATGTATTGTAGCTGTGGCTGCACTTGTACCTAAGGCCCTGGGTTCAAGAGAGTTGGAGAGATCCCTCTAGAAACATATTGGCTATCATCAAAGTGTTCTTTCCAGGCCTCAGGACCTGGGCCCCAGTTTGTCCCAAAGCAGGAGTGATGCTCTCCATGGGATAAAGGACACCCTAGGGTTTTTCTTAGCTTTCAGTTCTTTCCGTACAGCCTTCACTTAAGTGTTTGGTACATGGATCTACTATGAACTTGCTGCTGTGACAGGCAGGAATCTCATGAGACACCCATCCTTCAGCGCCATGGCCACTCACTGTTGTGGTCACACTTGGAAGAGTAGGGTACATGGATGGCTGGGCTATGGGTACTGCCCTTGAGCAGGGAAGGAACTTACTGTCTATTGTAGGAAAAACACATGAGAACAGCTGCAATATATTAACCTAAAATTGTTTAAGCACCCATTTTTAAGTCAGTAAAAGTTTTGAACTTAATTCTGTATGCTTTCCACAAATACTAAGTTTATGATTAAGCTAAAACATGTTTTCATGTGCACAGTTGTTATTATAACTTTGTTACATTTAATGAGCAAATTATATAAAAGGCACCATGCTCTTATGGTGCTTAATCTGTGGGAAGTGATTGTGGGGGTGGGACTAGTTATGACCATTCACTGTTGGTGTACTTCAATTAGTAAATCTCACAGAGGAAATATGGAAGGTGAATTAATTTAGCAAGTCGGTCATGCAAAGATGAATTAGAAATTTTTTTTTCTGAGATGGAGTCTCGCTCTGTTGCCTAGGCTGGAGTGTAATGGTGCAATCTTGGCTCACTGCAACCTCCACCTCCTAGGTTCAAGCAATTCTCCTGCCTCAGCCTCTCAAGTAACTGGGATTACAGGCACATGCCACCATGCCCAGCTAATTTTTTTTGCATTTTAGTAGAGACAGGGTTTCACCATGTTACCCAGGCTGGTCTTGAACTCCAGAGCTCAGGCAGTCCACCCACCTCAGCCTCCCAAAGTGCTAGGATTACAGGCATGAGCCACCACGCCCAGCTGAATTAGAAATCTTAATGTCTGTAAATAAACAAAAAAATGTGTCTGGAAGGATCCTCATCCAGTTATATGGTATTTGCTTCTTGGGTGTAGAGGGAGGGAAGGGATGGAGCAGAGGGGAGTGTCAGAGTGAACACTCACTTTAACTTCATGCACATGTGGAAATGTTTGAAATGTTCACAGTGAATTTTATAATTTCAGAAAAACCACTTAAGGTTGAAAAGAGAAATTTAAGAAATTGCTGATGGAATAAAAACATAATAGAACTAGAACAGTGAAGGAAATGAAGGAAGCAGGAAGCAAAAGCACCAGAAGTAATTTGGAAGAGAAATTCTAAAATGAATGTGAACAACAGAGTAATCAGAAGAGTATAGGGAATTAATAGTTTCTTTAAACAAGCCGTCTCACGTAGAAGCCTGTTTATCTTGAAATTACTGTGGTTATTGTTCACTCTGGCCTTTGAAGAACTGCAGAAATTCACAGGGCGACGGTACTCATAGGTCATATGGCAATTCAGTATGTAACTGGAATTATGGTATAGATTACCCTTTCATCTCCCATAAGATGGACAAAGGTGTTTCTGTATCACGGTGTCCCAGACAATGTTTAGAATTACCCAGCTTTCCAGTTTTTCTGAATTATTTTAGAAGTTTAAAGTGATATACAGTAGAATATGTATCTGGTATTTGTTTCTCAGATTGAAATATATTTGAACATTAACTCATCATCGCCTTTTGTTTTTCCTCGTCTGTCAGGGGTCTGCTCACATGCTGGCCTGTCTTTATTTGTATCCTAACTTTTCACTGCGGTATTTTGTTTATGGTGGGGCACTCTATTGATGTTAATAAGATTTTCAAGTATATTATATGGGCTAGTCCCTTGATACTATTGACATCGTATGTATCTTCTTCAGTCTTTTGTTAGTATCTAACTTTGGTTCTGAAGTTTATGGAAGTATTTAATTGGAAAGATATATTTATCAACGTTAGTATTTTTGACTTGTTAGGATTTTTGAATACTCAGGCATAACTCGAAAAATTATGCTACTGGCTTTAAAATTAGTTTTAGTTTTGCATTGATTCTTAGAGCATCTTAATCCTTAGTAAGGATTTTTTTTTTTAAATTATTATACTTTAAGTTCTGGGGTACATGTGCAGATCATGCAGGTTTGTTACATAGGTATACACATGCCATGGTAGTTTGCTGCATCTATCTTCCCGTTATCTACATTAAGTATTTATCCTAATGTTATCCCTCCCCAATCCCCCTACCCCCTGAAGTGCAGGCTGGCATCATCTCAACAGTGGCCAGGCTGTAGACCCATTGCCTTGAAGTAATCCCTAGAACTTCGCACCTGGGTCTCTATGACTTATTTGTTTCAAAATTAGCCCCTGGAATTACTAAGCAAGCACATAATTAGATAAGCAGGCACTGTGCATAGCAGCAGCTGGCCGGAAATGAAGGGAAACAAAGAGTTTTAAAGTACGTTTCAAGGCTATATTCCAAGATTAGGAAGGAAAGGAAAGAAAAACTTTAAAATACATCTCAAGGCTGCCATACTCTTAGTTACAAACCTGCCCTTCAATCAGGGTTTCGAGTGAGATTTTTTCTTTTTTTTTGAGATGGAGTGTAGCTCTATCGCCAGGCTGGAGTGCAGTGACCAATCCCGAATCACTGCAACTTCCGTTTTCCGGTTTCAGGCAATTCTCCTGCCTCAGCCTCCCGAGTAGCTGGGACTACAGGCACGCACCACCACCATGCTGGGCTAATTTTTTTTTTTGTATTTTTAGTAGAGATGGGGTGTCACCATATTGGCCAGGGTGGTCTTGATCTCTTGACCTCGTGATTTGCCCTCCTTGGCCTCCCAAAGTGTTGGCATTACAGGCGTGAGCCACCACGCCCGGCCTCTAGTGAGATTTCTTAAATGGAAACAGCACACTTGGCCAGATGCAGTGGCTCACGCCTGTAATTCCAGCACTTTGGAGGCCAAGGTGGGTAGTCAATAAAATTAAAATTTACAATAACATAGGATGGAGAAAATAACTGGATATATGGCTTGCAAGACATATGCAGGGAAAACCAAAACACTGCAGATAAAAATTTAGTAAGAGGACTTCTGCCAAGATGGCCAAATAGGAACAGCTCCAGTCTGTAGTTCCCAGCGAGAGCAATCCATAAGGCAAGTAATTTCTGCATTTCCAACAGAGGTACCAGGTTCATCTCATTGAGACTGGTTAGACAGTGGGTGTGGCCAAAAGGAGGGCAAGCCAAAGCAGGGTGGGGTGTCGCCTCACCCAGGAAGTGCAAGGGGCCAGAGAACTCCCTCTCCTGGCCAAGGGAAGCCATTAGGGACATTTCCTGACACTCTGGCTCAGATTCTGCACTATTCCCACAGCCTTCACAACCTGCAGACCAGGAGATTCCCTCCAGTGCCTATAATACCAGTGCCAGGGTTTCTAGCACAGAACTGGGTGGCCATTTTAGCCGCAGCAGATTTTTTGTTCATACCCCAGTAGTGCCTAGAATGCCAGTGAGACAAAATGGCTTATTCCCCTGAAATGGGGCTGAAGCCAGGGAATCAAGTGATCTGGCTCGGCGGCGGGTCCCGCTCCCACGAAGACCAGCAAGCTAAGATCCACTGGCTTGAAATTCTCACAGCCAGCACAGCAGTTTCAGCTCGACCTGGGACATCTGAGCTCGGTGGGGGCAGGGGTGTCCGCCATTGCTGAGGCTCCAGTAGGCGATTTTAACCTTGCCTGTGTAAACAAAGTCTCCGGGAAGTTTACACGCCAACTGGGCGGAGCCTATGGCAGCTCAGCAAGGCCTCTGCAGGCAGATTGTCAACTAGACTCCTTCTTGCTGGGCAGGGCATCTCTGAAAAAAGGTAACAGTCCATCAGGGACTTATAAAGCCCCATCTTCCTGGGACAGAGCACCTGGGAAAAGGGGCGGTGTGGGTTTCGCTTCAGCAGACTTAAACATCCCTGCCTGGCAGCTCTGAAGGGATCTCCCAGCACTGCACTTGAGCTCTGCTAAGGGACAGACTGCCTCCTCAAGTGGCTCCCTGACCCTGGAGTATCCTGGCTGGGAGACACCTCATACAGGAGAGCTCTGGCCGATATCAGGCAGGTATCCTTCTGGGATAAAGCTACCAGAGGAAGGAACAGGCAGCAATCTTTGCTGTTCTGCAGCCCCCGCAGGTGACTCCCAGGTAATCAGGGTTTGGAGTGGACCTCCAGCAAAATCCAGCAGACCTGCAGCAGAGGGGCCTGTTAGAAGGAAAACTAACAGAAAGAAATAGTTTTAACATCAACAGAAAGGGCATCCATGCAGAGACCCCATCCAAAAGACACAAACTTCAAAGACCAAAGGTAGATAAATCCACGAAGATGGGAAGAAACTGGCGCAAAAAGGCTGAAACCACCAAAAACCAGAATACCTCTTCACCTCCAAGGGATCACAACTCCTCACTAGCAAGGGAACAAAACTGGATGGAGAATGAGTTTGACGAATTGACAGAAGCAGGCTTCAGAAGATGGGTAATAACAAACTTCTCAGAGCTAAAGCAGCATGTTCTAACCCAATGTAAGGAAACAACCTTGAAAAAAGAAATGCTAACTAGAATAACGAGCGTAGAGAAGGACATAAACGACTTGATGGAGCTGAAAAACACAGCACGAGAACTTAGTGAAGCATACACAAGTTTCAATAGCCAAATCAATCAAGCAGAAGAAAGGATATCAGAGATTGAAGATCAACTCAATCAAATAAAGCAAGAAGGCAAGATTAGAGAACAAAGACCGAAAAGAAATGAACGAAGCCTCTAAGAAATACGGGATTATGTGGAAAGACCAAATTTACATTTGATCAGTGTACCTGAAAGTGATGGAGAGATGAAACCAAGTTGGAAAACATTCTTCAGGATATTATCCAGGAGAACTTCCCAACCAAACAAGGCAGGCCAACATTCAAATTCGGGAAATACAGGGAACATCACAAAGATATTCCTGGAGAAGAGCAACCCCAAGGCACATAATCGTCAGATTCACCAGGGTTGAAATGAAGGAAAAAATGTTAAGGGCAGCCAGAAAAAAAGGTAGGGTTACCCACAAAGGGAAGGCCGTCAGACTCACAGCAGAAACCCTACACGACAGAAGAGAGTAGGGGGTAATATTCAACATCCTTAAAGAAAATAATTTTCAATCCAGAATTTCATATCCAGCCAAACTAAGCTTCATAAGTGAAGGAGAAATAAAGTCCTTTACAGACGAGCACCTGCTCAGATTTCATCACCACCAGGCCTGCCTTACAAGAGCTCCTGAAGGAAGCACTAAAAATGGAAAGGAACAACCAGTACCAGCCACTGCAAAGACATACCAAATTGTAAAGACCATCAACGCTATGAAGAAATTGCATCAACTAACGGGAAAAACAACCAGCTAGCATGAAAAAGGCAGGATCAAATTCACACGTAACAATATTAACCTTAAGTGTAAATGGGCTAAATGCCCCAATCAAAAGACACAGACTGGCAAACTGGATAAAGAGTCATGACCCATTAGTGTGCTGTATTCAGGAGACCCATCTCACATGCAAAGACACACATAGGCTCAAAATAAAGGGATGGAGGAAGATTTACCAAGCATTAAATAATGAAATGAAGGCAGAAATAAAGACATTCTTTGAAACCAATGAGAACAAAGACACAACACACCAAAATCTCTGGGACACATTTAAAGCAGTGTCTAGAGGGAAATTTATAGCACTAAATGCCCACATGAGAAGCGAGGAAGGATTTAATACCAACATCCTAATGTCATGATTAAAAGAACTAGAGTAGCAAGATCAAACAAATTCAAAAGCTAGCAGAAGACAAGAAATAACTAAGATCAGAGCAGAAAAGAAAGAGATAGAAACACAAAATAACCTTCAACAAATCCATAAATCCAGAAGCTGTTTTTTTTAAATGATCAACAAAATAAATAGTCCACTAGCCAGACTAATAAAAAAGAAGAGAGAAGAATCCAATAGATGCAATAAAAAATGATAAAGGGGGCTGGACGCAGTTGCTCACACCTGTAATCCCAGCACTCTGGGAGGCTGAGATGGGTGGCTCACGAGGTCATGAGTTAAAGACCAGCCTGGCCAAGATGGTGCAAGTCCATCTCTTAAAAAAAAAAGAATGGGGATATCACCACCAATCCCACAGAAATACAAACTACCATTGGAGATTACAACGAACACCTCTATGCACATAAACCAGTAAATCTAGAAGAAATGGATAAATTCCTGGACACTTACATCCTCCTAAGACTAAACCAAGAAGAAGCTGAATCCCTGAATAGACCAGTAACAAGGTCTGAAGTTGAAGCAGCAATTAATAGCCTACCAACCAAAAAAAGTCCAGGATCACATAGGTTCACAGCCAAATTCTACCAGACGTACAAAGAGGAGCTGGTTCCATTCCTTCTGAAACTATTTCAAACAATACAAAAAGAGGGAATCCTCCCTAACTCATTTTATGAGACCAACATCATCCTGATACCAAAACCCGGTAGAGACACAACTAAAGAAGAAAATTTCAGACCAATGTCCACGATGAACATTGATGTGAAAATCCGCAAATACTGGCAAAACCGAATCCAGCAGCACATCAAAAAGCTTAACCATCATGATCAAGTCAGCTTCATCCCTGGGATGCAAGGCTGGTTCAACATATACAAATCTATAAATGTAATCCATTACATAAGCAGAACCAAAGAAAAACCACATGATTATATCAACAGATGAAGGCCTTCCACAAAACTCAACAGCCCTTTATGCTAAAAACTCTCAATAAACTAGGTATCAATGTAACGTATCTCAAAATAATAAGAGCTATTTATGACAAACCCACAGCTAATATCACACTGAATGGGCAAAAACTGGAAGCATTCCCTTTGAAAACTGGCAGCAGACAATGATGCCCTCTCTTACCACTCCTATTCAACATTGTATTGGAAGTTCTGGCCAGGGCAGTCAGATATGAAAAAGAAATAAAGGGTATTCAATTAGGAAAAGAGGAAGTCAAATTGTCACTATTTGCAGATGACAGGATTGTATATTTAGAAGACCGCACTGTCTCAGCCCAAAATCTCCTTAAGCTGATAAGCAATTTCAGCAAAGTCTCAGGATACAAAATCAATGTGCAAATATCACAAGCATTCCTATACACCAATAACAGACAAACAGAGAGCCAAATCATGAGTGAACTCCCATTCACAATTGCTACAAAAGATAATAAAATACCTAAGAATACAACTAACAAGGGATGTGAAAGACCTCTTCAAGGAGAACTACAAACCACTGCTCAAGGAAATATAGAGGATAAAAATAGATGGAAAAACATTCCATGCTCATGGTTAGGTAGAATGAATATCGTGAAAATGGCCATACTGCCCAAAGTAATTTATAGATTCACTGCTATCCCCATCAAGCTACCATTGACTTTCCTCACAGAATTGGAAATAACCACCTTAAACTTCATGTGGAACCACAAAGAGCCCGCATAGCCAAGGCAATCCTAAGCAAAAAAAAGAAAAAAAAAAGCTGGAGGCATCACACTACCTGACTTCAAACTATACTACAAGGCTACAGTAATGAAAACAGCTTAGTACTGGTACCAAACAGAGATACAGACCAGTAGAATAGAACAGAGGCCTCAGATACAATGCTACAAATCTACAACCATCTTTGACAAACTTGACAAAAACAAGCAATGGGGAAAGGATTCCCTATTTAAGAAATGGTGTTGGGAAAACTGGCTAGCCATATGCAGAAAGCTGAAACTGGACCCCTTCCTTATACTTTATACAAAAATTAACACCAGTTGGATTAAAGATTTAAACATAAGACCTAACACTGTAAAAACCCTAGAAGACATAGGCAATACCATTCAGTACATATGCATGGGCAAGGACTTCATGACTAAAACATCAAAAGCAATGGCAACAAAAGCCAAAATAGACAAATGGAATCTAACTTAAGATCTTCTGTAAAGCAAAAGAAATTATCATTAGAGTGAAACGGCAACCAACAGAATGGGAAAAAATGTTTGCAATCTACCTATCTGACAAAGGGCTAATATAAGAATAAAACAACCCCATCAAAAAGTGGTCAAAGGATATAAAGACATTTTTCAAAAGAAGACATTTATGCAGCCAACAAACATATGGGAAAAAAACTCACCATCACTGGTCATTAGAGAAATGCAAATCAAAACCACATTGAGATACCATCTCACTCCAGTTAGAATGGCGATCATTAAAAAATCAGGAGACAACACATACTGGAAAGGACATGGAGAAACTTTTACAGTTAGTGGGAGTATAAATTAGTTCGAGCATTGTGGAAGAAAGTGTGGCGATTCCTCAAGGATCTAGAAATAGAAATACCATTTGACCCAACAATCCCATTACTGGGTATATATCCAAAGGATTATAAATTGTTGTATTATAAAGACACATGCACACGCATGTTTATTGCGGCACTGTTCACAATAGCAAAGATTTGGAACCAACTAGAATGTCCATCAATGATAGACTGGATTAAAAAAAAAATGTGGCACATATACACCAGGGAGTACTATGCAGCCATCAAAAAGGACGAGTTCATGTCCTTTGCAGGGACATGGGTGAAGCTGGAAACCATTATTCTCAGCAAACTGACACAAGAACAGAAAACCAAACACCACATGTTCTCACTCATGTGGGAGTTAAACAATGAGAACACATGGACACAGGAAGGGGAACATCACACATCGGTGCCTGTTGAGGGGTGGGGGGCTAGGGGAGGGATAGAAGTGGGTGGGGTGATTGGGGAGAGATAGCATTAGGAGAAATACCTAATGTAGATGACAGGGTGACGGATGCAGCAAACAATCATGGCACACGCATACCTATGTAACAAACATGCACGTTCTGCACATATACCCCAGAATTTAAAGTATAATAAATAAATTAAATTTTAAAAATTTAATAAGGCCTAAATCAGAGGCTAGATATGTCATCTTTAGGAATTAGAACACTCAATGTCCTTCTTTAGATCCATAGGTAAAGTGCAATGCCAATAAAAATCCTAGTTTTTTAATTACTTTCTGTATAAATTGACAAGTGGATTTATAATTGGTATTAAAATGCATAGGAAGAAGAACGGTCAAAACAACTTTGAAAAAGAGGTTGTAGTAGTACATGGCCATGATTTCAAGACTTTATAAAAACACATCACTAAACACTTCAAAGTACTGGCAAAAATACAAACACATAAATTTAACAGAGTAGAAAGTACAGAAGGAAATATACACAAATGATTAGCTGATATTGAATAAAGGTACAAAATCAGCTCATTGAAGAATAATCTTAAATCAATGTTGCTGCAGCAAATGGGCATCCTCCATATTTTAAAAATAACAGAAAAATTAAGTAAATATGATCATAGACACAAACAAAACACCTAAACTGTAAAAGTTTCAGAAGGGAACATAAAAAAATATTGTGTTTTTAAATTAGGAATACTTTTGTTTTTTTGAGACAGAGTCTCACTCTTTTTGCTCAGGCTGGAACGATCTCGACTCACTGCAACCTCCGCCTCCTTGGTTCAAACAATTCTCCCACCTGAGCCTCCTGAGTAGCTGGGATTACATGTGCCCATCACCACGCCTGGCTAATTTTTGTATTTTTAGTAGAGACAAGCTTTTGCCATGTTGGCCAGGCTGGTCTCAAACTCCTGACCTCAGGTGATCCCACCCACTTCAGCCTCCCAAAGTGCTGGGACTGCAGGTATGAGCCACCACACCTGGCCAAGGAATGCATTTTTAAATAGCACCGAAATAACAATCAGTAAAAGAACACACAGACAAATTAGACTTCACCAATATTGAGAACATTTTATTTGGAAGACCGAAATAAGGTGAATGAAAAGGCATAAAATAGAATATATACACACATATTTCTAAGACAAGACACTTACTGAGATTACATTAATATCAAAACCCATTATTAGCCAATAAGCCACACAAACAGAATTTTTTTTTTAGTTTCTAGTTTTAAGTCTGTTTACTATTTTTTTTTTTACAAACAGAATTCTTAAAAAGATAGGTTTTGTGTATGAAAACTGTACTTCAATGTTGTAAGATAAATTGTTCCACACAAAAATATGCATCTACTTCTCCTTTTGGAAAACCAGACTATACGGTAACACAAGATTTACTTATTATTAAGGATTCATCGCCTCACAAGTTAGGAAGGACAGCCTTCTCAGCAGCAGCAACAAATGGGAAGGAATGAAGATAATTCCTAACTGGCACAACAGATCTGGTTGAATCACAAAAACCACATATCTGGAAGGCAAGGTCTACGTTCATTCAAATCCTGCTTTCCCGCTTGTGCAGCAATCATCTCAAAAACAGTACAGAAGTTATAGGAGTCCACAAAACCTTTACATGACTTATTCTGACGATGACTGTTGCCAAAGGTGAAACAAAGATCTGAGGTCCTGAGAATCTCTATACACCACCAAACCACGAAGCCATATTAACACAGATATTTCTGGATGTACTTTTGGATGGAACATGTTTACTCTTCTTGGCTACAATCTTTTCCACTCTCTATCACACCTACCTGTCTGGGCCAATTATTGTTCTCACCTGGCCCCGGTAGGTCTTAGAACCAGTGACCTGCCTACCAATTCTGTCCTTCAGTGCTCATGGCTACAATGAAGGATCTGGGAAATAAGATGCCATGAACAATGCTAGGACATATGGAGCATCACTGCAAATAAACAATTCATGCAGATCCCAGCACTTGAGTTTGTCACAAATGCCTCTTCTCAGGGAGACCTCTGGACCTAAAAATAAATTTGGCATCAACACCATGATTAGGACCACAAAGCTCTGTGGTCTTTCCTCGGAGACCTTTGAAACCAATAAAAATTAAGACAAACAGGATTAAGAACTATTTTCTGATCTCATACTATGTCCTTGGGAGCACAGAAAATTGGAGCTGTTCACCCTTCATACTGGCAGAACACATACATCAGCACAGGTGAGATAGTCCATTTCCCTCCTCAGTAATGTGTAGGAGGGAATATCCTACCTACCATGGCCATCACATTAAAAAAAAAAAAAAACCAATGAAGAAGGTGTAAACCTCCATGGGCTACAAAAATCCAGATCACTCTTCTTGGTCAAAGCTGGGTTTTGTCTATGCCTTGATCAGTTCAGCAAGATGGAAGAGGACCCTCAATAAGCTTTTATTATTCATTATTCCCTTCAGAATTGGATGAGCAAAAATGTCTGCATTCCTTGGGCACATGTGAGTGACTGATGAAAACTATGAGGATATGCCACATGGTAGTAATGTCTGTTGTAACACTGGGTAGATTAGAAAGTACAAGTAATCTCCAGAAAGCTTCCCAAGTACTTGGACCTTGTAGTGAATCTTTCAAGTATTGATATGCAGATGTATGAGGTTCAATTTCTATCTGTTGGATCCCTTGAAAAATCGGCTCTCTGGTGTGTTATGGTGAGTAAGATAATGGCACGTCCCAACACTGCTAGGGCTCTTCTCTTGTATGAACTTTCTGGTGCCTGACAAGGGAGTATCTTTTGTTGAAGGCTTTCCCACATTTACCACACTCATATGGCTTTTCTCCAGTGTGGATTCGCTGATGCTCAACAAGTTTGTTTTTATAGATAAAGGCCTTCTCACATGCAGTGCAGTTATAAGGCCTCTCTCCACTATGAACTTTCTGGTGTTGAATGAGGCTGGTGCGATGTCTAAAGCATTTCCCACATTCACTGCACTCACAGGGCTTTTCTCCAGTGTGAACTTTCTGGTGCTCAAGAAGTCTTTTTTGATGGCTGAAGACTTTTCCACATTCATAGCACTCATAAAGTTGTTCTCTAATATGGATTCTTTGGTGCTGAAGAAGTTTAACCTCAAGGTAGAAGCCTTTTCCACATTCACTACATTCATAAGGCCTTTCTCTAGTGTGGATTTTGTGGTGCTTAAGAAGTGTTTGTTTGGAAATGAAGGCTTTCCCACATTCACTGCATTCATAAGCCCTTTCTCCAGTGTGAATTCTCTGGTGTCGCATGTAGTCAGATGAGCGGATAAACGATTTCCCGCATATGATGCACACATAAGGCTTTTCTCCAGTATGAATTCTCTGGTGCTCAAGAAGTCTTTTTTTGTGAATGAAGGCTTTTCCACATTCTTTGCACTCATAAGGCCTTTCTCCCGTGTGGATTCTCTGGTGATCAAGAAGTGACTGTTTGTATATGAAAGATTTCCCACATTCACTGCATTGATAAGCCCTTTCCCCAGTGTGAACTCTCTGGTGTCGAATGCGGTCATAGGAATGAATAAAAGATTTCCCACATTCAATACATACATAAGGCCTCTCTCCGGTGTGGATCCTCTGCTGGTGCCCAACAAATGTTTGTTTGTGGCGGAATGATTTCCCACATACACTGCACACATAAGGCTTTTCTCCATTATGGGTTCTCTGGTGTTCCACAAGTGAGTATTTGGAGCTCAAGGATTTCCCACATTCGATGCATACATAAGACCTTTCTCTAGTGTGAATTCTCTGCTGGTGCCCAACGAGTGTTTGTTTATGGAGGAATGATTTCCCACATATATTGCACACGTAAGGCTTTTCTGCATTATGGGTTCTCTGGTGTTCAACAAATGAGTGTTTAGAGTTCAAGGATTTCCCGTATTCCCTGTGTTTATAAGCTTTTTCTCCAGTGTGGACTCTCTGATGATCAGTAACATGAACCTTCTCAGTGAAAACTTGCTCACATTTGCTCCATTGGTAATGTCTTTGTTGAAAGGTCTCCCTGCTTCTATGTGCATACTCTTCTCTGCTGTGGGTGGTCTGGTGCTGGAGAAGGCCCAGGATGGTTGGGAAATCCTTCTCAACATCTTTGCATGGGAAAAGATTGTCTGGCAGAGGAATTTTGCAGCTATTCAGAAGCAAGGCACTGCTCTGCTCCTTTCTGATGTGTTTCTCTCCACTGTGCTGGTTTCGGTGCTGTTGCAGGTTAGAACCAAAAGAAAACCATTTCCCACTGGCTGCAGAAGTATAAGGTTTCTGCCAGGGAAGTGTTCCCTGGTGCTCAGTGAGGTACAAAATGTCTTTCATGACCAGGATACACATCTCACAGGAATGAGCATTTGGGATGGAAGAACTTGGCTTTGGAGTCCTGGCCTGTGACACTCCTTCTACAGAAACAATCTGCTCAGAAGGGGCCTCCTCAGCCCCTATTCCATGCAAACAACCTAAAAGCATAAAAATGCAAGTGAAGTGTATGCAGACTTTGGTGGAAGGGAAGAGCCCCATTACAAATACCTGTGGAACACAGGGAGGGATGAGTCCTTTTTTTTTTTTTTTTTTTTTTTTTTTTTTTTAAGAGAGAGGGTCTTGCTCTGTCACCCAGGCTGGAATGCAGTTGCAATCATAGCTCACTGCAGCCTTGACCTTCCAAGCTCCAGTGACACTCCCATCTCAGCCACCTGAATAGCTCAGACTACAGGCGCACACCACCATGCCCAACTAATTTTTTTTTTTTTAGAATTTTTTGTGGCGATGAGGGTCTCACTATGTTGTCCAGGCTAGTCTCAAATTCCTGGGCTAAAGTGATGCTCCCACCTCAGCTTCCCCAAGTGCTAGGACTATAGGCATGAGCCATTGCACTCAGCCCATGTGTTTGTTTTCAGCAAGGGAGCTGGAGTCAGGTCAAGGAAGACAATACTTGCAGTACTAGGCCTCTTAAGGTTACCATGCGGAGGAAGACCATAACCAGAGAGAACAAACAATAGGGTGCTGTGGTGGAAAGAGAGGCAGGGGGCATCTACAACTCACTTCTCTGTCAATGGTTTTCAACAGGACATTGTCTCATGGAGACAGGGGAGACCTGCATAGAATGTGTCACCCCAGGAAAGTGCAATCACAACTCAATAGCTGATGTTTGAGAACTGAAATAGACAGTCTCTGATTTACAATGGTTGAACTTATGATTTTTCCACTTTATGATGGTATAAAAGTGATATGCATTCAGTAGAAACCATACTTTGAATTTTGAACTTCTCCCAGGCTAGTGATACACAGTGTGTCTACTCTTGTGACGCAGTGGTAGCAAGCTACAGCTCCCAGTAAGCCATGCAGTCACAAGGCTAAACAACTGATACTCTACTGTACTGCTAAGCTAGGATGGCTAGTAAGTTGTGTGTATTAAACGCATTTCTGACTTACAATATTCTCAACTTACAATGGGTTTATCAGGATATAACCCCATCATGAGCTGACGAACATCTGCATATGCACAGCTCATAATATTAAATTTATTAAGTATAGGCTAATGTTGGAGAACATTATAAAATAGGAACAGGAGAGATGTGGAGAACAGAGGTAGGGGACAATCACAGTAGAAATGCCAAGTAGGCAAAATGTCAAGTAGGCAGAGAAGAGAGAAAAATGAGGTATGCCCATGAACCCTGGCACTAAAATAGGGAACACAGGACATTTGCCTGGTATGATTTGAGTTCAGCCCTGAAATCATGCCCTCCCACTGCTCCTACTCACAGGTCCCAAACCTTGTTAACCCCCCTTGCTGTGGTTGAAGACTTCACTACCCTTTGAGAAACACAGGCTTCTCTCCTGTCCCTGGCTTAAGTCAGGAGACTATCTGGGTCCTGGAAGGTAGAAGTCTCAAGAGAAAAATAGGGAGGTGAGTCAACAACACTGGCCCAGAGTGCACCATTGGGAGAGTGTCTTGCTGTCATAGTCTAGAAATCCCTACAAATAGCAACCATGTAAGTATCTATAATTCCTGAGACAGGCAGGTCCAGAGACAAGTCTACTAAAGGCAGGGGGAGAACCTGTAACACAGGTCCGCCACGGAACTGAACAGTTACCTTACCAAGGAATGGCAAAACCAAGTGGTATTGGTTGGGCAGGTTACAAGAGTCTGAACCCAAACTCTTAACTAAAAGGCTTCAGGACAGATGTTGCGGCTGCACAAAGCCCAGGCCCGGCAACCACAGCACCTATGTCATCCACAGGTCAAGAATCCAAGCAAAGAAGCAGGGCCCATGTCCAACTCTGGAAAAGACAAGGAAACTCCTGGAAAAAGGGGCAGAGCAGAGTCCAACAGAGGTCAATGGTGTGGTTTTAAGAGATCTTACCCACTGAGGTCATAAGCGAAAAGTTCTCCAGCATCACGTCATGATACAGGCACCTCTGAGCTTCATCAAGGAGGCCCCACTCCTCCTGGGAGAAGTACACAGCAATATCCTCAAAGGTCACATGGCCCTGCATGATGGGGGCAGGTGAGATCATGAGCAGACTCAATCCCCAGGAACCCCAGTAAATCTCCCTCCTCCCTAGTTCTCCAACTCAGAGGAGATACCAGGTCCTTATGGTATCTCCCACTGGGCTCTCGGTCTGACATAATGGAATCTCACTCATGTTCCTGCTAGTTCATCTCCCTGGAGACCCAGATATACTGAAACCTGTGCTTACTCTGTTGGCTTAAAGTGTCAGTACAAGGATCCTGAGTACACCCATACTCCCTCCCCATTTGAATACCACTCACAGGAACAAAGCTCGCTCACATCTCCAGACCATGACTGCTACACCCTAAACTCCACTGCCCTCAGCATCCATGACACAGTACTTCACTGGCTTCTCCACATGCCACTCTGCTCAAGGGACCCAGGCAGCACTTGCTAAATGCAACAAGGATCCAGCACCACCACACATCTTTGTTAGACCCAATTCAGAGGCAGTCTCAGGACTGTTACGAAGTCTTCTCCATCTGGCCTGGCTCTTTGTTCCAATTTCAGTCACTCAGAACTCGTGTGAGTTCAGTTGCCGAAGCCCACTTCTGTCTGTGTTGCCTGTGCTGTCCCCAAACGTCACATCTTTCCTCTCTCCACCTATATACTTAGTCAAAGCCTGGCCCCACTACATGCTGAATGACTCTCCCAGTCAATCTCATTTGCCTTTAACCTAATCTGTCACCCTGTCTGAAATACTCAGGCCCCAGCAAGAGTTACCAACAAAAGTCTGAGCCAGCAGAGGGAGAAAAAGCACCAGGCCTGACCTTGGTGTCATTTGACCTCCAGTACTGCTTTGCCTCTGAATGAATCTCTTAACCATTGCCCATTTAAAGACTGTGCCAACAGCTAGACACCCTTTTCATCCTACCCCCACACCCCCATGGTTACTACTCTTCTTCATTTGTCTTAGCGATGGTTCCCACTCTACCTAGGTGACCAAGCGAGACCCAGTCATTACAGAGTACTCTTTACATCCTTCCTCGCTGTAGGCACTGCCACTATGACCTAAAGAGTGCTCCTCTTAAATCTGCAATGGTCCACATGCCAGCCACTGGCTGACGGATAGCTTTCACTTGGATCCCTTCCCTGAATTCCATGTCTGTCTCTTGCTCTGCACCTGACATCACCACTAAGGGTTCCCAACAGGAGAGTCCATATTGTGAAGGCCTAACTCCTGGACTTTGGTTTCCTATTCTGCATGTAAGGAGCTTGCAAGTGGCCACTCCATCACAATAGCAAGTAAAGAGTTAAACAGACGGAAAATGGACAGCTCTTCTAGGATCCACAGGAAAGATCAGGACACACCACTGCCCACAAGATTGGAGAGAAAAACAAGGGAAAACAGGAGAATCAAGGCTTACAGGAGCAGAAACTCATGAAAGGAAATCATCATGCAAACCCTCGCCAGGTTAGGGAAACCCAATCTATAATGCATAAATTGCTGGACAATTCTGTGAGCTGAAAATTCAAGAGGCACTCGGTGATAGCCCGCACAATCTTGCAATATTTACCTCCAGAGTCTTAAACAAGTTCTCATGGTAAATACTGGCGAAAAAAATCCCCTTGTGCTTCCAGCAGAGGAGAAAATGAATCATTTTATAAAACATGCCATAGCAATATGTTCCTCTAAACAAAGCCTGTCCTCAGGAGACAACAGTTAACCAGAGCTTAACCTGCAGAGGTATTATCAGAGCTGAGTCTTATCCAGGGATAGACTAGGGAAATAACCAACTACAGCCCATTCTAGTAATCCTCTTCCACATAATGGGAGAGAAAAAGCAAAACAAAACAAAATTTAGAGACACGTGAATTTCATTAAGAGAACAGGCTCACTAAAACACTGAGACCTACCTGCAGGACTTAAAATGCTTCCCCTGCCCACTGGCACACCTCACCACCACATTATTAAAGGCCTATTTACAGCAATTCCTTTTTCTGAGGTCATCATGTCTAGCTATCAAGAAAACATCAGAAGCACTTTGGGAGGCCGAGGCAGGTGGATCACCTGAGGTCAGGAGTTCGAGACCAGCCTGGCCAACGTGGTGAGACCTCGTCTCTACTAAAAATGCAAAAATTAGCTGGGTGTGGTGGTGGATGCCTGTAATCCCAGCTACTTGGGAGGTTGAGGCTGGAGAATTGCTTGAATTTGAGAGGTGGAGATTGCAGTCCAACATCGCGCCACTGCACTGTAGCCTGGGTGACAAGAGCAAAACTCCATCTCAAAAAAAAAAAAAAAGGTGGGGGGAGAAAAGAAAACATCACAAGGCACACCAAAGGTAAAAGAACACAATTGGAGGAAAGGGAGCAAGTATCAGAACAATACGTGGCACAGAAACGAAATTATGCAACCAGCAATTTAAAACAACTACAAACATGACACTCTAATGGACAAAGCAGATGGCATGCGAATAAGCAGAGCTGGAAATCCTCAGAAAGAACCAATGAGAAATGCTCGGCTTCAAACATAATGTAAAAGAAATGAAGAGAGCCTCTGATGGGCTTAGTAGCTTGGGCAAGGCTGAGAAAAGAATCTATAAGAATGAGGCTACATCACTAGACCTCCAAAATTGGCAAGTGAAGTGCACAAAGACTTAAAAAATATATACACAAAAGAATATCAAATGACTATGGGACAACTACAAAACATGCAACATACATATACTGGGACTACAAGAAGGAAAAAAATAAAAATAAACACAAGAATTACACTTAGGTGCTCATTTTGGCAGCACATATACTAAAATTGGAACGATACAGAGAAGATTAGCATGGCCCCTGCGCAAGGATGACACGCAAATTCGTGAAGCGTTCCATATTTAAAAAAAAAAAAAGAAAAGAATTACACTTAGAATTTCCCCAAATTCATTTCAGTCACCAAACCTGACAGATCCAGGAAGCTCAGAGATCACCAAGTAGGACAAATCCACCCCCAAAACCTACTCCTAGACATATAGTCAAACTACAGAATATTAAGGATTAAAAAAAAATTCTGATAAAAGCTAGAAAACCACTTTACTTATAGAAGAACAAAGAAAAGAATTACATCCTACTCTTCCTCAGAAACCATGCAAAACAAGAAAACAGTGAAGTACAAAGTGTTGAGAAAAACCCTTACCAACCCAGAAGGGTGTGCTCTGTGAAATGATCCTCCCGAAGTAAAGGAGAAGTAAAGACTTTCTCAGACAAACACAAATTTAAAACCTGTAGCCAGTAGACCTGCCCTGAAAGAAATGTTAAAAAAAATTCTTCAGAGAGAGGGAAATGAAACAAAGGCCAGAAACTTGGACCTGCGTAAAGAAAGGAAGAGTACTACAAATTAAAAAAAAAAGTGAAGGTAAAATAAAAATTGTTCTTATTCTTAGTAAGTCTAACAGATGAATTTGTTAAAAAAAAAGGATAGCAACAATGTATTCAATTGTGTGTGTGTGCGCACGTGCGTGCATGCACACTCATGCATAAATAAATGATAGCAACAATGTATTCAATTGTGTGTGTGCGCACGTGCGTGCAGGCACACTCATGCATAAATGATAGCAACAATGTATTCAATTGTGTGTGTGCGCGCGCACGTGCGTGCATGCACACTCATGCATAAATAAATGATGGCAACAATATAAGGGACAAGAGGGATAGGCACGCTGGCTCACCCTTGAAATCCCAACACATTGGTGAGGCCAAGGCACAAGGATTATTTGAGGGGAGGAGTTCAAGACCAGCCTGGGTAACAAAGTGAGGCCCTTTCTCTATAAAATTAGCTGGGTATGGTAGCACATGCCTGTGGTCCCAGCTACTGGTGAGACCCAGGCAGGAGGATCGCTTGATCCCAGGAGATTGAGGCTGCCATGAGCTGTGTTCATGCCACTGCACTCCAGCCTGGGTGACAGGAGGAGAGCCTGTCTCAAAAACAAAACAAACAAAAACAAGGGACGGGAGAGTGGAATTAAGATTATCTATCTTGTTATAAAACACTCAAAGTACCTGTGAAATGTTATAGTGCTATTTGAATAATATGGACTTAGACTAGTTGCAAAAGTATATTGCAGCCGGGCATGGTGGTACACACCTGTAATCCCAACACTTTGGGAGGCTAAGGCAGGCAGATCACTTGAGGCCAGGAGTTCGAGACCAGCCTGGCCAACGTGGCGAAACCCTGATCGCTACAAAAAAATACAAAAATTAGCTGGGTGTGGTGGCTCATGCCTGTAGTCCCAGCTACCTGGGGAGGCTAAGCTGGGCAGATCCCTTGAGTCCTAAAGGAGGAGGTTGTAGAGAGCTGAGATTGCGCCACTGCACTCCAGCCTGGACACCAAAGCCAGACCCTGTATCAAAAACAAAACCCAAAAGACAAAACAAAACAGTAAGGGCAACAAATAGTTAACAGTAACAAATACGGTGCAAGCTACTCCACCCACATCAACAACTACATCAACAATCACTTTGAATGTCAACAGTCTAAGTGTACCAATATTAAAACAGATGGTCACAGTGGATCAATAAACAAGGCCTAACTATATGTTGTCTAAAAATAAATCACCTTAAATATAAAGACACATATCGGTCAGAAGTAAATGGATGGTGCCTTAGTCTGTTCTGTGTTGCTATAAAGGAATAACTGAAGCTGAATAATTTATAAAGAAAAAATGTGTATTTGCTTCACAGCTCTGCAAGCTCAGAAGCATGGTACTAATATCTGCTTCTGATGAGGACTTCAGGAAGCTTCCACTCATGTCAGAACATGAAGTGGGGGTTGGCAAAACGTGGCATAAGCATGACAGAGCAGGGGAAGCGCCAGGCCCTTTTAAACAATCAGAGCGCATAGGAACTAACAGAGGAGGAAATCACTCATTACTCTGATGACAGCATCCAGCTGTTCATGAAGAAACTGCCCTTATGACCCAAACACCTCTTACCAGGCCCCTCAATACTGGGTATCAGATTTCAACATGAGATTTGAAGAGCATATTCAAATTGTAACAGATGGAGAAAAACATACCATGGTAATATGGTAATAAAAAAAAAAAACGAGACGCCTTATTAATTTTAGAGCAAACTTTACAGCAAGAAAAGTTACCAGAGATAAAGAAGATTACATAATGATAAAGGGGTCAGTTTCCAAAAAGATGTAAGAATCCTTAACACACACATGCCTGACCACAGAGCATCAAACTATATGAGGCAAAAACTGATAGATCTTTAAGGAGAAACAGATCAATCCACCATCATAATTGAAGTATTCCACGCTCTTCTGTTACTGACAGATCCAGTAGGCAGAAAACCAATAAACACAGCTGAATTCAACAACACCATCAACCAACTGGACATAACATCTTTAGATTATTTTGTCCAACAAGAACAGAATACACACTATTCTCAAACTCACACGGAATATTCAACAAGACAGACCACACTCTGGGCCTGTTTTATAAATATTTAAAACTTTCTATTTTCCTGATGCTTCAACATCCCCAACACATTATGAGCAACCCACCCTGGTGACCAGGTACCTAGTGTGCTAAGCCTGGTCCCTGTCACAACCTCCCCTTCTTTTTCTCCCTTGACTGTGACTGAATGATATTCAAACACACTAGGAAAAGCACCTGCCCACAGGTCCTTGTGCTCCCTCTTGGCTCCCTGCCTGCTTGATTGAGTCTGCTGCTTAAGAGCTCCTCCCATATGGCTTCATGCATGGCTTGCTGTGCCACCCTCTATGAGAATCTACGAATATAATAAATCCTTTAATTCCATATGCCTCTCAGTTTAATTTCCATGGCAGTGTTGGAATGATCCTAGAGACCCACGAAGGGCACCTACTCCCCCATTTATAATACACATTCATAAAACACATCCTAATAAATTTAACAGAAATAATACAATGTTTGCTCTGTGATCATAACAGAATTAAACTAGAAAATAGTCACAGAAAGATAGCTGGGAAATCCCAAAATACTTGGGAGATTAAACAAGACAACACATGGAGCAAACAAGAAATACTCAAGATAAATTTAAAACTATTTTGAACTAAATGACAATGAAAACACAACTTACAATGTGTGAGATGCAGTGGAAGCGGTGCTTAGAATACAATTTATAGCACTGAATATCTATACAGTCGTCCCCGCTCTCATCCATGATTTTGTTTTCCACAGTTTCAGTTACCAGTGGTCAACTGTGGTCTGAAAATATTACACGCATAATTCCAGAAATAAATAACTCATAAGTTATAAATTACGTGCTTTTCTGAGTAGTGTGATAAAATCCTACACTGTCCCACGGTGTTACGCCCAAGATATGAATCGTCCCTTTGTCCAGTAGGTCCACGCTGAATACAGTACCTGCCTGTTAGTCACTAAGTGGCCATCTTGGTTACCGTATCAACTGCCTCATTACCACAGTGCTTGTGTTAAGTAACCCTGATTTTACTTAGTAATATCCCCAAAGCACAAGAGCAATACTGCCAGCAATTCAGATGTGTAAAAGACAACCTGTAAAGCACTTCCTTTAAGTGAAAAGGTGAGAGTCCTTGATTTAACAAGAAAAATAGAAATTGTACTCTGAGTTTGCTAAGATGTACAAAAAGGACAAACCATGTATCTGTGAGATTCTGAAGAAGGAAAAAGAAACTCATGTTAGTTCTGCTGTCACAGCTCAAACTGCCAAAGTTTTGGCCACAGTGCACAGAGCCTTGCAATTCCTATATATGCCCATATGATTCTCATCTCTAAGCATTTGGACATACTGGCTCCTATGCCCAGGAACCTTTCATCACTTCGTTCTATTGGATGCAGACATGGGAACATCTCTGTAGAACTTCTGACCCTGATTAATCATCCTGGGTCTGAGGTGACCCAAGGGACCCAAAACCAAGGAAAAAGAGTCTCAGGATATCAGTGTCACCTGTATCTGTGGGCCAGAACCATGGCTTTAGGGAACAGGGCCAGTGAAGACCTGGGACTTCTACTTACCTGTGATGGTTTCACAAACTCTTCTGTTGCCACAGGAATCTGCAGGAAGAGGGAGGCTATGAAATAAAGGTGTTCAAGGTGGCATTTACAAAGGGTAAGTTGCTCTTGCCAACTGTGTGACACTGGACAAAGATCTGACCTCTCTGAGGTTGCCTCCATCTGTAAAATGGGAACACGTCGTGGTGGCTACCTTGTAGTGCTATTGTAGGCATCAAACTCATTCGTACCTGTCCAATGCTAAGACCGGGCTAGTACTGACCACAGCATTGAGACTTCTGTAAACAGTTTTGAAAATTTTGGTGTTTCTTACTTGCCATTTAGGTCTTTATGTGAATGTGATATGTTATCAAATTCTTAGAGGCTTCAGTGATTCTTTGACAATAAATATGTAGTGTCTTTTCCAGCACCATTCTCTGATTCTGATACCAACTAGGTGTCCTGCAATTCAATCCTATTCTAATACTAACTACCTGGAGTTGCTTCTAAACCAACAGGTTTTAAAGGCTCAGTCATACACAACTGTCCTTGCTTCATATGCCCATTGCAAGCCAACATCCAGACCAATAAACATAGCTGAATTCAACAACAGCATCCATGTCCAGACCAATAAACATAGCTGAATTCAACAACACCATCAATCAAGTGGACAAAACCAACATCTTTAGATTATTTTTTCCAAAAAGAACAGAACATACACTGTCACCAAGATCACACAGAATAGTCAACAATGTCCAAACCAATAAACATAGCTGAATTCAACATCATCAATCAACTGGACATAATCAACATCTTTATTTTTTCCAACAAGAACAGAATACACACTGTTCCCAAGCTCACACAGAATATTCAACAAGAAAGATTACAAGTCTTTATGTGAATGGGATATGTTATCAAATCATCAGAGGCTTCTGTGATTCTTTGACAATAAATATGTAGTGTCTTTTCCAACACAATTCTCTGATTCTGATACCAACTAGGTGTCCTACAATTCAATCCTATTCTAACAATACCTGGAGTTGCATCTAAACCAACAGGTTTAAAGGCTCAGTCATACACAACTGTCTTCACTACATATGCCAACTGCAAGCCAATCTGGGGGCTGCCATGACCTTATTCAATAATTTGCTAGAACCACTTACAGAACTCAGGAAAATACTTATGTTTACCAGTTTATGATAATACATGTAACTCTGGGACAGCCAAATGGAAGAGATGCATATGGCAAGGTACTGGGAGGGGGGTAAGGCAGGATACTTCCATGCTCTCTTATGTCACTCTCCCAGCATTTCCAAGTGTTCACAACCTTGAAGCTTCCTGAACTCATTGTTCAAGATTTTATATAACCTAATCTCCAAACCTCTGCTTCCCTCCCTGGAGGCCGAGCTGGGGCTTAAAGTTGAAATCCTGTAATCACTTGATTTGTCTCGTGACCAACTCCACTCAGGCTATCTGGAGACTCCACCCTGTCTGCTCACCCTAAGCCATCTCAAAACTCAAGTATAGTAGCCTTCCCTTATCAGCTGTTCTGTTATTTGCAGTTTCAGTTACCTGCATTCAACTTCAGTGTGAAAATTATAAGTATTAAATTTCAACTTCAGTCTGAAAATAGTAATGTTAAAATTTTAATATTAAGTATTAAAATATTAAATTTCCAGAAATAAACAATTCATGTTTTAAATAGTGCACCATTCTAAGTGGTGTGAGGAAGTATTACGTTATGGAGTTTGTTTAGTACTTTCTTCTTGAGATGAAGAAGGGTAAATAGTATATTTAGAGATACCACATTCACATAACTTTTTTAATAATCTTTTTTTTTTTTTTTTTTTTTTTTTTGAGACGGAGTTTCGCTCTTGTTACGCAGGCTGGAGTGCAATGGCGCGATCTCGGCTCACCGCAACCTCCGCCTCCCGGGTTCAGGCAATTCTCCTGCCTCAGCCTCCTGAGTAGCTGGGATTACAGGCACGCGCCACCATGCCCAGCTAATTTTTTGTATTTTTAGTAGAGACCGTAGAGACGGGGTTTCACCATGTTGACCAGGATGGTCTCGATCTCTTGACCTTGTGATCCACCCGCCTCGGCCTCCCAAAGTGCTGGGATTACAGGCTTGAGCCACCGCGCCCGGCCTATTTTTTTGTTTTTTAATTGTCTCAACTGCAGTAACATAACTTTTATTAACTTTAATTAAAGTGTAATTGTTCTATATTTTTTGCAGTTATTATTAATCTCTTATAGTGCCTAATTTATAAATTGGACTTTATTATAGGTATGTAGTTTAGGAAGAAACACAGTATATATAGGTTGGGTACTATCTGCAGTTTCAGGCCTCCACTGGGGGTCTTGAAAAGTATCCTCCAAGGATAAGGAGAAATTCATTGTTCAACTACTAAATGTATTGCTCCTAGGCTACAAACCTGTACCGCAAGTTATTATGTTAAATACTGTCAGCAACTATAACACAGTGATAATTATTTGGGTATTTAAACATATATAAACTTAGAAAACGCAGTTTACCTCTTGATCAGAAAGAATAAAATGAAAAGGTACAGTAAAAATATGGTATAATCTCATGGGACCACCGTCATTGATGTGGTCAACGTTGTTATGTGCTACATAACTTGTCACAAGACACTTTTCACTAAGGAAATTACAATGATTTTAGGAGTTCTGTGCCAGGAAAGCATGACAAAAAGCAAACATATTTATTTTTTATTAGAGCAGAGGTATGGTGGCATTTTAATCGACTAATTGCTTGCATAAATTTGTTAAATCTATACAGTTTAAACCTGTGTTTTCCCGGGAGAGCTGCTCTTGCCGCTCCGCTAGTCTGGCTCACCTTTTTCTGGCTCTACATAGAGTGAACAGTTCGCCGAACCTTCTGAATGGTGACTTTGCACAGTGTCCCACCCTCAAATCCATCCTATGCAGTGTGTATTCCTTAAACATTCCCTCTGGAAGTACCCCTGGAACCCCACGGCCCTTCTATCTGCAAGCAGCCTCACAAGGCTGACCCACTCTTCCCCAGCCTCCAGCCTCAGCCCTTCCTCTCTTCATCTGAAAGTAAAATATTAAGATAACCCGTCTAAATTTAAGGCTTGGCCTGAGTCTAAGCCCTAGCCTGTCACCATTTACAAAACCAATGAGCCAGTCTCCTCCCCTTAATTTTCTACTTACAATTCCGGCTGCCCATGTAACAACCTCACTCTGTGACAGTTAAGAAACACCACGTCCATACTATCAGTGGACGGCTGGGAACATAAAATATATTAAAAAAAAAAAAAAAAAAGAAAAGAAAAAAAAGAAACACCACGTCCAAAATTCAACTCCTAGTATGTCCCTGAAACCTGCTCCCCCACCAGATTTCTGTGTCAACTCTTTCAGATGTTCAAGTAAAAGAAAAACTTGGGATCATACTTCACTCCCACTTTTGCTCACAGGCACAAACGATGCAGCAGAAAAGCCTGCTGGCTTTACCTTTAAGATCTACCAAGATTCTTACTACTTAGGTCCCTCCATAATCCACCACAATCCTCCTAGAGTCCACTACGGCCGCCTCCTCACCAGTATCCCTGCGTCCACCATCATCACTCCCTAACAGTCTGTTACCTCCACTCATGGCCTTTGAAATACTTTTTCAAAGAACACGACGCTCACTCGGATCGTGTTCTCCTTCAGTTCACAACCCTCCAAGGCTCCCAAAGACTCAGCATTAGGGCCCGGCTGCTCCTCGTTCTCTCTGCTCCTCGCAGACACCGGTCGGCCCCCAGGCTTCCGAACGCTCGCGGCGCCGGCGCACGTCCCAGGCTCTCCCTCCCTCGCCTCGCCACCCGTCAGCGCTGAGGACCCCACCCAGAACGCCTCGCTGTCCTGGAGAGGGGGCCCGAACTGCACAGACCCGCGCAGGCGACCCCCACCCCGGGCTTGAGGACCTGGGTGAGGATCCGAGGACGCCGCTCTCACCTGCGGTGGATTCGCTAGCGCTGCCGCATCCATGGGACCTTGGGCGGGGCGGGGCCTGGAGAGGCGCGCGGTAAAGCCCGGGATCCGGCGGGCGTGCGGTGGCAAATCGCCGGGAGACGCTCAGACCGAGACCAGGCACGCTCTTCTGCGGGCGGACACCACCTCCGGGGCCGGACCCAGCGAGCCGGAACCGCCTAGCGGGCGGACGCACACACTGGCAGCCAAAATGACCACCACCGGCAAGGCGCCGGAAGTTCCTGCTCCGACGTACTGCTCACTCGCGGAGTCGCCCCTTTCCTGGGCACTGATTAGTCCAAGGTCCCGGCACGCTCGGCGCACGGTATTCTGGGTGGTGTAGTTCCTGCCACGCCGCAGTCCACGGCGCCGTGTGAACCCAGTTCAAGAGCGAAAGGACAAAGAAAAAAACCCATCGGGAGGTTGGGGCGCTAGGGGAGGAATAGCAGAGGGTGGGGGGATTGGGGAAGGATAGTATTAGGAGAAATACCTAACGTAGATGACGGGGCGATGGATGCAGCAAACCACCACCATGGCTGACCATACCTATGTAACAAACCTGTACGATCTGCACATGTACCACAGAATTTTATAATAAAAATAATAACAATTGGCCGGGCGCGGTGGCTCACGCCTATAATCCCAGCACTTTGGGAGGCCGAGGCGGGTGGATCACGAGGTCAAGAGATCGAGACCAACCTGGTCAACATGGTGAAACCCCGTCTCTACTAAAAATGCAAAAATTAGCTGGGCATAGTGGCACGCCCCTGTAGTCCCAGCTACTCAGGAGGCTGAGGCAGGAGAATTGCTTGAACCCAGGAGGTGGAGGTTGCGGTGAGCCGAGATCGCGCCATTGCACTCCAGCCTGGGTAACAAGAGTGAAACTCCGTCTCAAAAAATAAAAATAAATAAATAAAATAAAATAAAGAAAAAAAAACCATCAAACAAGGTCAGCAAAGCCTATCACATACACATGGTAAACGAATACGATTTGATCCTCATTTCTCAGCACAAAAGTTGACATAGATTGCATACAATACATTAAAAATGTTGACAGTAGCGGGGCGCGGTGGCTCACGCCTGTAATCCCAGCACTTTGGGAGGCCGAGGCGGGTGGATCACAAGGTCAAGAGATCGAGACCATCCCGGTCAACATGGTGAAACCCTGTCTCTACTAAAAATACAAAAAATTAGCTGGGCATGGTGGCGCATGCCTGTAATCCCAGCTACTCGGGAGGCTGAGGCAGGAGAATTGCCTGAACCCAGGAGGCAGAGGTTGCGGTGAGCCGAGATCACGCCATTGCACTCCAGCCTGGGTAACAAGAGCGAAACTCCGTCTCAAAAAAAAAAAAAAAAAAAAAAGTTAACAGTTGACAATTGACGCAGTCCTTACTTTTTTCTTCTTTTTTAAATGTAGAGATTATAAACGAAAAATAAAATTCAAAGGCCCCCCAACTATCTGAATAGACCCCTCCTCTCAGCATTATAGAGTTAACCTGAAAATCTAGTTCAGGCCATGATGGAAGAGGGGATTGGACATGCCTCATTCTACCCCTACCTCAAAAACATCATCATAGACCTTCAGTCTGATAAGAAACCTTTATAATCTGTTCCTCTGAAGCTTGCTACCTGGAGGTTTCATCTGCATGATAAAACCTTGGTATCCAACCAAGGTGATCACTAACAGTGGGATCAGTATAACCTTATCCCACACGTATGTGTTTATTCTGATTTTTGCCCCTAAATGTTAGTGACTTAAATTACATAATTTATCTATCATCATAAGTGGAACTGAAATGAGAATGAGATTGCAAAAACATTATATCTTCCTTTTTTCCGCTTTTTTTTTTTTCTTTTTTGAGACAGAGTCTCACTCTGTCGCCTAGACTGGAGTGCAGTGCAATCTCTGCTCACTGCAGCCTCTGCCTCCCAGGCTCAAGCAATTCTGCCCCATCCTCCCAAGTAGCTGGGACCACAGGCGTGCGCCACTACGCCCGGGTAATTTTTGTATTTTCAGTAGAGAAGGGGTTTCACTACGTTGCCCAAGCTGGTCTTGAAGTGGCCTCAAGTGATTTGCCTGCCTAAAAGTGCTCGGATTACAAGCATAAGCCACCGCGCCTGGCCTTTCCCCCCTATATTTAGCAATTAGATTTTGTTGCTACCTATTGTGTTCATCACTTACATTGGAGTCTTATTAAATAAGACACCTATGTGGTAGAAATATCTTTAGGAATGTAATATTTGGCTATAGTTCGTCTCCACTATTATTTATTTCTGATCCTCTAATTTTAATAGTTTTACATTGTACTTCTATATTTCCTCAAATTGCCTAATTTTAGTGTAATATTGCACACATTCTTAGTGTAATATTGCTTATTTTTTCAATGTATCAATACCAATACATTCTGGCAAAACATGATTATAGACGTGACTTTAACATATTTTGTATTCTTTTTTGCCTTGTATATACACATATAATTTTAAATTGAACATGTATATAGACATAATTAATGACTTACATGCAGCTGTAAAAAGTAATACCGAAGGATCTTGTGTATGCATTATATTATCTAGTTTCTTCCAGAATAACATTTGCAAGACTATATTATAAAATCAAAACAAAGATACTGTTAATGATCCTCTCCAATGTTCTCATTCAGATTTCATTACTTTTACTTATATTCAGTTGCATGTGTGTGTATTCACATATGTGTCTAAGTTTAAAACCATATGAAGGCTTTTTAAAAAAACCTTGCCTGCATTGGCAATCATGCTGACACACAAGCTCGCTTTTTTGTCCATTTCACCTTTCATTGCATGGATTTTTCAAATTTCACCTTGATTTAATATTGTATAAAAATTATGTAAAATATTTAGATTTGTAAAAAGACAAAGGTATAGCAGAAGAAAATTGTATACACTATCGGTTCTATCCCTTTTCTGTTAGCACTCTGTCCTTTTATGTATTTTTACTTGCTTAAAAAAATATAAGCCGGGCGCGGTGGCTCACGCCTGTAATCCCAGCACTTTGGGAGGCCGAGGCGGGTGGATCACGAGCTCAAGAGATCGAGACCATCCTGGTCAACATGGTGAAACCCCGTCTCTACTAAAAATACAAAAATTAGCTGGGCATGGTAGCGCGCGCCTGTAGTCCCAGCTACTCGGGAGGCTGAGGCAGGAGAATTGCCTGAACCCAGGAGGAGGAGGTTGCGGTGAGCCGACATCGCACCATTGCACTCCAGCCTGGGTAACAAGAGCGAAACTCCGTCTCAAAAAAAAAAAAAAAAAAAAAAAAAAAAAAAAATATATATATATATATATATATAGTATACATTGTATATTCTGAAATGTGAATTTTTCAATGCAAAATATACCCTGGAAAAACTCCATTAAGTCAGTTCTACAATAATGCAATGTATGCATTCCTAAAAAACACGGAATTATGCAAAATACAAAATAAAATCCCAGGGCTTATGGAGACACAAAATATCATCCGTGAAACATAAAATATAGGTCTAATAAGTAAGACAATGCAACTTTACACGTTAAATATTTAATAAATAAATAATATGATAAATATGGCTGTTTACTTAAAAAGCCTGAATTTTGCTTGTGAAAGTGGGAGTCAAGTGTTGCAGCTTGTGAGTTACTGTGAAGTGGTTGGTGGTAGGAGAATTACATAAAATCAGATGGAAAATGTAACGCTAATATGGATGGGTTTAGCTCACACCATAGGGTGAACTGAGGTTACCAGTAGATTTTCAAATTGTGTCCTTGTGTGAGTTTTTATATTCCTACATGATTTATTTTAGCTGGGTACAGTTTTCTGCATTCATCTCATCTTTCCTGCAGACAAAGCAACCAAGAACAATCACAAAATTTGTGTTGTGTTCAAGATGTTTCCTAATTTTTCAATGGTGTTGGAAAAATCCTGAAACAATACTGATGGGACAGATATACAGAGATCTTTACTAATCTCTAAAGCTGTGGCGATGTGTTGTGCAGTTTTGCACTCGTTCATTCACGCAGACACTTGTAGTTGGACACTGAGGCTATTTCCAATGTAGTTTTTCATGAACTACCTTTGGGCAAATAACCATAAGGTGTCAATGCTCAATTAAAGTGGGAAATATGAGATAGGATAAGCACAGAAAAGTGCTCTCCATAGTGATGGTAAGACATCTATGGTTTTTTCCCTACTTACTCCTCTGACTACAACTGAAATCAACACATCCTAGATGTTGAGCCAATTGATTTTAAAAAGTTGAAATCTTCCTTGCTCAGACTGGAACTGGGATTTTGGGAAATTCCTCACTCCTTTGTCTTTACAGCTTCCCTTTGCTCACTGGACACAAGTTGAGACCCACAGACCTGATTCTCAACCAACTGACCTCAGCCAATTGCTCGGTCCTTTCCTACAAAGGGATACCTCAAACAATGGAGGCCTTTGGATCAAAATATTTCCTGGATGATGCAGGATGTAAACTTTATTATTACAGAGTAGGCACAGGGGTTTCCTGCGGCAGTATCTGCCTCCTCAAAGGCTGCCAAGCCATTAAGCTCAACCCCAGTATATGGATGTGGATGGAACTCAAGATTAGATCTTCAAAGTTCATTGGCTTCTCTTGCTTCTTGTGCTGGATTTTGCATCTCTTGATGAATAGATGTATTCTTTTTTTTTTTTTTCTTTTCTTTCAGAAATCAATAGCTGGGATTGTAACTCCAGTCCCACACCCACATGTATTCTTAAAATAGTGACTGGTGCATTGAACAGGAAAACCTTAACGTAGAAATAAATTATAGAGTCTGTTCCTGCACAATTCAAGACAGATTTGGGTTATTCTATGCAATCACGTATTTTCCCCGACTATGAGTTTGGTTTTTGTGGTCTGGGACAGTGGCTCCATGGTTTTTGTCCTGCACAGGCACAAGTAGCAAGTCCAAAACGTTCACAGTCACAGACTCTCCTCCAGATCTTCCCGTGAGGCCACAGCCACATACGCTATCCTAATCCTGGTCTGCTCCTTTTTCTACCTTTTATTCAATCTGTAGTACATTAACTGTTTGGACGGCTTTAGCTGAAAAACCCAGGCCATTGGATGGTGAACAGTTCTGTGCTGGTGGCCTCATGTTTCCTAGTATTCAACCCCTTTGTGCTCATCAGTAGTGATACATGAGTCTCTTGGTTCCGCTTTGCCTGTAGAGCCAAGACAAATTGATTTTGTAATCTGATTACAGTGCTATGAGTCTGTTTTCTTCATGGCATCTAATCATTCATTTCAATATTTGTTAACATGTAGCAAACTATTACATGGTAAAAATTTTGGATGCAATGGCAAATAACACCAATTATGTTCCTGCCCACATGGGACCAATTATGTTCCTGCCCCATTTTAGTTCTTATAATAGAACTAAAAATGACTATCTTAGTTATACAAAGATTATCCAATCTAATTGAAGTTCAGGAAATTTTGAAATAGTGTTACAGAAGTAAAAGTTTAACTTTAGAGAATTATGAGAAATCTCTCACTTTGAGTCTTAGGAAGATACACGGAACATTTTTCAAAAATCTATTTGGAAAAATAATTATGTCCAATTCTGACAGTGGGAAAAACACCTAGATTGATCCTATACAGCCTTAAGGACTTGGAAGAAATCCTATGTGTTTGGAATTTAGAGATATAGCAGAGTAGCAGAACAGGAATCTAGATTTGTAGGTGCACACCTAGGACAGGCTGAGAAAGCTGAGCATTTGTTTAAAGAAACTGACAAATCCATGAGCTGGTTCAAACTGGTTTAAAATATCAGTTGTCCTTATTAAAAATTATTCTTAGGCCGGGTGCAGTGGCTCATGCCTGTAATCCCAGCACTTTGGGAGGCCGAGGCGGGTGGATCACGAGGTCAAGAGATCGAGACCATCCTGGTCAACATGGTGAAACCCCGTCTCTACTAAAAACACAAAAATTAGCTGGGCATGGTGGCGCAGGCCTGTAGTCCCAGCTACTCAGGAGGCTGAGGCAGGAGAATTGCCTGAACCCAGGAGGCGGAGGTTGCGGTGAGCCGAGATCGCGCCATTGCACTCCAGCCTGGTAACAAGAGCGAAACTCCGTCTCAAAAAAAAAAAAAAAAAAAAAAAAAAATTATTCTTAACAGTATTTAAAAGTAATAGTTAATAATACGTTAAATTGTATAGCTTGAATATTAGCTAATCTTTCAAAAAAAAGGCATTATGACTTTCTCATGGCTGGCTTTAAGTTTCTATTTACAAAATGTTTTTCAGTTTGTTTTACACAAATGACCAAAATCAAAAGAGAAAAGAGCTTCCTGTTGAGTTCTGTTTTCTGCTAGTACCTTGCTCATAGTCTCATAGTCTTGTTTACTTACAGAATTTTTATAGTTTAGGATGTGAAAATTCCTGATGAATCATGCAAGTTCCTTGTATTTATCTTTATAACTTCTGAAATTATAATCTATATTATGAAATGCCAATAGTGTTAATTTGTATAGCAAATTTATGAGCCCTTAAATCTTGCTTAATTCAATTGCCACACTTTGGGAGGCCAAGGCTGGCAGATTACTTGAGGTTGGGAGTTTGAGATCAGCCTGGCTAACATGCTGAAATCCCGTCTCTACTAAATACACAAAATTAGCCAGATGTGGTGGCGTGCACCTGTAATTTCAGTTACTCGGGAGCTGAAGCAGGATTATCACTTCGACCTGGGAGGTGGAGGTTTTAGTGAGCCGAGATGGTGCCACTACACTTCAGCCTGAGCAACAGAGTGAGACTCCGTCTCAAAAAAAATAAATAAACAAATCTTCCTTCAAACTTTGTCACATTTATTCTTATTTGTGTTTTTCTAAAAGGTCACATATTCTCTAAATATCTCTTTTATTTAAAGAGTAATCTGCAAAGCACTATTATCCTTCATGTTACTTTCATTTTCGTCAGCTTTAAAGTGAATAATCAGGGGCCAGGCGAGGTGGCTCACACCTGAATCCCTGCACTTTGGGAGCCCAAGGCAGGTGGATCACAAGGTCAGGAGTTCCAGACCAGCCTGACCAACATGGTGAAATCCCATCTCTACTAAAAATACAAATAATAATAATAATAATAATAATTAGCCAGGCATGTGTGTGCCTGTAATCCCAGCTACTCAGGAGGCTGAGGCAACACAATTGCTTAAACCCACAAGGCAGAGGTTGCAGTGAGCCAAGGTAGTGCTACTGTATTCCAGCGTGGGTGACAAAGCGAGACTCCATCTCATAAAAAAAAAAAAAAAAAAAAAAAAAGTAAATAATCTGGTAGGTACTTTATGTATTGTCTCTTTAAAGTATAAATGAATATCTGCATTAAATAGGATTTTGGTGGAGTATTAATATTAACTTCTTATATTGACCTTTCTGTTATTTTTAAACAGCTTTCTTGAAGCATTGGTTGGTATTTCAGAAGAAATTCTTAGCTTGCAATATTTAGTTTTGAGTTTCAGAAAGCTACCCAGAGAATCCATAATATGCAAATTATTGCTTCATTCTTTGCAAGTGTCTATATAGTTATCAAAAAGTTTGAAGTATTCATTCTCATTGTGACACGAATAATTATTTAGAGTAGGACCTGAAATAATTTAACAGTCCCTATTATTTCTGTTCATTCAGGTCTTGCCATTCCTGTAACATTGTTGTGGCATATTCTAGCCCCACCATAAACATCTCACTTCAGACCCTGATACTAATTATCCTCAGATATCTTTACATTGTGGTGCATGTGACACTATCAGGAATATGTTTGCTATATGCTTGATAGACTTATTGTTGCTGTTTGGCCCCAAAATTCCTTCCTCAGCAGAGGAGTTCAGTAACACCCCAGAGTCAGGACGCTTTCTGCCCCGAATCTCTTCTTTCCTTTACAGCAGAAACTTAAATGCTTCCTGTCATAGCTGGAAGGCCGTGTAGCCAAGTGCCACATGTGTGAGGGTGGAATCTTGGTGCATTTAGGGAAACTGTTGGTAAACAATTAAGAATTCCAAAGAGAAACCTCCTATGACTCATTTTCTATATAAAGGCAATTATTTTGTCATCCTCTTCCGTGGAAATGTACTTTGAAACTGTATGTCCATGATCCATGTTGTCATATCCCAAGGTAGGAAACCAACCCAAAGAGACACAAATCAACAGAAATTTACTGAGGAAGCTCTAAGGGCCCCTTAAGTATAGGTCATGCAGAGAGTTTTTTTTTTTTTAAACCCACAATTGCATAGTCCATCCATATTGTTATGAATCACATCTTATCAGTCCTATACTCTAGGCCACATGTGGCACATATAGCTACATACCACCGTCTCTGTCAACCTGAGGGATTTCTGGTGAAAAAGAATATGAAGATAAGATGCAAAGGGACAAGGAGCAGGAAGAGAAAGAATAGAAGGAGGAAGAGGAGCACAAGGAAAAGGAGGAGTAGGACTAGGATGCACGAAGCCACGACTAGACTTAAAAGACAAACATCTCTCCAAATGAAGATATGCCACTGAGAATTTACCAAGAGTAAAAAACGCAAAGATGAGCAAAATCCATGTTAGAATACAGAACACTAGTAAGTCATAAATGCTAGGAGTTAAATCCCTTTGGTGGATGAAGGAGATTTTGATTATTGACTATGGTGCTGGTTTAAGAGATGTGCTGATACTGAGAATATCCACTGGGCTGTGATGTGACAGCTTTACTGAATGCATGCCTGTCATGCAAGCCTGCCACTCCTCTCCATATTTGTTCTTCACTTTAGCCCAGTGATCACTTCTGCATCCTCAGGTCACTTAACCTTCATGAGTTTTCTAAAACAGCTTCCATTTTACTAATTTAAACCTTCCCTACCATCCTTACTATTCTCTGAGTTCTAGATTCATTTTTCCAATTTTTTTTTCTGACTTTCCAATTTGCCTCTGTGATAGATATTTAAATGTGCTCCAAAATGAACAGCTTTCTCAGCTTTTATCACCATGTCTAACTCTCTCTCAGTCACTTTTATATCTATGAATAACACCATCATCTTGCTATTTGCTTTTTTTTCCCAAAAAAGTAGCCATTTTTATACTTAATATACCACTTTTCCTGATAGTTTAACCCATGTTCCAGCAAGTTTTATTCTAAAATTTAACCCAAAACAATTCATAGACATAAATGTAAAACCCAAAACTATACAACTTCTAGGAGATAATGGAGGAAAATCTTTGTGACCACAATGAAGTAAGGAAGTGAAGTGACCAAGATCCTGAGTCTCTTTTCTTCCTCCAACCCTCAGTCACCATCATATCCCTTGCTTCATAAGTCATGCCAAAGCTGTGACAATGTCAGCCAGTGCTCAGCCCACAGGTGAGAGGACCAGGCAAAGAATCGGGTAAATGAGAGGTGACATGAAAGGCATGCAGTTTCAAATTTATTCTTTTTTTTTTTTTTGAGACGGAGTTTCGCTCTTGTTACCCAGGCTGGAGTTCCATGGCGCGATCTCGGCTCACCGCAACCTCCGCCTCCTGGGTTCAGGCAATTCTCCTGCCTCAGCCTCCTGAGTAGCTGGGATTACAGGCGTGCACCACCATGCCCAGCTACTTTTTGTATTTTTAGTAGAGACGGGGTTTCACCATGTTGACCAGGATGGTCTCGATCTCTTGACCTCGTGATCCACCCGCCTCGGCCTCCCAAAGTGCTGGGATTACAGGCGTGAGCCACCGTGCCTGGCCTCAAATTTATTCTTATTTATAAAATTGTTTTGACAATTAGCACAGGCCCTTTGTATTTCCATGTAACTTTTCAGAATACATTTGTAAATTTTTATTTAAAAAATTGGGTTTTTACTGGGATTGTCTCAACCTACAGAACAGTTAAAGGAAAACTGACAACTTAAAAGTATTAAATCTCAGATTTAGGAACTTGCTGCATCATTTATTTATGCCTTCTTTAATGTCCCTCAGCAATGTTTTTACAGTTCTTGAACATGTTTTGTTAAATCTATTTCTAAGTATTTATTTTTATGCTATTGTGAAATACTGTTTTTCACTTGCCAAGCATGATTTGCTAGCTAATACATCAACCCAGTATAGAGACACATACTTTTTATACACTAGACTTTTTATCTTAGGCCTTGCTAAACTCAGATATTAGAGCTAGTAGCTTTTTAGTAGACAGTTTGGAATTTTCAATATTATCATGTCATATGTAAATACAGACAGTTTGGGTTCTGCCTGTACAGTCTTTCAATCTTCTTTTTTTTTAAATGAGAAGTGATGTTCACAAATTTATCTTATTATTCCTAATGTTGGGGAAAATCAGCTTATCAAATATTTGATCACATATATATCAAATGTGCTGTTAGCTGTTTTTCATAGATGTGCTATATCAGGTAGAGGAAATCATCATCTTGTTCTAGTTTGCTGAGTTTATCAAAACCTAGTTTTGAATTTTGTAAAATGCTTTTATTAGTTTTGAGATTTCTATTTTAGTCTGTTAATATAGATTATATTAATAGAGTTCGAATTATTGGATCGAACTTGTATTCTTGGTAAACCTCAATAAGTTTTATTATTGTTTGTATATGGCTGAATTCAATTTGCTAAATTTTGTTTTGTTTTAGCATGAGTGCAAGTTTATTTAAAAAGGCTTAAGAACAGGAAAGAAAGGCAAGTATGCTTGGAAGAGACCGAGTGGGCAATTTGAAGGACACATGCCTCAATTTGCTAAAATTTGATGAAGGCTCTGTGCCTATATTCAAGCAGTTATTGGTCTATAGTTCTGTTTAATGTCATTGCCTGCTTTGTTGTCCTGTTAATTCAGAACTGTTCAAACCTCTATCTTTTTCGAAGAGTTTGTATACAATTGGTATTCCTTCTTCCTTTAATATTTTGTAAAAGTTCTTACATGTTCTAGGGATGACTCTCAGCTGATGCCATCAAGAAAAATTGCAGTCCTACAACCACAAAGAACTTAAATATGCTAACATCTCAAATAAGCAAGAAACAGATTCTCCCTGAGAGTCTAGAAACACAATCATGCCAACACTTTGATTTTAGTCTAGTGAGATCTGGGTGATACTTATGACCTACAGAACAGTAAGATAACATATTTGTGTTGTTTAAACCATAAGTTTGTGGTGATCTGTCAGGATAGCAATAGAAAGCAAATACATAAACATTATTCTATGAGCAGTTCTTCAGTTTCCAATGCAGTATTTCCTAGACTCATGTTGTACCTTTTCTGTCACAACCTGAAACAGCCTCTTCTCTAAAGATTTCTGATTCCGTTTATTAAAAAATCATATAAACCAATAAATGGGCATTAAGTATACGCAAAGCTACTGGCGTGCCACTGCTTGCTAGGCTGTCTCAGGAGAGATAGGAAATATGTGCACATTATCCATATGCACTGAATTCTTTATCTGTAGTTAAACCTATAAATATTTCAGAAGTTGGATATTTTAAAAGATTCATAAGACTACAGTAGCATACTCACATAAGACTTTTATTTATACACAAAGATATGATAGAGAATACAACACCAAATACACAATGAATAAAATAACAAACGGAAAAACTGGACTTCATAAAAATTAAGACAATCTACTCTTGGAAAGATACTGTTAAGAACTGAAAACAAGGCCAAGCATGGTGACTCATGCCTGTAATACCAGCACTTTAGGAGACAGAGGCGGGAGGATCACTTGAGGCCACGAGCTAGAGACTGGTCTGTGCAACATAGCAAGACCTCATCTCTAAATTTTAAAAAAGAAAACAAAAGCCACAGACCATGAGAAAATACTGGCAACGATTATATCAAATAAGGAATTTGTCTCCAGAAATATTAAGAACTTGTAACCAACCAAATATTTTTAAAAACAGGCAAAAAATACCAACAGATATTTCACTAAAGAAGATACATGGGTGACAAATAAGCACATTTAAAAATGCTCAAAACAGTCCTCAGAAAATACAAAGTAAGAACTACAATGAAATACTACTGCATACTTACTAAAATGACTAAAATGAATGGCCTATGACTTCCATACATATAAACTGTCAGTAATGTGAAGAAACGGAAAATCTAATATATACTCCAGGAGGAAATGTGAAATGCTAACCATTTAGAACACAATTTGGCAAGTTCTTAAAATTTCAAACATTTGGATCAACTTACAGAATAACTGAGTGAGGAGCTTTGCAGACCTGTTATGCAGCCAAGCTGGTGAAAATTATAAAAACACAATTCGGTCTCTGGAAATGGTCACAAGGGTATACGGCAAATAAATATTAAAGAAGATCTAACATTCATAAGAACAGCAAAAGTCAGTCCCATCTGAACCAAGACCACTCCTTTCCTCCCCCACCTCCAAACTCAGCGAGATTAAAACTCCATTCCAGACTGGGTGCAGCCAGGAATACAGGGCTCCCTCTCCCTGGAGCTCCCAGGCAAAGGGCTGTCTTCTCAGGAGGGGCAATCTGTCATGAATTCTCATCCTGCCTCCAGGATGCATATTTAGATGAATGATGTTCAATTGCCAGCTCCCTCATAAAGGCCATTCTCAAAGTTTGTTTTAAATCAGGTCATATTGATTCAGAAACAGTATATAACCTGCCACCCTAAGGCCTTCTCCAGTCTAAACTTTCTGGTGTTGAACAGTTAGGCCTTTAGCTAAAGCCTTTTTCCACATTCACTCAATTGCCTACTCTGAACTGTCCAATGTTGAATGAGATTGGAGATGTGCCTAATGAATTTCCATTTGTTACCTTCAAGACATTTTCCAAGGCGAACTTTCTGGTGTTGAATGAGGTTGAAATGCTGGCTAAAGGACTTCCCACAATCACTGCGTTTCTCCAGTGTGAATCCTTCGATGTTTAACAAGACTGGAGCTGTGGCGAAAAAATTTCCCACATTCCCTGCACTCATAAGGCCTTGCTCCAGTGTGAATCCTCTGATGTTTAACAAGGCTGGAATTCTCACTAAAGAATCTCCCACATTCACTGCACTTAAAAGGCTTTTCTCCAGTGTGAACTTTCCGATGTTGCATGAGGCTTGAGCTTTGGCT
This sequence comes from Aotus nancymaae, assembly GCF_030222135.1. NCBI lineage: Eukaryota > Metazoa > Chordata > Mammalia > Primates > Aotidae > Aotus > Aotus nancymaae. The sequence continues at coordinate 1,562,784 of NW_026988484.1, read as the reverse complement.
AAAAAATTTCCCACATTCGCTGCACTCATAAGGCCTTTCTCCAGTGTGAACACGCCAATGATTGATAAGGCTGGATTTGTGGCTATAGAATTTTCCACATTCACTGCACTCATAAGGTCTTTCTCCAGTGTGAACTCTCTGATGTTTCATGAGGCTGGAGTTGAAACTAAACAATTTCCCACATTCACTGCACTCATAAGGCCTTACTCCAGTGTGGATTCTGTGATGCTGAACAAGTGTGGAATTATGCCTGAAAGCTTTTCCACATTCACTGCATGTAAAAGGCTTTTCTCCAGTGTGAACTCTCTGGTGTTGAATGAGGTCAGCATTACGGCTAAAGGATTTCCCACAGTCACTACACCCATAAGGCCTTTCTCCAGTGTGAACTATTTGGTGTATAAAAAGGTTGGACTTATGGCTAAATAACTTTCCACATTCACTGCATTCATAAGGCTTTTCCCCAGTATGTAGTCTCTGGTGCTGAACAAGTAAATATTTCTGACCAAAGGCTTTCCCACATTCACTGCATTTGTAATGCCTTTTTCCAGCATGAAAGGCCTCCCTACTTTTGGTAGTCCTATGTGACTCCTCTCCCCTGTGAGTCATCTGGTGCTTAAGAAGACCTGAGCTGGTTGGAAGGTCCTTCCCAACCTCCCTGCTTTGCAAGAACTTCTCTGACAGGTGGATTCTGCAACTCCTCAAAACTGGGATCCTGCCCTCTTCTCTTTTTAAGGGTTTCTCTCCACAGTGCTGCTTCTGGTGTTGCTGAGTATTTGAACTGAGCACTCCTACAGAAGCACTCTGCTTAGGAGCCTCCTTGGCCTCCACTCCATGCCAACAACCTGAAAGAAACGTTGTCGGGAGTATATATAGACTTTGGTGTGAGGAGGCAGCACTCTCACAAATGTGTCTGACTCACCCAGTAACTAGTGCCTGGAACTGCTGGCAGAAATGAGGGGGGCTAGCTCTCAGCAGGGAAGGGCCTGCTGTGCAGTGCTGAAACCGGCCAGTTCATGAATTTGGGGAGGCCTTATGAGCACCAAAGATGCAAGGATGGGATGTAGCACAGGGAGAAGAGATAGGGTCCCCAACACGATTATCTCCAAATGGCCTTCCATAGGGCTTTGGCTGCTGGAGACACAGGAACACAGCACAGAAGGGTATGTCCAGGTCCAGAAAATACCAACTGCAACTGAACAGCTGGTGTTCAAGGACTATGCAAAGATAAGCGCCCACCTCACCACACATTCAGTGAGGTGTTCAAGGACTATGCAAAGATAAGCGCCCACCTCACCACACATTCAGTGAGGTGTTTAAGGACTATGCAAAGATAAGCGCCCACCTCACCACACATTCAGTGAGGTGTTCAAGGACTATGCAAAGATAAGCGCCCACCTCACCACACATTCAGTGAGGTGTTCAAGGACTATGCAAAGATAAGCGCCCACCTCACCACACATTCAGTGAGGTGTTTAAGGACTATGCAAAGATAAGCGCCCACCTCACCACACATTCAGTGAGGTGTTCAAGGACTATGCAAAGATAAGCGCCCACCTCACCACACATTCAGTGAGGTGTTTAAGGACTATGCAAAGATAAGCGCCCACCTCACCACACATTCAGTGAGGTGTTCAAGGACTATGCAAAGATAAGCGCCCACCTCACCACACATTCAGTGAGGTGTTCAAGGACTATGCAAAGATAAGCGCCCACCTCACCACACATTCAGTGAGGTGTTTAAGGACTATGCAAAGATAAGCGCCCACCTCACCACACATTCAGTGAGGTGTTCAAGGACTATGCAAAGATAAGCGCCCACCTCACCACACATTCAGTGAGGTGTTTAAGGACTATGCAAAGACAAGCGCCCACCTCACCACATATTCAGTGAAAGCCATTGCTGAAGGGTGCTGCTGAGGACTGGGTCAAATACGGAGGACAGAGAGGTGGGGAATGGCCCTGGGTCAGATATCAGAAGATATAAATGGGTGACTAAGGAAGAAAAGATAGAAATCAGCGACGACCCCTTGCTTTGGTATCAAAATATCTGGGCCCACTGGAAAGACTCCTGGTATGATATGAACCCATCCCTGAGTTCATACCTCCCTGAGCTCCACCCACCGAGTACCTCTTGGTATGGCTGAAGTCATAACGTCCCAAGCAGGCACGAAGGGCTCTTCCCATGACTCCAGCTGGGTTATTTCATGGGTCTTGGAAGATGCAAGGCCTAAAGAAAAGGATAGCTCAGTGGCAGCACTGAGCCAGAATGACTTATCCCATCATGGACCACAGGAAAGAAAACAAAATGTACATAAAGAACCCTGGAGGAGGTTCTTGCAGGAACAACCCAGTCAAATAACGATCACATTAGTGACTCAATTCCTGACACAGACAGACACCCAGATATGTTGGCTAGAAGCAGGCAGAATATAGGGGCACAGAACTGCCATAGATCTGCACAGTGTCACCAGGCCACAGAGAGGCCACTAGGGGTAAGATCCAACAGACTGACTGCAAGACTCCTGACTCCCAAACCCTTTCCTGCACAGCTCTGGGGCAGCTTGGGGAGAGAAGGTGGTAGTATACACAGCCCAGGCCTATTACAATAGATACTTCACGATATTGGAGAAGGATTCAGTGCCCACAATTCAGCTTTGGGAAGAACAGACTTGTCCCCAGGAAAAGGAGGAAGAGCTGAGCCCAGCCCAGGATGCTGGGGCGGGGTGTGAGAACCTTACCCAGAGAGGCCATAAGTGAAAAGTTCTCCAGCATCACATTGCGGTAGAGGAGCCTTTGAGCCTCATCAAGCAATCTCCATTCCTCCTGGGAGAAGTAGACAGCCACGTCCTCAAAGGTCACATAGCCCTGCTAAGATGGAGAGAGTTGAGTTTATATGTGGCCTCCTTAATGGGGACTTTAGACATCTCCCCAAATACACACCCCTGCTCACCCTCTTCCCTAATCCCCATCTCAGAGGAAAGACCCTGCCCCAGAGCCACTTATGCCCACCCTTTCCTCATGGTCCCACTGAGCAACCACAGGCAGGTAGGCAGATAAGAGCCAATCTCAGCTCTGGGCATGGTATGCAGAGTCCTACTCTTCTCCTGCCAGACAATTGGCCTTGAGTCCCCTAGATTGTGTTTCCCAAATACAATCAAATTTGTGTCAGTGTTCTCCCTTAAGCCCCCAATACAAGCTCCTGGGGCCATCTGTTTACACTCACTAGAATATGCACATACTCTACCACATCCACCACCTCCTACACCACCTTATATGCCCCCCCAAGCGTCGCCACATGCCAGTCTATACGTGGCATCCAGAGGGCACTTACCAAATGCAATCAGAACTCCATGCCATCCTAGACCTCCAATGGCACTGACTGGCAGGGGCAACTCTCAGCCCCACTTTGAAGGCCTCCCTACTTGGCTGTTTTTCTTGCTTCATCTTCAGCTACCTGGAATTGCACGTATATCTGGACACCTCTGGCACTCTTCCATTTCTGTGTTGAAAAGCTGTCCCTTTCCTGTGTTACCCTTCCTCTGACTCTCATTAGAATCCCAGACCCGGCCAGGCGCAGTGACTCACACCTATAATCCTAGCACTTTGGGAGGCTAAGGCGGGTAGATAACCTGACGTCAGGAGTTCAACACCAGCCTGACCAACATGGAGAAACCCCGTCTCTACTAAAAATACAAAATTAGCCAGGTGTGGTGGCACACACCTGTAATCCCAGCTACTCGGGAGGCTGAGACAGGAGAATCGCTTGAACCCCAGAGGTGGAGGTTGCAGTCAGCTGAGAACCTGAGAACGCACCATTGCACTCCAGCCTGCGCGACAAGAGTGAAACTCTGTCTCTAAGTAAATAAATAAAATAATATATAGTCTGGACTCAGGGCCCTGACTTTGTATGATCATCTTCCAGGGAACTCAAATGGAAGGGCAGTGAGAATAACAAGCAAGGAGTCCCAAGACACCATAATTCTGAAGACCATGTAGGTAGGAGTTGAGGAGGATGAGGACCTTAAACATCCTCCACTTACCTCTTCATTGTCTATGAGTGACTCTGCAGCCACAAGAACCTATGGAAAAACAAGGCCATGAGAAGCAGACAGTGATGTTGGCAAAGGATCATCCAAGCCCCCTCCTCTGCCCTGGAGTCAGGTGTGCCTGACTATCTACAATCTGGACTTTGGTTCTTAGTAACGCCTCTTACCTGTTGTGGGTTTTTGGAAGAATGCACAATTTCCCTGTGCCTTGGTGTTGCCATCTGCGACATGGCAATAATAATGGTATTCAATCAATAGGACTACTGTTTGTATCAAACTCATTCTTATGTGTCTAGGACTAAGTATGAACTCTTACTGTACACAAAATTAATGCTTCTGTCAACATTTTCAGTGCAAATAAACTGGTAGGTTTTGAAAGTGTGGGTTTCTGGCTGGGTGCAGTGGCTCACACCTGTAATCTCAGCACTTTGGGAGGCTGAGGTGGGCAGATCACCTGAGGTCAGGAGTTTGAGACCAGCCTGGCCAACATGGTGAAACTTCATCTCTACTAAAAATACAAAAATTAGTCAGGCATGGTGACAAGTGCCTGTAATCCCAGCTACTCAGGAGGCTGAGGCAGGGCAATCGCTTGAACCCAGGAGGCAGAGGTTGCAGTGAGCAGAGATTGTGCCATTGCACTTCAGCCTGGGCAACAAGAGCAAAACTCTGTCTCAAAAAAAAAAAAAAGATGTGAGGCACACATCTTTTATGTGGCCTCCTTACTTACTTACCTGAACCAGGAGGCCTCAGGCTCGGCACTCTCAGAGTGTACCTCACATTTTTTTTTTTGAGACGAAGTCTCGCTATGTTGCCCAGGCTGGAGTGCAGTGGCTATTCACAGGCGCGATCTCACTACTGATCAGCATGGGAGTTTTGACCTGCTCCGTTTTCGACCTGGGCCTGTTCACCCCTCCTTAGGCAACCTGGTGGTGCCCCGCTCCCAGGAGGTCACCATACTGATGCCGAACTTAGTGCGGCCACCCAATAAGCATAGCACACTAGAGCCCAGAACTCCCGGGCTCAAGCGATCCTTCCACCTCAGCCTCCGGAATAGCTGGGATTACAGGCATGCACCACCACGTCCAGCGAAAATGTGGGTTTCTTAAACATACTTTTTGATTAAGAATGTGATACTTCCGGGCGCGGTGGCTCAAGCCTGTAATCCCAGCACTTTGGGAGGCCGAGGCGGGTGGATCACGAGGTCAAGAGATCGAGACCATCCTGGTCAACATGGTGAAACCCCGTCTCTACTAATACAAAAAATTAGCTGGGCATGGTGGCGCGTGCCTGTAATCTCAGCTACTCAGGAGGCTGAGGCAGGAGAATTGCCTGAACCCAGGAGGCGGAGGTTGCGGTGAGCCGAGATCGCGCCATTGCACTCCAGCCTGGGTATCAAGAGCGAAACTCCGTCTCAAAAAAAAAAGAAAAAAAAGAATGTGATACTTATGGTGTTTTATCTTAATACTTTACAGTATATTAAGTTTACAACCAATTATGAAGTGCTTACATCAGTTTAACTTAATAAAACCTGTGTTGTTTTATTTGCCTCTGTGTGCATATGAACTATGATCAATTAGTGCTTAAGTAAGTACTTAACTCACAAATTCACAAGTTAATAAACTGGGACCTAGCTCTGAGGAACCTGAGCAGATACCATTTCTTTTGGCAATCTGGCTGCCTGTTACATACTCCCCTGAAGGCAATCCTGCTTAGAGCCCTTCTACTGGAGCAGTTATCATCCCTCCTGTGCTGATGGCTAGGGAAACTTAGGCACCAAAGGGGCTGCTCCACCAGCCTGGCTGACCTTTCCTTTTCTCCAGATGGACTGGGCATGAGGACCTGCTGAGCCTAGAGTGGAAAACCTATATACTACCTGCAGTCTCCATCCAGTCCTGGGTCTTTATAATCCTCCATTCCTGCAGACACAGGACAGACCCACTTCGGACCACAAAACTCCATGCTACAGAGGCAGCCCCATCCTACAGGCCCATCTCTCCCTTCCCTCACCTCAGGGCCCATCTGAAAGAAAACCTTAAGATTCTCCCCCCTAAATAGGAGCCCCAGGCCTTACCCTAGTCCAGGCCTCTACCCACCATGTCTTGGATATCTCCAGCCCAGATCCCTTCCCAAACTTTCAGATGTGAGTGAGCAAGCTGCCCATGTGGTCATGACACCTCCACTCTGGGACATCTCAGGATCACCATGCCCAAAACCTACTCCCTGTGTAGCCTTCCCCGTCTCCATCCTTCTTGATATTCAGGAACAAACAAACAAAAATGCAAATAAAAATCCAGAATGGCTCTTCATTCCCTACTTTCTTTCACAGTCACATCTGATGCAACAGGAATTCCTGTGTGTTCAGTTTTTGAAATCCATCCAGGTAGTCTGATAACTACCCCTCCTCTATGGCCCAGTCCCACTTGACTCTCCACTAGTCTACTGAGTTTACCTACTCACAGGTCTGTCTTTACCCGCCTCACCCTCACTCCAGTCTGTTTTGCCTTGAGGGGCCTTTGGCAAACTTTTTGAAACAGATCGTGTCACTCTTCTGTCCCCAGCCCTCCGCGGCCACCGTAGCCTGCTAAGGATGAAGGCGCAGCTGCTGTGGCTCCACACTTGACTCGTCCCTTCGCAAGCTGCCTACTACGGACACCAGGAGGCCTCAGGTTCGGGACTCTCAGAGTGCCTCACATCTTTGCGAGCCGGGCCCTTTGCCCTCCATTCCTAATCCATCACACTGCGTATCAGAAACGGGACCCCGCCCACGAAAAGCCCCACTGTTCTCCACCCGGGGACCTGAGCAGGCGGCCCTCACAGGGCTTTAGGATTCAGGGGACGCCAGGAGAACGCGGCGCTCACCTGAGCGGGCTCCCTGAGCGCGGCCGCCGCCATCAGAGCCTGTGGGTTGAGCCGGGCGGGAGAGACAACGACCGAGGAGAGCACCTGGGCCGCTCTAGGCGCCGCCACCGAGCCTCACACCCGCCTCTGAGCGGCGACAACAGTGCGCGTCGCTAACGCGCCTTCCGGCACTGGTAGCCTCAGCTCACAACCAGCTTCCCGCAGGCTAAGTTCACCATTAGAGCAGCGAAAGTGACCGCCGAGGGGCGACGCCGGAAGTCCCGCCCATTGCGCGTCGCACGCTTGGGCAGGTCTCTTTTCATTGGCCAAGCGTCGCCGCTTAGCGGCGCGGCGCCTTCTAGGCAATGTTGTTCCCAATGCGCCAAACTTCGGGGAAGTGGGCGTAGCTGCGGAGATGGAGATTGGATATGATAATTAATGATGGAGATGGAGATGACAGATGATGATGGAGATGGAGATGGTGACTGGAGATGGAGATGGATATGATGATGTTGAAGGAGATGATGGAGATGGAAATGGAGATGATGGAGATGGAGATAGATGGAGATGATGGAGATGGGGATGATGATGGAGATGGAGCTGATGGAGATGGAGGAGAAATCAGGGTATAGAACTTCTCTCAGACTCATCCTGAGACTGTTGTAATTGGAGATGGGCCTGGATTTCAGTTTCCTGCAGCTGACACTCCAATCTTTCCTTCTTTTGAAGGACTTGAAGAGGATCTTCAGGGCCACAATAAAGAGTCTTCTTTGGACAGAGCCACATTTACATTCCCAAATTTCCCTTGGCAAGGGGACACCCAACATTAAAGTCAACAGTGGCCAAGCAATGCCTGATGCATGATAATAAGAAAAAGCTCTGAATTCTGGATGTAGGTGACGATAGCGTAGGGGAGTCCAAGGATTTACTTTCCTCCTTCACCCCATGCTCACTTGTGCTCTTTTCTTCCTCAAGGACCCAACATTGGTGTATAGGCACAACAATAGGCGTCAAACCCGTAAGTGAACTCCCCCTGAATTTCTCCCCTTCATCCTTTTCTGCTCCATGTTCCCACTTCCCTTCCATTTCCAAATATAAAATCAATTCCTCACAGGTGGGTAGAATGCTAGACTGTTGTTTACAACACACAGCTATTGATTAAAAAAAGATGTCAACCTTTTATTACATGTCATCCCACTACCTCCATTTCCACAGAATCTAGTCCCCTCACGTTAGTCTAATTTCCCTGCTTCTTTTCCTGCCCCTTCCATCTGTGGGCTGAATAACAGCCAATTTCAACATAGCCTTGGGGTGACTTATGAGGGCAAGAGAAATTGAAGTCTTCCCTCCTTCTTGGAGCTTTCTGGAATGGTGTTCAGTACTAGTTGACTCTGAAAAGGAGGAGGGGAGTCAATATTGGGATTGGGAATATGGTAGACTAGAGAGACACATTTTCTTTACCCGTTTGCAACTATGGCATTAGTTATTTCAGTTAGACAATTATGTGGCATGTGAAAGGGAGGGGAGGAGGGAAGGAGGAGAGTGAGGAGAGATGAATCCATGACAGGAGTGGGACAATGTGTAGACAAACTCCCCCTTCTTAAACCAAGCACAGGAATAAATGTTTTACTTCTTTGAGAACATCTATTAGAATAGATTGTGGATTATTCATCTAATAGATTATGGGTAAACCATGAAAATTAGCTGACCATCATGACATGAACCTTTGTGAACAAATCCAACAAACATATTACAGGATCTTTTCACACAGTAGAAAACATATAGAAAATTCAGAATCTGGCAATAAGAAACCCGTATAACATTTAGGAAAATATATATATGTGGTAAAACTATAAAGACATTAATAGAATGATTATCAAAATGATTAACAAAAATGTCATGGAAATGTTAGCTTGATGGGGTGTGTCAGGCATGTAAGGTGATATGAAAAGAGAGGATGCCTAGGAAACTGTTTTTTAGCCAGGTGTGGTGACAGGCACCTGCAATCACAGCTACTGAGGAGGCTGAGGCAGGAGAATAGCTTGAACCTGGGAGGCAGAGGTTGCAGTAAGCCAAGATCACACCACTGCACTGCAGCCTGGGCGACAGAGCAAGACTCTGTCTCAAAAAATAAAAAATTAAAAAAGAAAGAAACTATGCTTTATCACGACTGGTTTTTTCACAGATGTGGTATTAATTAAAAAACAAACTATACCTCTTCTGAACATTACAGTGAATTGTGTGACAGTTTTGACATAAAGAGTATATGTATACAGCTTAATTTTATCACAGGAAGAGACAATCAACTAAAACAGACTCATATGCGTAAAATTGCAAATAACATGATTGGTGAGGACAGAGCAGACTATTTAATCATTTGGTTTAAGTAAAATCATTATCTACACAAGAAATTCACTTATAGCCAGGCACGGTGGCTCACGCCTGTAATCCTAGCACTTTGGGAGGCTGAGGTGGGTGGATCACCTGAGGTCAGGAGTTCAAGACCAGCCTAGCCAACATGGTGAAACCCCATCTTTAAAAAAAAAAGAAAGAAAGAAAAAGAAATTCACTTATATCTCATTGAATTCACAAAACAAATCCCATGAAGCTATTTTTTTTTTTAAATAGCAACATATGCTGGGTCTATATATTTTCTCTCTAACTTCTGGAATCCATTTCTATTTCCAACCTTTAGGAATATTTATATGTTTATTAGGAGTGAGAACATCAAAGCTTGAGTCCAAGACTCTGCCTTTGGCCATATCTCCTTCAGGGCTGGCAAGCACATTCCTCAGTGTTTGGAAAGCCTAACCTACCCAAGGTGGCATGAGAAGCAGATGAACCTCAGGGTCTTATCATAGGTCAACCCTCAACACATGAGCAGCTGCAGGGAATGAGTGAAGACTGAGGGCTGTAACCAACTAAACAAATTTTGATGACATCGCCTGCCTTCCCCAAGTTTAGAGCTTAATGGCATGAGTCACCGCCCAGCAGCTCTGGAAACTCTGGACTTCCATGGAGATGGCCATCTGGTCCTTAGACACCTGAAGTCTGGCCACCTCAGCTAGAGAGCCCAAACTAACTTTCCATCTCAACTATCCTTATAAGGAAAAGTAGACAGGGAGATGAGGCCATAGGATGGGAAAATATAACCATTTCCTCAAGGAGGAAGGAGCCTAATATTTCAGAAGAGCAGTTTGGCTCCACAGCAGGTAAGCAGCTCTATGTCCTGTTATTGTCCAAACACAGTCTTATGCTCAAAGACACCACCCCAGCAGACGTTGCCTTGGTGATTATAAACTCTTCTGAAGCTCCAGTGGAATCAAGGATCCAGGATCACCAACTACTCAAAAGTACCGCTATTCCTAACCACTACAACCGTCTACTCTTCCACAGATACCACATCTTTGAGCCTTACCTGGATGTCTTTGGTCTGCTGAACACTGACTCACCAAAAAATACTGAAAATTTTACTGAGAAAAACTTATTTCCTCTGCACATACCACCCAAGTATACCATTCTCTCTTCCCAGATCAAGCCTTGATTCACCTTGTTTTGTGTAGTAATGCTTTATTCTTTATACTGCTAAGTAGTATTCCATTGTCTGTATACACCATAGTTTGTTAATCCACCTTATGTGTCTGGTTTTGTAGAATTTGCTAAGTCCACATTCTACCTCGGAGCTGAATCTAGAATGGTAAAAACGAACAAGCAAACGTAAATAAAAAATGCCAGAAGTTGTTCTAAATAGTGGTGAAAATGCCAGGGGATATGAAGGGGAGAATGTGAGGGAATGGCAGTTGTACTGAGGACACATTTGGAAATGTTTAAGCTGAAGTCTCAGGACAGTGCCCATTCAGATGAGTTGGATGTGGGTGGCTTTCTTGAAGGTGATAATTGAGTTGACACCAAAAAAAAAAAAAAAAAGGAGGCAGCTATGAACAAAAACAAGTTTAAAATATTCAGGTAAAAGGTAGAGCAAGTGACAAAGAGATGTGACCTGGAGGTGACGCCGGACACCGCTCACTAGCATTGGTGCCATGAGAACTACATTACCCAGAAAACTTGGCGTCTGTGGGCCAATCAAAGCCCATGAAATGGGCGTCACCGTTGGTGTGGAAAACGTCAGGGCGGGACTTCCTCAACCATCCTCGGGCGGACATTTTGTTCGCTTTTCCATTAATCCACTGGCTTAGTCTCCGGAACGCGATGTCAGACCTGAGGTGACAGAAACGGGAAAACGTGAGACAGCGTCTTCTTCCCTGAAGAGAGGTGGGCCTGAGATTCGACAGTGGCGTTGTCTGAGTAGCCTAGCGGCTGGGTTTGGCCCTTGACGGCTGATCCCAGGTTCCCTCACTAGTCGCCACCCTTCCGTGGTTCACTGGCCTGATGGCGGCGGCTGCGCCGATGGGCCAGGCACAGGTGGGTGCTGCGTCCGCGAGTCCGCGCTCGGACCCCCATCTCTCAATCCTAAAGCTTGGAATGAACGGATTCTCGGGTTACTGCAGCTCAGGCCCCTGTATCTAGAACAGTGGGGGCACTTGTGCTTGGAACCCAATTTGACAGCAGGAGTTGAAGGACGTTCCAGGCAGAGTGACAAGCGTATGCAAAGGCGGTACACAGCTGGAGCGTTTGGGAAAACTGGGTCTTTGGTGTCTGAAAGGATCAGAGTGCGTTATAAGTGATCACACCTGGAATATCATCCTGAGCAGTGGGGTCTCTAGGGTGATGGGAGCCATGGAAAGTTCTAAACAAAGGAGAGTCACGATCTGAGGGTTTAAAAAGCATTCCATAGACAGCTTGGGGGAACAGACTCTTTTTGGCCATGGGGACGGATAATGAGCACTATTCCGATAACACAGTCAAGAGGCATCCTTGAAGATGGAAGCACAGAGGGTAGACATTCAGCCCCCAGGCACTTTGTAACAGCATAGGAATGTGGGAAGGGCCTGAGCCTCTGGGGTTCCTTCAAGACTGCTTGGCTGTCACAGTCTCCCTTTTCTCCACAGGTTCCCATGAACTCAGAAGTTATTATGGACCCTATACAGGTGAGGGGAGAATGTCCATGCTCTCACCGATCCCACCCCACCCAACATGCTCTCCAGGATTGTGGTGTTATATAGAACACTTTCCTGATACTCTCCGATCTCTTGGGTCTGAGGACTCTGGAGAAGCCCCAAGCCCAGGGTCCTGAGTCTGGGCCAGGGGTTTTATGGAGGGTTTTCCATTTCTGCCAACCACTGGAATATAGTTGGAAGGTTGTTCCAGGCACAGGAACCAGTCTGCAAATTCTTAGAGGTGAGACTGAAATGGGAGTTTTCAAGAAATTGCAGGTCTCTTATCATGTCTGGTGGGAACCAAGAGCAAGGGGTGGGAATCATCCTGAAATAGCTTAAAGATGATTATGTAGATTAGGGGTTAAAAGAGAATATTCATTTCATTTAATGAGCCAGGAACAGCCCATTGTGGAGATGGTGGAGATGGTGGAGTTGGTGGAGAGCCACAGATGTGAGATAACTGTGACCCAAAGAGTGATGTACATGTAGAAAGAAGTGTAGACTAATGACCTCTGGGCTTAAAGGAGAAAAGCAAGCCCAACTTTGGTTGTCTGGTAAGCATATTAGTGACCCCAGAGGAGTTTGCTTACAGAAGGGTGAGGTCCTGTATGCTAGGCACAGAGCTTAGAGGGTGACAACTTCTTCACCTGCCTGTGGTTGCTATGGGTAGACATAGTGATCATTAGGACATGAGGAGAGAGAAAACACCAGTGGCACCTGGCCCTCATATGTCCTCTGAGTTGAGGAGTTAGGTAGAAAGGTATACAGGATGGAGATGTGTGGGGGCATGGATGGGGGTTCTTGGGAGCGATGCTGCTCATGGACTTGGCTCTCCTGATTGTGGCAGGGGCAGGTGAACTTTGAGGACGTGTTCGTGTACTTCTCCCAAGAGGAGTGGGTGCTCCTTGATGAGGCTCAGAGGCTCCTGTACCGTGATGTGATGCTGGAGAACTTTGCACTTATGGCCTCTCTGGGTAAGGCCATCACATCCACCCCAGTGACTTGGACTGGGCCCTGCCCTTCCCATTTTTTTCAGAGCATCCTTGTCCTTCCTACATCAGAGCCATGGACACTGCCTCCTTTCTTAGTTCCTGAAGTAGGTTCTGTGAGTGCTGGGCTTGGGCTGTTTGCACTCCTACCTCCTCCTCCTCAGCATTCCCAAAACCTCCTGTCTCAAAGTCTTGCAGGGATGGATTCAGGAGTTACGCATTGTATTGTCAGCCCAGTGGGTCATATCCATCTTGTCCTTTCCTTGTCTGAATTCCTCTGTCTGTATCCATGACACCTCTGTGCCTGGGATTCTGTACTCTTCCTTTAGCTGACAGTTCCTGTGGCCTGCCTATACCAGGAATCGTATGGATCATTATAGTCACTACTTGCTAGGAGCACTGGGCTATTTCTGCAAGACCCTACTCTGGGATTATTTTAATAATATTTAGTTTTCTATATGGGTTACCCCAGTGCTGTTCTATCTTTCCCTAGGACATACATCTTTTACATCCCACACAGTTGCCTCACCGGTGATGGGTACCTGACTGGGTGGATGTGACCCCAGCTGTTGCCACAGGGACTCTAAGTGGGAGTGGCCCTGGCGAGTGGGAGCTGGGGAAAGGTGTGATATCAGGGCTGGGTTCATATCATTTCATAGCCTCCTAGTGCCTACAGTTGTATCAGTGCTAGGGACACTGGGCCATACTTCATTTTTATCTACTTTCTCATTTATACACTTGCCTTTCATGCTCTGGCCTTTGGCCTCTGGATGTTTCATACCTCTGCCTCCAAGTCTCGCCTGTTCCTCTCCATGGCTTGTTCTACAGTGCCTTCCAACATTGTCCTAAACTTAGTGTTTCAGGAGATGTGTAGCCCAAATAATCCTTAACCAACTACTTAGTAGCAATTTGATTTTCTTTGGTATGGACCATAACCTTTTGCACAACTCTCACCTGTCCCCAGCAGCCAAGAAAATCTGATTGTGAATGACTTTGAGACCCTGCCTCTTTTTTGTGCTGTATCCCACATCTTTGTCCTCTCCCAGTTGAGGCCTCCTACATTCTATGACATTTAGATGCCAACTACTGTATAGTACACATTTGCTGAACTTGAGTTTGGACCCTTGTCCTAATGACAGTCCTATGACCTTGGTCTTAGTTGTGTTAGACACATATTTGTAGTGAGGCTTCCCCTCTTCCACCTGTGTCAATTTGTACTTCACTAGCATTTCTCTGCTTTTAGGTTGTTGGCCTGGAATGAAGGATGAAGAGATACCTTTTGAGCAGAGCATTTCTATAGGATTGTCACAGATCAGGATTCCTAAGGGAAGTCCTTCTACTCAGAAGGCTTACCCCTGTGGGACATGTGGCCTGGTCTTAAAAGACATTTTGCACTTGGCTGAGCACCAGGAAACACACCCAGGGCAGAAACCATACATGTGTGTCCTGTGTGGGAAACAGTTCTGGTTTAGTACAAACCTTCACCAGCACCAGAAGCAGCACAGTGGAGAGAAACCCTTTAGAAGGGATAAGAGCAGGGCCTTTCTTGTGAACAACTGCCCTGTCCAATCATCAGAGATGTCTTTTGTGACAGAGGCTTGTAAGGACTTCCTAGCCAGCTCAAGCATTTTCCAGCACCATGTCCCTCACAATGAATGGAAGCCACACAGCAGCACCATGTGTGAGGAGGCCTTTCACCGTGGAAAAAGGCATTACAAATGCAGTGAATGTGGGAAAACCTTCAGCCGCAAAGATTCACTTGTTCAACACCAGAGAGTTCACACTGGAGAAAGGCCTTATGAGTGTGGTGAATGTGGGAAAACCTTCAGCCGCAAACCCATACTTGCTCAGCACCAGAGAATCCACACTGGAGAAATGCCTTACGAGTGTGGCATTTGTCGGAAAGTTTTTAATCATAGTTCTAACCTGATTGTACATCAAAGAGTACACACTGGAGCAAGGCCTTACAAGTGCAGTGAATGTGGGAAAGCCTATAGCCACAAATCTACACTTGTTCAGCATGAGAGTATCCATACTGGAGAAAGGCCTTATGAGTGCAGTGAATGTGGAAAATACTTTGGTCACAAATACAGACTCATTAAACATTGGAGTGTTCATACTGGAGCAAGGCCTTATGAGTGCATTGCATGTGGAAAGTTCTTTAGCCAAAGCTCTGACCTTATTGCACATCAAAGAGTTCATAATGGTGAAAAGCCTTATGTGTGCAGTGAATGTGGAAAAGCCTTTAGCCACAAACATGTACTTATTCAGCATCATAGAATTCACACTGGAGAAAGGCCATATAAGTGCAGTGAATGTGGGAAGGCCTTCAGGCAGAGGGCTTCCCTCATCCGACATTGGAAAATTCACACTGGAGAAAGGCCTTAGGCTGGAAGACAGATACTCCATTTTTTTGTTTAATATAATAACTGACCCCAGAGAGAAGCGCCAAGAGTAGCAATCTTTATGTGTAGCCAGCAGCCAAAAGTAGAACTTTATACACTCACTCACTCACTCTAGGGAGGTTCTTCTGAGTGCCAGCTATATGGGAAGCTTTCTGGAGCTATGCTGAATTTTCTAGACCCTTGCTGGAATTTCGTCAAGGCAGTGCCTCTGATAGAAGCCATCTGTCTTTGTGCTGGAAGAGTCCTGCATTGTGCAAAAGTAACCCTAATGTGCTTCAAAAGGCAGACCTCTGTGCTTCTCCCTTCCCTTGAGGGAATCATCAGTAGCCTGTGGCCATCAAGGATTCTCACTTTTTTCTGCCCCACAACTGGTTTAAGCATGAGCATGACCCAGTTTTAGCCAGAAAGATAGGAGCTGTGTTCTGCTGACCACTAGCAGAGGTTTCCCTTCATGGATATGGTTGATCTCACATGGCACTTCTGATGGATTTGTCCAGCCTCTAAGACTTAATCTAACCTGAAATTGGCTGACTCATATTCTGGTTTTGCAACAAATGCCTTAATTTTTAGACTATCATAAATCTTGGGGATTCTGTTCGCTTTGTGGGTTAGGTTGAGAACAGAATTGGGCTAAGCCAGTATGAAGGGATGAACAGCTTTTGTGAGAGCTCCAACTATTTGTACCTCTGAGGTGATAGTAGGATGGCAAAGAATAGCTTTTGTTCTGCTGTCAGCCTAACTTGCTTTGCTGCTTAAGGAAAGAATGCCAGTCTTTGCAGCCCTAATCTTTTGGTCTGTATGTCAGGATTTTTGCATAATTGAGGTCACCCTAAGCAGTGGGCATTTGTTGTGATAATCTCTAGTGTATCTGGGAGCAACATGAATTAGGTCCCTTGTTCCCAGAAGATATTTCTTATTCTCAAGGCTTCTTAAGGAGAATTTGAACTCGTGGGACCTGTTAAGATCTCTGAAATCTGTTTTTTAGTAGGAAGTTGACACTGGCTGTCCTCCAAAAGGCCCAGGTAGGAATCATAGTTGGTGCGGAGACTCAAATTATTAAGGGGATGGGAAATCTGCAGCAAACCATAGGGAATATGACCCTTCTAAAAGTACATCCACATGTGTTTCCATTACTCTGGCTCTACTATGAGGGTTTACAGAAATATTCCCATACCTGTGTCTCTTATGGCTAAGATTACTGTCCAGAAGTCAGTGTAAACATTTTTGTAATAAACTGCACATATTTATAGTGTACCATTTGATAAGTTTTGATACACTTCTTTCCCAAAAGTTTCCTGATTCCCTTTATATTTTCTCACTTTCCTTCACCCATCCCCAGGCAGCCATTGATCTGTTGTCACCGTAGATTTATTTATCTTTCCCAGAATTTGGCAGAGATACAGTAATTTAATACGTATTCTAATGTTCCTGATTTCTTAAACTCTGAAATTATTTTATGGTTCCTAATGGTGTTCTGTGATTCATAGTTCATTTCTTTTCATTTATATTTTGCTAAGAGTATTCCATTTTAGAGAAGTAGTTCCAAAGCAAATGATCCAGGAGAGAACTCACACAAGAACAAAGCCACTTTGAGACCAGCCTGGTTGACATAGTGAAACCCCATCTCTACTAAAAATACAAAAAACTAGCTGGGTATGATTGCAGGTACCTATAATCCCGCTACTTGGGAGGCTGAGGCAGAAAAATTGCTTGAACCTGGGAGGCAGAAGTTGCAGTGAGCCAACATTGTGCCACTGTACTCCAGCCTGGGCAACAGTGCGAGACTCCATCTCAAAAAAAAAAAAAAAAAGAACAAAGTCACAGTATTTGTCACTACCTTAAACTGAAAGTGATGAGCCATCATTTCTGCTATATTTCATAGGTTACCCTGGCTAATCCTGGTTAAAGGTGGAAGACAACTACACAAAGGTGAAAATAGGGATTTGTAGGGCATTCTCTTGGACTCTGGTGACCATAATCCTATGTGGTTTTTTTTTTCTTTTTCTCTTTTAGTTGTTTAATGTGAATTACATTGACTGATTTTTTTTTTCCAATGTTAAGTCAGCCTTACATTTCTGGAATAATTCTCATTTGGTCATGATGTATGTTGTTGAATTTGATGTGCTGTTTTGTTTTTATTTTTTGTAACGAGATTTGCACCAATGTTCATGAGTGATCTTAGTCTCTAATTTTCTTTCTTTCTTTCTTGCTTGCTTTTTTTTTCTGATTTTCTTTATTTCTTGCCCAGGTTTGGCTTTGGTACCAGCATAATGCCACCTTCACAGAATAAGTTGGGAAGTATTCCGGCTCTTCAACTTTCTAGAAGAGTTCGTGAATAATTGGTAGTATTTCTTCCTTAAGTGTTTGGTAGAATTCACCAAGGAAGCTGTCTGGGCCTGGAGTTTGTTTTGTAGGAAAGTTTATAACAACAAGTTTGATTTCCATGGTAGAGGGCTGTACACGTTATATATACATCTGTGTGTGTGTGTGTGTGTGTGTGTGTGTGTGTGTCTGTCTCTCTGGGCCTGAAGTGTGTTTTGTAGGATGGCTTCTAACTACAAGTTTGATTTCCATGGTAGATGGAGGGCTGTGCTAGTTATATATACATCTGTCTGTCTGTCCATCCGTCTGTCACTCCATCCATCCATCTCTAGAGTGAGCTTTGATGGTCTGTGTCTTTCAAGGAGTTTGTCTGTTTCACTTAAGTACTCAAATTTTTCAAAATATTATTTTCATACTTGTAGAATTTGTAGTGGTGCCACCTCTTCTATTCCTGATACTGGTAATGTCTATATTTCTTTTTAACCTTTATTGCTTTGGGTAGAGATTTATCAATTTTATAATTTTATTTATCTTAAAGTAGTTGGTATTTTTGAATTTTCTGTTTTCTGATATTTTGGGATTTTTTTCCATTTTGACTTTTACTAATGCCTTCTGCTTTTATTGGATTTCATTTCTTTTGCTACTTTTTAACATGGAAGCTGAGGTCCTTCATTTCATACCTTTGTTTTTTTTTCCCTAATAAGGTGGGGGGAATGTTAATGTTAAAAATCTATCTAAGAACTGCTTTAGTTACCTCCCACCAAGTTTGATGTGATTTCATTTTAATTGAGTTTAGAATGTTTTCCTGTTAAAAAAATTCTTCTTGACACATGGCTCTTTTAAAATGTATGTTATTTACTTTCTAAATATTTGGGGATTTTGCTTATCTTTCTAGTAATTCCTGCATTAATTCTGTTGTGGTCAGAATATATTAAGACTTGAATTATTGGCTGGGCGCAGTGGCTCACGCCTGTAATCCCAGCACTTTGGGAGGCCGAGGCGGGTGGATCACGAGGTCAAGAGATCGAGACCATCCTGGTCAACGTGGTGAAACCCCGTCTCTACTAAAAATACAAAAAATTAGCCGGGCATGGTGGCGCATGCCTGTAATCCCAGCTACTCAGGAGGCTGAGGTAGGAGAATTGCCTGAACCCAGGAGGCGGAGGCTGCAGTGAGCCCAGATGGCGCCATTGCACTCCAGCCTGGGTAACAAGAGCGAAACTCCGTCTCAAAAAAAAAAAAAAAAAAAAAAAAAAAAAGACTTGAATTATTTACATTTATTGAGATTTGCTTTGTGACCCAGAATATGGATTATCTTGGTATGAGTTACATGTTCACTTGAAATGTATATTGTACTCTCGTTTGATGAAGGGGTTGTATAAGTGATGATTAGGTAAAAATGGCTGATAATGTTATTTAAGTTTTTTTATATCTTTATTGACATTCTATGTTTTTGTTTTGGTTCTAACAATTATTTTAAGAGGATTGTTGCCATCTCTGAATATCAAATTGGATATACTTCTCTGTGCAGTTCTGACAGATTTTGCTTCACTTATTTGAATGTCTTTTTATTAGGTGAATAATAAATATTTCCTATTTTATGTCCAGTCAATGTGTTGACCACTTTATCATTATGATCCTTTAAATCTTTAGTAATATTCTTTGTTCTAAAATCTCCCTTCTCTGATACTGTTAACATGGTTTAATTTCGACTGGACACTGAATTTTAGGTACTGGTTTTTTGGTTTTGTTTTTTTTTTGTATTTCTATAGATATTCTTGATTTCTTTTTTCTGTTACATGGTTAAGTTACTTGGAAACAATATGATCTTTTAGGGGTCTTGATTCTAAGCATTTCTAGATGAAACTATTGCAGCATACATTTTAAGACGAATTCCCTACTGAGACAAACCCTTTTCTATATTCTCTACCTAATGCTTCATGAATTATGAGGTTTTTTACTCAAGCTAGTTGGAATGAGAACTATCATCTTTTACCACCTGCTGACTAAAGTGGCCTCAAGCCTTGAATAAACATCAGTGGCAGTCAGGCAGTAGACACTGTGGACCTTGGGCAATCCCCAGTACTGTGCTGGTCATAGAGTCCATGGGTAGACCAGCATTACTGTGATGCTAACTGTGATGGCCACAGGAGTCCCTGTGTCACCTCTCCCCCAATTACAGGCAGCCTGGTATATAAAGGGAGACTCTTTATTCTTGGGGGAATGAGAGAGAAGAGAGTGAGGAACGTTGTCTTGGAACCCAGAAAATTCTCCCTTCTCTTTCCCACATCTATCTAGGCTGTCTAGGAGTCTGAAAGATTGATTGCATACTTGGGATTATGGCACCCTCTAGTGCTGAAATGGTTGCAGTGACCACAGTTTAGGGAACTCAGCACTCAGTCTCCTTTGAATTCTCAGAAGGCCCTCTGAAGAAGCATGGGTACAAACAAGGTCAGACTGTGAAGACTGGAGTACATAATAAAATCTTCAGTGCTCAGACATATACAAATATCCATAAGCATCAAGAACATTCAGGAAAATATGATCTCACCAAATAGATTAAATAAGCTGCCCAGTAACCAACCCTGGAATGATAGAGATCAATCAGACAAGGAACATCTTTCAGACAGGGAATTCAAAATAACTGTCTTGAAGAAGTTCAAAGAAGGTCAAGAAAACATGAAGAAAGAATTCTAAAATTTACCAGAGAAATTTAACAAAGAGATTGAAATAATTACAAAACACATGTGCGTGCACACGCGCGCACACACACAGAAATCCTAGAGCTGAAAAAGACAATGGATGAACTGAAAAATACAACAGCAGCATAACTCATTAAGCAGAATAACTTCTTAGCTTAAATACAGGCTATTGAAAATACAGAGGAGAAAAAGGAAAAAGAATGAACTGTACTTAAAAGATATAGAAAATAGCCACAAAAGAGCAAGTCTAAGAGTGATTAGCTTTAAAAAGGAAGTAGAGAAAGATGTAGGGATAGACAATTTACTCAAAGAAATAATTATAGAGAACTTTCCAAATTTAGAGATACATATGAATATCCAGGTATGAGGAAGTCAAAGAATGCCAAGCTGATTCAGTACAAAGCACATAGCAATCAAACTCTCAAAGGTCAAGGACAAAAAGAGGAAAGGTAGCCAGAGAAAAGAAGCAAAGAACATATAAAGGAATTCCAGTACATCTGGTAGCAGTCTTCTCAGCAGAAATCTTATAGGCCAGAAGAAAGTGAGAAGCCATATTGAAAGTGCTGAAGGAAAACATTTTCAACCAGGAATATTCTAGTCAGCAAATATATTCTTCAACCATGAAGGAGAAATAAAGCCTTTCCCAGCAAACAAAAGCTGGGGGAATTCATCAATACCAGGCCTGTCTTACAAGAAATAGTAAAGACAGTTCATCAATCTGAAAGAAAAGAATGCTAATATGCCACAAGAAATCAACTGAAGGTATAAAACTTACTAGCAAAAGTAAATACACATGCAAATTGAGAATATTCTAATACTGTAGTTCTGGTGTGTGAACCCCTCAAATCTTCAGTATGAGCACTAAAATACAAATGTATCAAGAATAATAACTAGAATAACTTCTTAAGAGATAGACAATATAAAAAGATATAAAGTGAGACAACAAAAAAAGAAAAGGGGAGTGATGAGTTAATAGTGGAGCATTTTTGAGTGTTGGCCTGTCTGGCCAGGTTGGGAAGTTTTTTTTTTGGATGATATCCTGAAGTGTGTTTTCCAACTTGGTTCCATTATCCCCATCTCTCTCTCTCTCTCTTTTTTTTTATTTGAGATAGAGTCTTGCTCTGTTGCCCGGCTGGAGTGCAGTGGCATGATCTCAGCTCACTGCAGCCTCCGCCTCCCAGATTCAAGCAATTCTCCTGCCTCAGCCTCCCAAGTAGCTGGGACTACACACCATCATGTCCAGCTAGTTTTTTTATTTTTAGTAAAGACGGGGTTTCACCATGTTGGCCAGGATGGTCTTGATCTCTTGACCTCGTGATCCACCCGCCTCGGCCTCCCAAAGTCCTGGGATTACAGGCATGAGCCACCACGCCCAGCCCCCGGAAGTGCTGGGATTACAGGCATGAGCCACATGCCCAGCCCTCCTTATCTCTTTCAGGTACCCCATCAGTCATAGGTTTGTTCTTTTAACATAGTCCCACAGTTCTCAGAGGTTTAGTTGGTTCCTTTTCATTCTTTTTTTTTTGGTCTAATCTTGTCTGCCTGACTTATTTAAGCAAGATAGTCTTCAAGCTCTGATATTTTTTCTTCCACTTGGTCTATTTGGCTATTGATACTTGTGTTTGCATTATGAAGTTCTCATGTTGTGTTTTTCAGCTTCCTCAGATCATTTATGTTTCTCTCCAAACTGGTTATTCTGGTTAACAATTCCTGTAATGTTTAATCATGGTTCTTAGCTTCTTTGCAGTTAGAACTTAATCCTTTAACTCAGTGAAGTTCATTATTACCCATCTTCTGAAGCCTACTTCTCTCAATTCATCCATCTCAGCCTCAGCCCAGTTCTGTGCCCTTGCTGGAGACAGGCTGTGATCATTTGGAAGAGAAGAGGCATTCTGGTTTTTTGTGTTGTCAGTATTTTTGTGTTCATTCTTTCTCGTCTTCATGGGTTTATCTACCTTTGATATTTGAAGCTGCTGACTGTTGGGTGGGGTTTTTGTGGGGTCATTTTCATTGATGCTGTTGCTTTCTTTTCGTTTAGCAGTCGGCCCCTTTTCTATACAGCTACTGTGGTTTGCTTTGGGTCCACTCCAGACATTATTACCTGGGTTTCTCCCACCCTTGGAGATATCACCAATGGAGGCTGTAGACCAGCAAAGATGGCAGCCTGCTCCTTCCTCTGGGAGTTCTATTCCAGAGGGGCACTGACCTGATGCTGACCAGAATGCTCCTGTATGAGGTGTCTGGTGACTCCTGTGGGGAGGTCTCAGTCAGGAGGAGCAGGATCAGAGACCTGCTTAAATAAGCAGTCTGTTTGCCTCTTTGTGGGGTAGGTGTGCTGAGCTCAGGGGAATCCCCCTCATCCTGGCCCTCCAGAACCAGCAGGTGGAAAAGACTAAGATCGCTGTTCCATGATGCCGCAGCTGT
This sequence comes from Aotus nancymaae, assembly GCF_030222135.1. Taxonomy (NCBI): domain Eukaryota; kingdom Metazoa; phylum Chordata; class Mammalia; order Primates; family Aotidae; genus Aotus; species Aotus nancymaae. The sequence goes on along the minus strand of NW_026988484.1, from coordinate 1,540,001 downwards.
CCCTCCTCCTAGGGGGTCCTCTCAGGGTTATCAGAGTTCTTTCCATAAACTCCTGCGTGAGGATGCTGCAATTCCCACAGGGAGGCCCCACCCAGTGAGGAGTAGTGGACCTGGGTCCCGCTTAAATAAGCAGCCTGGCTGCAGACTGATCCAGCTGTTGTGCTGTGCTGTGGGAAACTGCTCTTGGTCCAGACTGCCCCATCTCACTGGCATTAACAGCAAGGGAAAGCGGCCAACTGAAGCCACAATAATGGCAGCCACCCCTTCCCACCGGGAACTCGGTCTTCTTAGGCAGTCTCTAGCCAGCTGCACTGGCTGGCAGGGATTCCAAGCCAGTGGATGTTAGCTTGTGGAGTTCCGTGGGAGTGAGGCCACTTGGCTCCCTGGCTTCAGCCCTCTTCCCAAGAGAGTGGACGGATCTCCTGCCTCAGGGGAGTTCTCAGGGCCAGAGCATGTAAATAGTCCTAACTGTGTCTCAGTGCCTGCTCTAAGTGGCCACACACCCGAGCATCCGCCTTTAGCTAGACTAACTTAAAAAAAAGGAGAGAAGACCCAGATTTAGAGATGAAAAGGGAGACATTGCAACTAATACCACAGAAATAGAACCATTCGAGAGTATTATGAACAACTGTACACCGATCAACTGGAAAACCTAGAAGAGAATGGAGAAATTCTTAGACACATACAGCCTATGAAGATTGAATCATGAAGAAATAGAAACCTGAACAGATCAATAATGAGTAAGGATATTGATGCAGTAATAAAATCTCCCATCAAAGAAAATCCCAGGACCTAATGGCTTTACTGCTGAATTCTACCGAACATTTAAAGAAAAATACCCATCCTGGCTAACACAATGAAACCCCATCTCTACTAAAAATACAACAACAACAATAAAAAAAATTAGCCGGGCGTGGTGGCACACGCCTGTAGTCCCAGCTACTCGGGAGGCTGAGGCAGGAGAATCACTTGAACCGGGAGGCAGAGGTTGCAGTGAGCTGAGACTGCGCCACTGCACTCTAGCCTGGGTGATAGAGCAAGATTCTGTCTCAAAAGAAAAGAAAAAAATAAAAATACTAATTATACTCAAAAAAACTGAATAGGAAAAAATACTTCCAAACTTACTCTATAAATCCAGTGTTATCCTAATACCAAAATTAATGACACAATAATGACAACAAAAATACAGGTCAATATTTCTGATTACACAGATGTAAAATTTAACAATAATATACTAGTAAATTAAAAATTTCCTTTGTTATTACCAAGTGGGATTTGTCCAAGGGTTGCAAAAATGGTTTAACATATGCAAATCAATAAACATAATACATCACAATGGAATCAAAGACAAAAAAAAACAAATGATCATTTCAATTGATGCTGAAAAAATATTCAGTAAAATTCCACATCCTTTCCTGATAAAAACTCTCGACAAACTGAGTTTGTTAGAGAGAACATGCCTCAAAACAATGAAGGCCATATATGACGAACTTACACCTAGCATGATACTGAATTGAAAAACAACTAATTCTTTCCTCTAAGATCTAGAACAATACAAGGTTGCCAATTTTTACCACTTTATTCAACATACTACTGGAAGTCCTAGCTAGAGCAATTAGTCAAGAGAAAAAAAAGGGCATTGAAATTGGAAAGGAAGAAGTCAAGTTGTCCTGTTTGAAGATGACATGATCTTACATTTATAAAAACCTACTGACTCTTCCAATAAACTGTTTAAAATGATACATTTAGCAAAGGTACAAAATGCAAAATCAACACAAAAAATTAAGTGGCTATTCTATATACCAACAGTGAACAATATGAAAGCAATCTCATTTATAATAGCTACAAAAATAAAAGTACTTCTGAATAAATTTAACCAAAGAAGTAAAAGATCTCTACAATGAGAACTATAAGACACTAATGAGAGAAACTGGACACCAAAAAATTGAGTGACGATATCCTATGTTCATGGAATGAAAAAATTAATACTGTTAAAATGCCCATGCTACCAAAAGTGATCCACAGATTCATTTTTATATTTGTCTCTGCTAGATGTTTTAAGGTCATGAAGTTATAAATTCAGCCTAAAACATAATGATCTTTATGCAATTGTTTGATAAGTAAGATTAATTTAATATTGTTGATTGAATTTTTAAAAAGCTGAGTGTTCTGAGTTACTGACAGGATATTCATGTATTTAAAATTTTTTTTCTATTTTTTATGGGAACATAATAGGTGTATATATTTATGGAATACATGAGATATTTTGTTTTTTTTATTTTATTGACTTATTTTGGGTTTAGTGGGTACATGTGTAGGTTTGCATTTCTCTTTTGACCTTGGCTGGATGAATAGTTTGTGAATATTTTCTCCCATTCTGTAGGTTGTCTCTTTACTTCGTTAATAGTTTCTTTTGCTGTGCAGAGGCGCTTTAGTTTTATTAGGCCCACTGGTCAGTTTTTGGTTTTGTTGCAATTGCTTTTCAGGACTTAATGAAGATTCTTTCCAAGGCTGATGTCCAGAATGGTATTTCCTAGGTTTTCTTCTAAAATGTTTGTAGTTTGAAGTTTTAAATTTCGGTCTTTAATCCATTTTGGTTAATTTTTGTATATGGTGAAAGGTGAGTGACGTGGTTCGGCCCTGTGTCCCCACCCAAATCTCATCTTGAATTGTAAGCCCCACATATCAAGGAAGACTTGACTGGATCGGGCAGTTTCCTCCATGCTGTTTTCATGATAGCGAGTGAGTTCTCATGAGATCTGCTTTTATAAGGGGCTCTTTTCCCTTCACTCCCTGCTTTCTCTCTGTCTGTGTTCACGACGCATATTGGTCTGATATTCTCTTTTTCAGTTGTGTCTCTGCCAGGTTTTGGTATCAGAATAATGCTGACTTCACTAGGGAGGAGTGTTTCTTCCTAGATTTTTTTAAAAAATAATTTCAGTATGAATGGTATTAGCTCTTCTTTTTAAGTCTGATAGAATTTGGCTGTGAATCTATCTGGTCCAGGGCTTTTTTTTGTTAGTAGGTTTTTTAAAATTACTGATTCAATTTCAGACATTTTTATTATAAAAATTGAACATTTGTATCAGGGGTGCACTGACACATAGCTAGAGTCTGGTCCTTTCTATTAGGACCAAGATTTTCCTGAAGTATTGATCCACTCTTAATAAAATTGTAAGAGTTTTTGGTTTTTAATTCTAGAATCTGTTTCTTTAGTAGCCATCTTCTGAACTGTAGGGTTTCTATTTCTGCCATATTTCTTCCTGAAATTTAATTTTCCTAGTTTCACATTACAAAGGCTATCCTCGTTATTTAAAATGATGATTTTAGTTCTTGATGATTTTATTTCTTTTGTTTCTGAAATTTCTTATTTATGTCTCAGAGGTTCAATTTTACTATATTTCATTGCACATGATTTGTAGGTCATTATATGTCATTGCCTTCAGCTGCTTCTCCTATTAAGAAAGCCTGAATAATAACTCTCTTCAATTCTTTAATCAACTTTTGTAACTTTATTCTCTACCTCTAACTTTGTCATTATGGCCTGTCAATGAAATGTTTATTTCGATGGCCTTGAAAAATCAGTCTTTTTTTGGCTGGGCGCAGTGGCTCACGCCTGTAATCCAAGACTTTGGAGGCCAAGGCAGGCGGATCACCTGAGGTCGGGAGTTCAAGACTAGCCTGACCAACATGGTGAAACCCCGTCTTTAAAAAAAAAGTAATATAAAAGAAAAATCTGTCTTTTTCTTCAGTATAACTTGATTTTGCACTCTCATTTTTTTGATATATCTGAATTGTTAACACTCATAACCTTGGACACACTCTTCCTGTGTCTGAATAAATTAAAGAACCCCTTTTATTCAGTTCAACTTCCAAGCTATCTAAATGAGTTTCCCATAAGGAGAAAAAGAACATTACAGAGGGTTTTTATTTTTATATTTTACCTTGTTTGTAGATAGCCTAGAAAACAAAGATTTTATGTTTTAGCAAGACGTTTTTCTGAGTTGTCTTTATTATGTTTTTAATTACTTAAAAAACTGAGCTCAGAAAGAATTAAGGTTTTTTTGTTTGTTTGTTTTGTCATTCACTTTCTGTATTGCTTTTAAAGCCTTTTGATTATCACTCTGGTTACATGAATGATTATTATTTTACAAGTGATCTGTAATTCTTTCTGATCAAGTGTTGTAAGCCTTTTAACATCTTTAGCAAACTTCTCACAAATCAAATTTTCATTTAAATCCTTTTAACCTAAAACTAACTTTAGGATTTCGAGTTGGACCCCTCAAAAAAGTCAAAAGATACATCTCTCATCTTGTAGAGATATTAAATGCCTAGGCTTATTTGGCAAATTATATAAGAAACATTGTCAAATAATAAGGGATACTAGATTTTTTTTTTTTTTGAGATGGAGTTTCGCTCTTGTTACCCAGGCTGGAGTGCAATGGTGCAATCTCGGCTCACCGCAACCTCCGCCTCCTGGATTCAGGCAATTCTCCTGCCTCAGCCTCCTGAGTAGCTGGGATTACAGGCACGCACCACCGTGGCCAGCTAATTTTTTTGTATTTTTAGTAGAAACGGGGCTTCAACCATGTTGACCAGGATGGTCTCGATCTCTTGACCTCGTGATCCACCCGCCTCGGCCTCCCAAAGTGCTGGGATTACAGGCGTGAGCCACCGCGCCCGGCCTACTGTTGATTTTTACTCATTTTCTCTCTCTCTTTTTTTCCCCAGAAGAGATGTTTCAAGACATTTTTTCTCTTAAGGTGTCTATATTTTATAGCAATTTGATAATGTATACTAAAAGATAAAAGCATTTATTTTTACATGATGCTTCCAGAATATGAAAAGTATTTGTGAGTATTCTATGGCAATATGGTTATTTGCATAAGTTCAATAAAATTGGCTCTTTATAGTAGAATATAGTTGAAAACATCAGTTATAATATGAAGACTTTGACTGAAATTTCGTATTTAAAAATGTGCATAAAATGCCTGACTTCAAGAGTTTCCAAACTGGTAGTGAGTAAAGAGACAAAGTGCAGGGTAGAAGTAGGCTGACTAGGTGTGATTCCCTGGTTCCTCTGTTGGGGAAGGAATCCCTGGAGCTGACAGCAGCAGCGAGTCTGGAACCCAACACAGCACAGAAATTCCTGGTGGGAATATAGGCACCAGAATGTGGAGATATCTTCAGGATATGTAATTTCAGAATCTGAGGTGTTATTTATATGTTCAGCAACAACATATCCATACATTACTACTGGATGGCAAAGACCAAATAAATGGAAATGATGAGAACCATGTAAAGTATCACAAGGCCTGGTATTAGTAATTCTACATGGGTCAAGATGGGTGTGAACTCTTCAAACTTTCTAGACAGCATACACACATGCAAGGGAGGATACAGTAATATGTGCGTCATGAGATATTTGAGGTAGCTTTTTAAATATTCAAAAGAAAAGGATACACCTAATGTAAATTGTGAGAGATTTTTGCTGCAAGAAAATTGACCCTGAGAGATGGAATTCCTTCTGCACTATTAATCCAGGCTTCAAAAACTGCATTAAAAAATAAAGAAAACTCAACATCAAGAGACCAGTGAATATCAAATTCTTGACCCTGTAATATTTAATATATGTTTTATGTATAGTTTGAATTTGTGACATGAAAAGTAATAAATCGCTAATTTTTGATCACGTGGGCTTTAAGGTAACATGAAAGGCAAGATTACCTTAGAGATTGTTTCTTATAAATGATAAATATTCACAGATTATGTGATTTGTAAGAAAAAAACAAAACAGATAAAAGTAAATATGACAGTTTGGAATGGAGCAAGATTTAAAGCCTCATGATGTCAGAATAAAAATAAATAGACATTATTGGCATGCCAATACACTATAATTTGAGAGCTTATGTAGACAGATAAAAATGATTACATAAATACCTGTAATATATATGACAAAAGATCACATGAGAAATTTCAAAGCAACAATGATTATGCTTAATTATCTAGAGAGAAGTACACTTTTAAAAGCAACTTTTGTTCTCTGATATTTAAAATACCTTCAAATTTTTCATTTATGTGAAACTAGCTGATAAAAATGTTATGTAAAAAATTTAGATACATTTTACTGGCCATTAGTGATTAATATGTTTTCTTTGCAGATAAAAATTAATTAAATACTTTACATTTAACCTATAATATAGATTAAAGGTATAATAACATATATTATTTTAGTTACATATTTTACAAATAACTTTTATAATGCTGACATTTTTACCCAGCAGTTAATTCCTTCCTATACTTTTTCTTAAACATAAGTTTGGGTTTTGTGGCCCTCTGTTAAGTCAACAACCAGAACTCTCATGTTCCTTTCCAGATTCACATCCTTCCATTCTCCTCATCTCTCTACACAACAACCCACCAATTTCCCAGAGTCCTATGAGGCTTCACATGTCTTTCTTACATGTGGATTTTCCAAGTGATTTCTCTTGTGCAAGAAACACCTGAATCAAACTGCTTCAAATATATGTTTAAGTCTTCTATGATTCTTCATACTATAAAATAAGAAAATTCCTTTAACCTCTACACTTAAAAATTTCCTCCATTAACCTAGACAAATGTTAATGAACATCTCTGAAGAACCTACCATAGTTAGATGGAGTGGTCTTTACATAAAAGTATCCATGATATATTAACTTTTAGCTTTAGTATTTAATTGACCTAGACAGGGACATTACTGTTCAAGTGTATGTTGCCATCATAAATTACTATTAAGCACTTAATAGTTCCTAAATATTGAAATGAATGGCTGAATTCCATGAAGAAAACAGACTCATGACATAGCAACCAGATCAAGAAAAAGTGTTTTCTTTGTCCTGCAGGCGAAGCAGAACTGAGAGACACGAGTATCACCGATGATGAGCACAAAGGGGCTAAGTGCTAGGAAATATGAGGCCACAAACACAGAGTTGTTCACTATCGACTGGCCTGGGTTTGCAGTTAGAGTCATCCAAACTGTCACAACAGTCTAGACTGAATAGAATGCAAAAAAGGAGCTCACCAGGACCATGATGGTGCATGTGGCTCTGGCCTCAGGGGAAGGTCTGGAGCAGTCTGTTGCTGTGAATATGTTGGACTCGCTGCTTGTGTCTGTGCAGGATGATGATCATGGATCCACTGGCCCAGACCGTGAAGCCCGAACTCATAAAGTCAAGGGAAAAATACGAGACTGTATACAATGTGCCAAATGTTTCTGGCATTTTCCAGGAACAGTCTCCATAAGTCTTTTTCATGCTAAGATTTTTACTATTCAATGGACCATTCACTGCTATAGGAACATATATACTTATTGAGAGATGCAGGATCCAGCAGAGAAAACAACAGAAGCCGATGAACTTTGGGGATCTAATCTTGATTTCTAACCACCTGCATATACTGGGGTTGAGCTTAATGGCTTGAAATCCACTGAGAAGGCAGATAGTGCTGAATGAAGGTCCTGTGCCCACTCTAAGTATAAAAGATAAGTTCACATCCAGTTTTATTTAGGAAATATTTAGATCCAAAAGCTGCCACTGTCTGAGGTATTCCTTTAAAGAAAAGGACCGGGAAGTTGGCTAAGGCCAGCTGGTTGAGAATCAGGTCCATGGGTTTCAACTTGTTTCCAGAGAGCAAAATGAAGTTATAAAAATAAAGGAGAAAGGAGTTCCCAAAGATACCAATTCCAGTTTGAATGAAGAAGATAGTCCCTGATTCCAATTTTTCAGAAGCCATTCCATCAGTATCTAGGAGATTTTAATTGAAGTCAAAAGAATCAGTAGAGGGGAAAAAAAAGCAGAAGCAGAAATGTCTTGCTCTCACTGGAAACAGTTTTCAGATTTTATTCTAACCATATTTTCTCCCTTTAAATTAAGATTTTGTGCTTATTTGAGCAAAGGCAATCTGCAGAACTTGCCTTGGAAACAGTCTGATGTCCATTTGCAGAGAATCAGATGAATTAATGAGGGCACAACTGCAAAACCATCTCCACAGCTCTAGAGATGAATGACAGAAATCTCTGGATGAATAGAATAATTTCTGCTAGTTTTGAAAATACAAATGTATTCCAATGTGATTGACATATTTGGGATCACATGAAAATTAAAGATTTTATATTTGCTCATGCATGATATCATCCATAAGAAAGACTAGGTGAATACAGAAAACTGCAGCCATTTGAACCAAGTTACAGTAATATACAAAATGCAAGCAAGCACATCCAACATTTAGCAGGAACCTCAGTTAACCATGTGTTACTAGTAACACCCATGCACATCCAGTGATGTAACTCTGTGTCTGATTTTAGGTAATTCTTCATTACTTCACAATAACTCATAAACTGTAACTATTCTGACCTCCACTCTTACTAGCAAACATCTAGCCTTATTAATACAAGTGCCATTTTCTCATCGTATTTAAGCATTTCTAGTCATTTTAAATGTGTAAAATTGTGCTATCATATTAACTGGCTATCTTGTTTATACTTATAATGTTTTTGTGTGTCTATTCAATTCCTATGTTTTCTGCTGCTCATTTGTACAGCTCAGCACTTTGTATGAACATATAGTTTGCATTAAGTTTGAACTGCATATATGGTATTACTTCAGGGTATATGCTTAAGTGAAAAAGACATGGGTCAGAATGTTGTACAAAGGAGGCTGAATTATTTGAAGCCAGTAGAGGCATATGTATATAGGGACAGACAGGTGGGGAAACGGAAGTGAAAGTTAGGATTCTATGGAATATTCTGTGATATAACTTTGGGTTTTTACAAATGTAAATACTTTATATAATTCCTGAATAATGTTCAATTAAAATGAAATTATAAAATCCATAAAACTCAGAGGTTACACACACACACACACAAATGAATACAAATAAAACAAGGGAAATATTTAAAAGATGTAAGATCTATAAAAGTTAATAACATTATTGTCATATTATACTACAATTTGCAAATGTAACCATGAAGAAAAACTGGGCGATATGGGCCAGGCTTTCTGTCTTATTTCCTACAACAGCTTGTGAATCTACCATTATTTGAATAAAACTTTCAATTAAATAGCCCAGTGATATATAAGGGAAATATGATACCATAAAACCTTGTCTTAATCATATCTTGGTAAACACCATTGGGTATCGATGAAGTGAAACAAATAAACCTACAACGTAATTGGTAGCAAAGCTTTCAGCATAGAACAAAGCAAGTACAAATGCTAACTCAAATAACTTAAATAATCTCTAAACTACATAATTTTTTTAAACAATAAACATTAATTCACTATATTTTATTTTAAATAGATATATTTTGTATTAATTGCTATAGAAAATACCCACACATTGTGATTTGACTGCATAGCAATAACCGTTGTAATCTACAAATGAATCATCAGAGAAATAGCAACCACAAAGATTGAAATCTCAACACATATGTTAAGAAGAAGTCTTAAACCACATAAACAGAACCAACGACAAAAACCACGATTCTCTCAATAGATGCAGAGAAGGCCTTCGACAAAATTCAACAGCCCTTTATGCTAAAAACTCTCAACAAACTAGGTATCGATGGAATGTATCTCACAATAATAAAAGCTGTTAATGAAAAATCCACAGCCAGTATCATACTGAATGGGCAAAAACCAGAAGCATTCCCTTTGAAATCTGGCACTAGACAAGGATGCCCTCTTTCACCACTCCTATTCAATATAGTATTGGAAGTTCTAGCCAGAGCAATCAGGCAAGAAAAAGAAATAAAGGGTGTTCAATTAGGAAAAGAGGAAGTCAAATTGTCTTTATTTGCAGACAACATGATTGTATATTTAGAAGACCCTATCATCTCAGCCCAAAATCTCCTGAAACTGATAAGCAATTTCAGCAAAGTCTCAGGATACAAAATCAATATGCAAAAATCACAAGCATTTCTATACACCAATAACAGACTTAAAGAGAGCCAAATCAAGAACGAACTGCCATTTACAATTGCTATAAAGAGAATAAAATACCTAGGAATACAACTAACAAAGAATGTAAAGGACCTCTTCAAGGAGACTACAAACCACTGCTCAACAAAATAAGAGGACACAAACAGATGGAGAAACATCCCATGCTCATGGTTAGGGAGAATCAATATCGTGAAAATGGCCATACTGCCCAAAGTAATTTATAGATTCAATGCTATCCCCATCAAGCTACCAATGACCTTCTTCACAGAACTGGAAAAAAAACACCACAAACTTCATATGGAACCAAAAGAGGGCCTGCATAGCCAAGTCAATTCTAAGCAAAAAGAACAAAGCTGGAGGCATCACACTACCTGACTTCAAACTATACTACAAGGATACAGTAATCAAAACAGCATGGTACTGGTACCAAAAGAGAGATATAGACCAATGGAACAGAACAGAGGCCTCAGAAGCAATGCCACACATCTACAACCATCTGATCTTTGACAAACCTGAAAAAAGCAAGCAATGGGGAAAGGATTCCCTGTTTAACAAATGGTGTTGGAAAAACTGGCTAGCAATGTGCAGAAAGCAGAAACTGGACCCCTTCCTGACACCTTACACTAAAATTAACTCCAGATGGATTAAAGACTTAAACATAAGACCTAACACCATAAAAACCCTAGAAGAAAACCTAGGCACAACCATTCAGGACATAGGCAAAGGCAAAGACTTCATGACTAAAACACCAAAAGCATTGGCAACAAAAGCGAAAATAGACAAATGGGACCTAATTAAACTCCACAGCTTCTGCACAGCAAAAGAAACAATCATTAGAGTGAATCGGCAACCAACAGAATGGGAAAAAATTTTTGCAATCTACCCATCTGACAAAGAGCTAATATCCAGAATCTACAAATAACTAAAACAGATTTACAAGAAACAAACAAACAACTCCATCCAAAAGTGGGTGAAGGATATGAACAGACACTTTTCAAAAGAAGACATATATGAGGCCAACAAACATATGAAAAAATGCTCGTCATCACTGGTCATTAGAGAAATGCAAGTCAAAACCACATTGAGATAGCATCTCACGCCAGTTAGAATGGCAATCATTTAAAAATCTGGAAACAACAGATGCTGGAGAGGATGTGGAGAAATAGGAACATTTTTACACTGTTGGTGGGAGTGTAAATTAGTTCAACCATTGTGGAAGACAGTGTGACGCTTCCTCAAGGACCTAGAAATAGAAATACCATTTGACCCAGCAATCCCATTACTGGGTAAATATCCAAAGGATGATAAATCGTTCTATTATAAGGACACATGCACACATATGATCATTGCAGCACTGTTTACAATAGCGAAGACTTGGAACCAACCCAAATGCCCATCGATGATAGACTGGACAAGGAAAATGTGGCACGTATACACCATGGAATACTATGCAGCCATAAAAAACGATGAGTTCATGTCCTTTGTAGGAACATGGATGAACCTGGAAACCATCATTCTCAGCAAACTGACACAAGAACAGAAAATCAAACACTGCATGTTCTCACTCATAGGCAGGTGTTGAACAACGAGAACATATGGACACAGGGAGGGGAGCATCACACACTGAGGTCCATGGAGGGGAACGAGGGCAGGGACAGCAGGCAGTGGGGAGTTGGGAGGGATAACATGGAAGAAATGGCAAATATAGGTGATGGGGAGGAAGGCGGCAAACCACATTGCCATGTATGTACCTATGCAACAATCCTGAATGTTCTTCTCATATACCTCAAAACCTAAAACGCAATAAAATATAATTTAAAAAAAAAAAGAAAAGAAACACATTTGTCAACAAATGAGGTTTAACAATCTAAAATTTTGTATGGAATGAGATCCTGAAAATCTTGATACTGCTGTGTTATTGATCGCTCCAGCCCTAAAGAACCACAGTCATTCACAAGTGAAAATGCCTCATAATTTCCCTTGACTATAATAGTTCTGTGGAGACACAGGAAAGATCTAAATTAGGTGCCCCCTCTGTCAGAGACAGGGAAAGTGGAAATGCCTCCCAAACAGGGTATTAGCTCAGACATTTTTGTTTTTTGGAAAAACAACTATCTTATGAAATGTCATATGTGGTAGGAGTGAAACAACAGATATTTAACAGACAGTTCATAAATAGGTAACAGACAGAAAGGTCATCTGATTATAAATCGAATTATGTCTGAACAAAATAAGACCATAAAGGTGTACTTCTGAATCTTATTCCATTCTCAGCACAACATTTGCATTTTAAGACTCTAAGAGACCCTGATTTGTTCATAACACACAAAGTTAATTTCATATTCACCTACACACAAGATTTTCACGTCTATAAATGAGAGATGCAGCTGCCTCTTATTGATCTAAATGAGAAATTTTATTAACAGCCTCATACTGATGATGGGAATTTAGAGGCACATTAGTTAAGTTTACCTTAAACACTATATGCCTCTGCTTAAAAGAAAATAACAAATTATAACACACAGCAGAGAATATCACACAAATACCAAGATTCTATTCAGTAATGGTAGTCAACATGCACAATCTTGTAACTTTCCACATACTTGTATACTGAAGACTTTGGCATTAAAGTTATTTTAAACGTTGTGTTTAGTAAAATGCAATTAAGAGAAGTTTCAGAGGAAATGTAACTGGGAGGAGACAGGAGATGTCAGGCAGTGGTACAGCATCTAGACAACTGGTGATGTGGCTGTAGTCACTCCACAAACATTCCTTTTTTGTTGGAATGTGTTTGGTTCTATAAATCCTATGTATGTATGTACGTATGTATCTATCTATCCATCATCTATCTACCTATTATCTATCAGCTATCTATCTCTCATTGTATCTACCTATCTACATTTATGTTTATCATTGACAAGTTTAAAAAAAATTCCCACCTCAGAATATTGATTTGAAAATTATTTGAGTTGAGCACGGTGGCTCATGCCTGTAATCCCAGCACTTTGGGAGGCTGAGGCGAGCAGATCACCTGAGGTTGGGAGTTCGAGACCACCCTGACCAACATGGAGAAACCCCGTCTTTATTTTTTTTTAATTAAAAAAAAGAGAAAAAATTATTTGTGCACAAAAACGAGAATAGTCTCTGAGTAATACAAGAGGGGAAAGGAGAGAGGGCGACAAGGGCTAAAAAACTATCTGTTGGGTACTATCTGGGAGGCCGATTCATTTGTACTCCAAACCTCAGTATCATGCAACATACCTTTGTAACAAGCCTGCACATGTACCCCTGAATCCAAAATACAAGTTGGATTTTAAAAAAGAAATAATTACTTTATAAAAATTATTTCTCAAACTTCTGAGGGAAATGTCAAGAATCTGATTCCTACCTGGAAAGAAAAGCTGCTTACCAAATATGGAATTTTTTTTGTGGACAGTGGGTGGCAGGCCAGTGTCTGTGCCAGTGGGTGAAGGAAATATCTGAACCTGAGATAAAGGTCTGGGATTCCATGATCTCATCTTCTAGTTGGATGTGATTATCACTTGTAATTGCAGTGACAGTCTGCATAGGGAGATGAAATTATCTCTGAGAACACATAACAACAGTGCAAGCCCCTGAAAGCTATCAAAAGTGAGTAATAAAGATATCCAATAAGAGTGGCAGAAAGAGACAAGGGAAACCAACTTTTAAGATAAATAAACAACATCTCAAGGGAAGATAGGCACAGAACACAGCTCTAGTAAGTGAAGGGAAGAAAACTAAGTACATGTCTAGGATTTTTCATGTATTTAAAGATTTTTGTCTCCAAAATATTCTATTCCATTTCTGAGACCACTAAGGGTAGTGAAACTGAAGGAAGATACATCAGTAGAGTTAGAAAGCATATCAAGAGTGGTGCAAATGAAAATTAAATCTGATCATATTTCTTTGTTATTTCAGTATTTAACTTTATGTCTTTCAGGCATGTTTTATGGTATATGAGATATATCAGTCATCAAACATAAAAAGGATATTTGCCTTCATGGATCTTACACTATCGTTGATGAAAACAGACAATAATCAATTCATCTACAAGACTGCATAGCACAGCATATTACAAGGTCACAGGAAAAACAGAAAAGAAGAGCAGAATGCAGGTGATGAGAAGTGGATGAATCTGGATGGGTTGAACTAGCAAACTGAATGTTCATGGTTGGATTCCTAGTGACAATGACATTTACAAAAAATATTTTAAGTTGGTTAAGAAGGACATTTTTATTTTTTATTTTCCAAATGTTACATATTAATTTTTTGCCTTTTTGCATTAATGGGACCTCCTGTATTTCACTGAATAAAAATGCAAAGGGTAGTCACTCTCCTAATCTCATGAGAATATTTTAGTTGTAGATCATAAGGCATAACTTATTATAGAGTTTGTATATAGGTTTATAAATTAAAGGAAGATAGTGACTATCCTCACTTTCATAAATTCTCTATCTACCTGTCATCTATCTATTTATCTATCAATTATTTGAACACATTGAGAGTAAGCTGGGAACATTGTCCTACTTGACCAGTGAATAGTTTGTATCTTTTATAACCTGAGGCACACTGTCTGTTTCACAGTATCAGTGACGTTTACTTTGATCACTTCAATACAGTGATGCTCTCAGGTTTCCCTGCACAAAAGTGGATACTTTTTTCTGTATAATTATAAATTAATTGTTTGTATGGAGATTCTTTGAAAATATGTGAAAATTCTGGTCCTTATCATCTTTCACTCTACTAGGTTTAGCAGGTATTGATGATCATCTAATCACATCAGTTTGTCTGTGTTTTACTTGGCATTCTAGCAAGGTACAAATTCTCCTGTCTCCAGATTGATTCATTCATGTATTCACTTATTCATTTGTTTATTTATATCTCTGTGGAAACATGGATGCTCTATTTCTTTGAGCAAATTTAATGAGGTATAACTTACCAGCAATAAAATTCAGTGTTACGTGTACATACTGATGAATACTGACAAATGCACACATCCTGTAACCATTGCCACAATCATGACACAGAAGATTACCACTACCCCATAATGCTTCCTTGTGTACTTTCCCATCAACCCCTTCTTCCCATTGTAAGCCCCAGCAAAATCAGTCTTGCATACCATCACTCTATTATGCCCATTTCTGGATTTCTATTATAAATGAAATCATACTATATGTAGCCACCTCTACCTGCCTGTTTTTTTTCACTTAGTGCCATGTTTTTAATATTTATCCATGTATCTGCTTGGATAAATATCAGTAGTTTTTAATTTTTCAGATACAAAGTCTAGCTCTGTCTCCCAGGCTGGAGATCAGTGGTACAATCATAGTTCATTTCAGCCTCGAACTCCTGGAATCAAGTGATCCTCCCACCTCAGCCTCACCAGTAGCTAGAACTTCAGGCATGTGCCACCACACACACATTTACACACGTGTGTGTGTATGTGTGTATATATATATAAACACTCCCAGTAATAAATTCCCTTACCATTGGCTTGTCTGAGAAGACTCCTATTTCTCCTTTGCTTATGAAGATTAGTTTGGCTGGATATGAAATTCTTGGTTGAAATTTCTTTTCTTTAGGAATGCTTAATATAGGCCCCCAGTCTCTTCTGGCTTGTAGGGTTTCTGCTGAAATGTCTGCTGTTAGCCTGATGGGGTTCCCATTGCAGGTGACCTGTCCCTTCTCTCTAGCTGCCTTTAACATTTCTTCTTTCATTTCAACCTTGGAGAATCTGATGACTACGGGTCTTGAGGATGGTTCTCTTACATAGTATCTTGAAGGTGTTCTCTGCATTTCCTGAAGTTAAACATTGGCCTCTCTAGTGGGGTTGGGGAAATTTTCATGGAATATATCCTCAACTACGTATTCCAAGTTGCTTACCTTCTCTTTCTTTCTGGCATGCCAGTGAGTTGTGGATTTTGTGAGTTGTAAGTTTTGTAAAATAATCCCATATTTCTTATGAGGTGAGGTTTGCTTTATTCTTTTTTATTTCTTTTCTTCATTTTTGCCTGAGTTAATTTGGAAAACTAATCTTTGAGCTCTAAGACTTTTTCCTCAGCTTGGTCGATTCTGTTGTTAATATTTTCAATTGTATTTGGAAATTCTTCAGGTAAGTTTTTCAGCACTTTCAGATTAATTTGGTCTTTCAATGACCTTTCATCTTTTAGCTCCTGTATGATTTTATTGTATTCTTTAGAGTCTTTGGATTGAATTTTGACTTTCTCCTGAATCTTGATGACCTTTGTTCCAATCCATATTCTGAATTCTGTGTCTATCATTTCAGACCTCTTAGCCTTCTTAAGAATCATTGCTAGGGATCTACTGTGGTCATCTGGAGGTAAGAATACATTCTGGCTTCCTGAGTTGCCATGTTCTTGCAATGTTTCTTTCTCATCTGTGTGCACTGATGTTCTTTGAAGTTGATATCCTTTGGATGATTTTTTGTGTGTCTGTGCAGTCTTTGAAGTTGCTATCCCTTGAGCTAGTTTTTTTGCTTTTATCTTTCTTTATGTCCTTGGGGTTTGATAGTGGCATAAGGTGGGTTTAGTCAACTGGCATTGTTTCTGGAAGATTTTAGGGGGTTGAGGCTTAGCTTGGCACTCCTGGGCTATGTGCCCTAACTCTGAGGAGCTGGTACCAGGCCCCCAGCTTTGTTCTCCGGCACCTTGAGGTTAGGAACCTGCTGCACTGGAGGGTCCAAAGTGTTACCACCCCGCTGACCACAACACTCTCATTGTGGGTGCCAGGCTAAGTACTTTGTCAGGATGGTGGCTGCAGTCTCTGTGCTTGCTCATGCATGCCAGCAGCTGCTGCAGCATGGTGGGGTACATGTGTATCAACTGAAGCAGGGCACCAGTGGGAGCAGAAAAGTACCATATCTGCATGCAGTTGCACTGGCTGCAGTAGCGGCAGTGGGGCACTGGCAGGGACAGAGTTGACAGTGTCCATTTGCACATTAGTGCCAGAAGGGGTGGCATGGCTGTAGTGGAGCATGGATGGGGGCCAGGTTGATGGCTTCTATGTGCATGTATACAGCAGTGCAGTAGGGTGCCCTACATAAGTGGGGGGATGGGATGGTAGGGTGCACTCATGCTGGCAGAGATGGGGCTATGGGCTGTGCACATGTGCCTGTGGGCTAGGAAAGGTAAGGTCCACCTACATGTGCATGGTGCAAAATGGTGGTGGTGGGATGTCAATGGATGACTGCATGCTGGCAAAGCAGTGGGAGGATGCTGCAGTGGGGGGTGGCTACATGTGGTCTGGTGGGCATTGGGGGGTGGCTACATGTGGTCTGGTGGGCATTGCGGGGATCTTGTCTGTTGGAGCTCTCCAATGGTCAGGCATGGCTGGCCAGTGAAGGAGCTATGATGAGGTCCTGCAGGAAACACCACAGTTGGGTATTCAAGGCTGTGCTATAAGTGGGCATGGCCAAGTTAGGGCCCCAGGAGAGGCCAGCAGATAAAGAGTCACTCAGATCAGATTGACCCCATCCCATTGGCAAGACTTTCCTGCTCTGTTCAGGTCTTATAGTCACCCTAAAGCTAAAGTCTCTTAGAGGAGCATGAGAGCCTTGGTGGATGGGCATCCCTGGCCATGCTCCATTGCAGCCATTTCCAGGCCAAACCTTCTGGGCTCTCCACAGCCTGGAGTCCTGCCCCTGGCACCTCTCCAAGCAGATCTCCCTGCCAGCTCGTATCCACAATATCCCAGTCTCTCAGTGGGAGATGATCCTCCTGGCTGCATCCAGTCAGCCATCTTAGCTCTACTATATTAAAAATACTTAAAATTGGTTAGAAAGGACATCTTTATTTCCTATTTTCTTCTTTTTTCATAATTTTTACTTTTACTTTAGATACAGGATGTACATGTACGGGTTTGTTACATAGGTGTATCATGTGATGCTAAGGCTTGAGATACAATTGATCCTCTTACTCAGGTAGAGCATAATACCCAATAGTTAGTTTCCCACCCTTTTCCCTTCCTTCTCCTCCCTCTAGTAATCCTCAGTATCCACTGTTTCCTTCTTTGTGTCCATGAGTACCCAGTGTTTAGCCCCACATATAAATGAGAACATGTAATATTCAGTTTTCTGTTCTAGTATTAATTTGCTTAGGATAATGGCCTCCAGCTGCATCCATGTTGCTGTAAAGGACATGGTTTTGTTATCTTTAATTACTGCATACTATTCCATGGTGTATAAGTTCCCGATTTTCTTTTTCCAACCCACTGTTGATGAGTACCTTGGTTGATTTCATGTCTCTACTGCTACGGTAAACATACAAGTGCATGATTCTCTGTGATAAAACAATTTATTTTCATTTGGCTATATACCCAGTAATTAGATTGAGGGGTCAAATGTTAGTTCTGTTCCAATTTATCTGAAAAACCTTCAAACGGCTTTCCACAGTGGATGAAATAATTTACATTCCCACCAACAGTGTAAAGGCATTACGTTTGCTCCACAGCCTCATCTGTATTTGTTGCTTTTTGACTTTTTAAATAGTAGCCATTCTGTCTGGTGTGAGATGGTTTCTGTTTATAGTTTTGATTTGCATTTCTCTGGTGATTATGGATGCTGAGCATTTTCTCATATGTTTGTTGGCTGCTTGTATGTCTTCTTTTGATAAGTGTCTGTTCATGTCCTTTTCTCCTATTTAAATGGGGTTATTTGTATTGTTTATTTCCCAAATTTTTGTTTAGATAAAACTAGCTGGCAAAAATACTCTGAAAATAACTTACATACTGGTATGCTGGCCATGTAATTAATAATGTATTTTCTTTGAAGATTACTTTTAATGTAAACTGTAATAACATAGATCTAAGGCATAATAATTGAAATGTACGCATTGATTTAACTATTAAAACAGAAATAATTTTATAAGGAGCATTGATATGTTTACCCACCCAATTGATTCCCGCTTGTAATTTATCTTTTTTTTCTTTTCTTTTTCTCTCTCTTTTTTTTTTTTTGAGACGGAGTTTCGCTCGTTACCCAGGCTGGAGTGCAATGGCGCGATCTCAGCTCACCGCAACCTCCGCCTCCTGGGTTCAGGCAATTCTCCTGCCTCCGCCTCCTGAGTGGCTGGGACTACAGGCACGCGCCACCATGCCCAGCTAATTTTTTGTATTAGTAGAGACGAGGTTTCACCATGTTGACCAGGATGGTCTCGATCTCTTGACCTCGTGATGCACCTGCCTCGGCCTCCCAAAGTGCTGGGATTACAGGCTTGAGCCACTGCGCCCGGCCTCTTTCTTATTTATTTTTTTTTTTTGAGACAGAGTCTCTCTCTGTTGCCCAGGCTGGAGTGCAACGGTGTGATCTTGGTTCACTGCAACCTCTACCTCCCAGGTTCAAGCAATTCTCCTGCCTCAGTCTCCCAAGTAGCTGGGATTACAGGTGCCCACCACCACACCTAGCTAATATTTTGGTACTTTTAGTAGAGACAGGGTTTCACTATCTTGGCCAGGCTGGTCTCGAACTCCTGACCGTAGGTGATCCACCTGCCTTGCCCACCAAACTGCCTGTAATTTATCTTAAACAAAACTAGGGATTCTGCAGCCAGTCCTGTGTTAAGTTATCAATGACAATTCCCATCATGTTCCTTTCCAGACTCACACCCTTCTATTCTTCCCATTTCTCTACATGAAAACCATTCAAGGTTTCTCTCGAACCCATGACAGTGCACATTGCTTTCTTACAAGAGGATTTTTTGGATGACTTTTCTTGTATAAGAACATCTGAATCAAACTATACTGCAAAAATATTTTTTAATCTACTATGATTCTTCATAGTACAAAATAAACTTTCTACTAAATCCCTAAACAAAAAATTATTTCATTAACCTATTTTGATAATTTCTGAACTTTTCCCCAAAGAATGTAGCAGTTAGATTGAGTGTTCTTTGTATAACAGTATCCACAATATTCACTTTTAGTCCTACTATAAGATCTACATGGAAAGAGACAGTATTGCTCATGTGTATGCTGGCATCATAAACTAACACAACAGTTTATAAATACTGAAACATATGACTGAATTTGATGAAGAAAACAGACTCATGGCATGGCAACCAGATCTGGAAGAAGGGTTTCCTTTGTCCTACAGGCAAAACAGAAGTGAGAGACACGGGTGTCGCTGAAGATGAGCACAAAGGGGCTGAATGCTGGAAAACGGGAGGCCACAAACACAGAGCTGTCCACTACCCACCGACCGGGCTGAATGCTGGAAAACGGGAGGCCACAAACACAGAGCTGTCCACTACCCACCGACCGGGCTGAATGCTGGAAAACGGGAGGCCACAAACACAGAGCTGTCCACTACCCACCGACCGGGCTGAATGCTGGAAAACGGGAGGCCACAAACACAGAGCTGTCCACTACCCACCGACTGGGCTGAATGCTGGAAAACGGGAGGCCACAAACACAGAGCTGTCCACTACCCACCGACCGGGCTGAATGCTGGAAAACGGGAGGCCACAAACACAGAGCTGTCCACTACCCACCGACCTGGGTCTTTAAAGTGAGTCATCCAAACTGTCAGGATAGAGTGGACCGAAAAGAAAGCAAAAAAGGAGCTCCCCGGGACCACGATGGTGCGTATGGCTCTGGCCTCATGAGAAGGTCTGGAGGAGAGTCTGCTGCTACAAATCTGTTCGACGCATGGCTTATGTCTGTACAGGACAAAGACCAGGGAGCCACTGGCCCACACCATGAAGCCCAAACTCGAAAAGTTAGGGGAAAAGGATATAATTGTAGATAAAGTGCTGACTTTCTGGCATTGCCCAGGAACACACTCCATAACTGTTTTTCACACTAAGGCTTTTGCTATCCAATGGGCCATTTACAAGAAAAAGAACACTTGTATTTCTCAAGAGATGCAAGACCCAGCAGAGGAAACAACAGAAGCCAATGAACTTTTGGGATCGAATTTTGAGCTCCAGCCACCTGCATATATTGGGGTCAAGCTTAATCGCTTGGAATCCATTGAGGAGGCAGATGGTGCTGAAGGAACTCCTGTGCCCACTCTGTGATTAAAAAACACAAGCTCACATCCAGTATTATCCAGGAAATATTTAAATCCAAAAGTTGCCATTGTCTGAAGTATTCCTTTAGAGAAAAGGACCAAGGAGTTGGCTAAGGCCAGTTGGTTGAGAATCCGGTTCATAGGTCTCAACCTGTTTCCAGCGAGCCACGTGAAATTATAAAAACAAAGGAGAAAGGAATTTCCCAGTATCCCCACTCCAGTCTGAATAAGGAAGATGATCCCTGTTTCTAATTTTCCAGAAATCATTGCATCAATATCTAGGGATGTTCATTTTCACTGAAGTCAGACGAATCAGGATTAGGAAAATCAGAAACAGTGTCTTGCTGTCACTAGAGACAGTTTTCCGTGTTTATCCTAAACTTATTTTCTCACTTTAAACAGATTATTACACTTTTTCCTTATTTTCCCAAAGGCAATTCATAGCAACCAGCATTGGAAAAAAACCTGTGTATCCATCTGCAGGGAAGCAGGTGAATGAATGTGAGCACACTGCAGAGGAGTTGTGCACCACTGCAGAGATGAATGAATGAATCTCTGGGAATAGATACAACAATTTCTGGAATCATGCTAGTTTTAAAGATATGAATTTGTTCCAATACGACTGACATATTAAAGAGCACATGGAGCATAAAGACTTTTATGATTGGACATGCATTATTTTTTTAACAAGAAAAACTAGATTAATGCAGAAAACTGCACCCTATTGAACCAAGCTGGAAGAATACACAAAACGCACAAAGCATATAACTGAGTTCACCACATAGTATGAGCTGCACCCAAATACACCTGCTTATACAAGTTTCTGTCTTATTTTAAATACCTCTTATTTTACTACTGTACAGCAACCAAAAGCTGTAACCCTTCTGACATCTACTTCTATGGAAAACTTCAAGACTTTTAAAGAAAACTGCCGTATTTATTATAGTATTTATGTCTTCATTAACCATTTACATGTGTAAAGTGCGCTACCATATTTATTAGCCTTCTGTCTTGTTTTTACTGATGATATTTTTGTGTCCCATTAATTTCTGTTTTTCACTGTTGATTTTGTATAGCTCAATAATATCTGTGAACAGCATAGGTTGTATTATACCAAAAGTGAATGTATGATCTTTTTTCAGGGACATATTCTTAAGTGAAAAATGCATGGGTCAGAACATTGTCCAAAGTATGTTAAAGTACTTGAAGCTAGTAGAGACATATAAATATAGGGACAAAAGTGATATGTTGGAGAGACAGAAATGGGAGTTAGGCCTTTATGAAATCTTTTTTTCTATATCTTCAGTTTTTGCAAATGTAATATTTTACATAATTACTAATATTGAATCAGAATAAAAATTTAAAATCAACAAAATCACAATCAAAATAAAATGTGGTCCTAGTTTTGTGTCTGCGTGGAAAAACAGTCTTCAAGTGGGTTTAAACTTAGGGGGTACATGCACTCATAAACACACACACACACAAATGAGTATAAATAAAATTAGGAAAATATTAAAATGATAGTGAATATATCAAAATCAGTATCATCATTGTGATATTATACTGCAATTGCCAAATGTAACCACGGGGGGAAACTGGGCCATGTGTAAAGGCTCTCTCTGAGTTATTTCTTAAACTGCTTGTGAGTCTAAAATTATCGTTAATAAAATAGTTAAAATGCTCAGGAATTCTAAAATTATTGTTAATAACATGGTCAGTTAAAATGCTCAGGGATATGTAAGGCAAAAATAAGGCATTATAAATCCTTGTCCATCATTATGTTTTCATACACATCACTGGTGTTGATGCATGGCAACAAATAAATCAGCCTACAATACAATTGGTAAACCAGTATTTTGGCACAGGGCAAAGTCAGTACAAACACTAACTCAATGAATTTAAACTCTAAAGCATATACTTTTGAAGAGAATCAATATTATACAGTTATGCGCCATATAACCTCATTCATGTCAGTGAGGAACCACATACAATACAGTGGTTGGGGCAGTAGGCCACACCATATATCCTAGGTAGGCAGTAGGCATTTCCTATCCAGGCTTGCATCTGACAATGATAAAATCACCTAATAACATATTTCTTAGAATGTATCCCTCTCATTAAGTGACGTGTAACTGTATTTTATTTAAAACATATATTTTGTATGATATTACATTAAAAAATCCAGCCCTCATCAGATAACTCCATAGCAGTGACTATGACCATTCAGCAACCAGATTCTTATCTAAATCTTATCTAAATGCCATTTTTCTTTTTCTTTTGTTTTCTTTTCTCTTTTCTAAATGCCATTTTTCATGCAAAAAAGCAAAGGATCCTGAAAATAAATGCTGACTGCAGGTACACTCAACCCAAAAACTCTTAGTCAAATAAAAAAATCTATGATGTTCTAGCAACTCTGGGCGTACTATCGGGGAAAACATAATTCAGTAGGCAGGGGATTCTATTGCACAATATTCACACAAATCACCAATCGAAGAAACTGTAACTCCAAAGATTTGAAACACAACATATATGTTATAAAAATAAATGTGATTTATATATATATTAATAATTAATCTGTAGGCTGGGTGTGGTGGCTCACACTTGTAATCCCAGCACTTTGGAAAGATAAAGTGGGTAGATGACCTGAGGTCAGGAGCTCAAGACCAGCCTGGTCAACATGTTGAAACCCTGTCTCTAATAAAAGTACAAAAATTAGCCAGGTGCAGCGATGGGCACCTGTAATCCCAGCTACTCAGGAGGCTGAGGCAGAAGAATCTCTTGAGCCCAGGAGGCGGAGGTTGCAACGAGCCAAGATTGCGCCACTGCACTCCAGCCTGGATGACAGAGTGAGACTCTGTCTCAAGAAAGAAAAGAAAAGAAAAGAAGGCAAAAGACTTGCTGCCTATTGGAAATATTATTTACAAATAACAAAGTAAAATAAATTAATGAAGGATAATTAAATTTTGGGGAACAACACTAAAATTAGGTAGTTTTAAGGGAATATTGAAGCATAATAAAATACTATTAAAATATTAAGCTTAGAAATAAGTGATAGCATAGAATAATTGTACCCCAAGATCACTCTAACTTAATTTTGATTTCCAATAAAGAAACTTATTTAACAAACTGGTAATCAAAATGGTAATTTCCTAAATTTTCTTTATATTTATGAAAAGTAGTTTTAATAGGTAAAAATTAAACACAAATGAAGAAATTGTTTACCAAAATAAAACAAAATAGAAAATTAAGTAAATGGCACTGAAAAGAAGTTTATAAAACAAAACTTACACACATACATACTTTGATATAAATTATCAGTGTGTGGGGAAGTCATTTTAGAATGTTATTACAATATTTGGATAGCTAATTCAATTAAAAAATGGAAAAATTTGACTTCACAATTATAAATAAAGTTTAACAATACACTGAATCTAAAATACAAAGATAGACAAATCTCTGAGGTAAAAGTATTGGAGTGCTTTTTTCAGAATTTGGGGTTAAAGAATCATCATTTGTGGTCCAAACTGAAGGCCATTTTATGTCAAAAGAAAAGCATAATAATACTCTATTAGTAGAAATCATATTAAATAAACAAAATTAAACACAAAATTATTTAAATATATAAACATAAAAGTTATTGACTATAACTTCAGTGATGATACTAACTAGATGAAGACCAAAAACAAATCATGCAAAACATAAAAGCTGTTCTTAAAAGAAAAATAATAATATGCTCCTAAAAGTTTGTTTTGCAAGTAAGCAATCATGTGTATTTCATGGACATCAATCAGGATCTTTGACAAAGGGAATATACAGAAAAAATAATCACTTACTCTGGGTCAAGCAGAGTGGAGTTCTCAAAGCTTTTACTGCATATATATAGTTAATGAATATCTGAAGAATCCCCATCAACTGCCAACACGGTTCTTTCTGAGGACTGGGGTAGATAAAGAGGAGGAAGATGGTTATTTTAAAGTAAATATTCACGTTGACTTATACACCCACTGCTTTGTCAAAATATTTATAATAAAAATTATAATTTATAACGATAAAATAGAAAAAAATAGGAACCAAATTCATATGGAAATAAATTATAGAACTAGAACACTGAAGCAAAATAAGAGTAATAAGAAATGGATCAGGAATCATCTTAAAGATGAATCAGAAATTTAAATAAAAAACATATTTGTGAAAAGATGTGTATGAGAATATAAAACATTTGCACGAATCAGAGCCTGAGAAGTTTTATACTACTGTATTATTGATCACTCCAACCCCTGAAGGACTGCAGTGACATAGGTAAAAACGATGCAAATTTCTCAGGATCACAGGAGTTCTGTGGAGACACAGAGATATAAATTGGTTGTTCCCTGCTCTCAAAAGCGAGGAGGTGGAGCTGCGTGTGCCTAACTGGGTGCCTGGTCAGAATATTTTTCAATGAAAAACAACTATCTTATAAAATGGAATAGATGGCTAGTTAAGAGTTAGTAAAAACAGATAATTGACAGATGATTGATAGATTAAAGATCTAGTAGATTTCAGATGGGTAGATGGACAGATAAATAAATACCATTGGCTTTCCATATACACAGGTTTTGTATCTACAGATTCAAGTAACTGTGATCAAAAAATATTGTTTAAAAAAATAAGAAGTATAAAAATAATACACATTTTAAATATAGTATTGCAATTATTTATATACCATTTACATCGTATTAGGTATTATAAGTAACCTAGAGATGATTTAAAGTGTATGGGAGGATACGCATAGGTCATGTGCAAATGCTACACCACTTTATATAAGGAACTTGAGCATCTAATTCTGGTACCCATGGGGTCCTGAAGGCAATTCACTGCAGATACCAAAGGACTATGGTAGATCTATAGGAGATAGACAGATATTTTATCATAGGTATAATTTTATCTTGGCACTTTTGGACTTAGAGACTGTTGGAATCGTACAAGACTATTAAGGTTTTATAACCATCTGGTTACATTTCAGCATAACATTTGTATTTTAGACTATTAAAGGCCCTAATTTGTCCCTACTTTATGATCTTATTTGCCAAATGCATCTTTACATAAATTTTTTATTTCTGTAAATGGGAGATAAAGGAACTTCTCATTGATCTGAGAGATGCTATGAACAGCCTTCCCCTGATGATAGAAATTTAGAGACATTTTATTAAAGTCTGCATTTGACACCACATGCCCCTATTCAAAATAAAACAACAAAATGCAACACACACCAGAGACTATCACACAAGTACTAAGTTTCTCCTATGGCAGAAGCCCATGTTCATTGTCCTGTTACTCCCCAAATGCCTGTGTTCTGAAGACTTTCGTATGAGTGACAAGGGATAGTGTGTTTATTGAGTGGAAAAGCATGTATATATGCTTCAAAACACCATGTTATACATGACAAATACATATAGTTTTCTCTGTCGACTTAAAAAATAAACAAGAGAGAAATTTCAGAGAGAATATAATTGAGTGGAGAGAGGGGAGATGTCAGGGAGTGGATAGCAGTGATGTGGCTGTGGATTCCTCCAGGAACATCTTTCTCTTTGGTATCTGTTTGTTCCTATTTGTCTACTTACCTATCTTCCTATCTATATATCTGGCTAGCTATTATCTAAAAAGCATTTTAGTTTTTATTTCTAGCCAGGGAAGTCTGATTTTTAAAAAAGTATTTCTGAATTTCCTGAAAATTCCTTCTAAATATTGAATGCTTATCTGAAAAAACCAGTTACTTACCAAATTGGGATCTGTTTTGTGGACAGTGGGTGCCAGGTCAGTGTCTGTGCCAGAGTGTAGAGGCATCTGAACGTGAGATAAAGGTTTGGGATTCTATGATCTCATCTCCTTGCTGGGAAGTGATTTGCAGTGACAGTGTCTGCACAGGGAGTTGAGATTATTTCTGAGAACATATGTGCATATTGAAAGTTCCTAAAAGCTATTAAAAATTAGTAATCAAGATATCCAACAAGAGTGGCAGGAAGAGATGGGGGGAATAAACTTTTTTTTTTTTTTTTTTGAGACGGAGTTTCGCTCTTGTTACCCAGGCTGGAGTGCAATGGCGCGATCTTGGCTCACCGCATCCTCTGCCTCCTGGGTTCAGGCAATTCTCCTGCCTCAGCCTCCTGAGCAGCTGGGATTACAGGCATGCGCCACCATGCCCAGCTAATTTTTTGTATTAGTAAAGACGGGGTTTCACCATGTTGACCAGGATGGTCTCGATCTCTTGACCTCGTGATCCACCCGCCTCGGCCTCCCAAAGTGCTGGGATTACAGGCGTGAGCCACCGCGCCCGGCCTGGGGGAATAAACTTTTGAAATAAGCAAATCAAATCCCAACGAGAGATGAACACAGAACATAGATCTAATAAGTGACAGAAGAAAACTAAGCATGTGTGTATCCAGGATTTTTAGTAAATTGGAAAAGTTTGTCTCCAAAAAATGATTCTTTTCTATTCCTGAGAACACTGAGAGTAGTGAAATTGAAAGAAGAGATGTTAGTCAGTACAATTAGAAACAGTATTCATAATGATCCAAATGAGCATTAAATCTATGTTGTCATATCTATTCAGTATTTCAGCAAATGTTTTGGATACATGTTATAGGCATGTTTCAAGGTATATGGGATAGATATATCAGTATATGAAACATGAACTGTAATTGACTTTCATGAAATTTACACCATAGTTAATTGAAACAGCCAATAAATAATTCATCTACTTTATTAAGTAGCATAGCAAATGTCAAGGTTCTATAGAAAATAGAAAAGATTCAGAGACTGCAGGTGGTGTTGTCTGGGACCCATGATTTGCTGCAGTAGGAAATCGAACAACAGTGTTAGGATTTGCAGTGAAAATGGTATGTTTTTTAATTTTTAACTTTTGTGGGTACATAATTGGTATATATATTTATGGGTTGCATAAGATATTTTGATACTGCCATGCAATGCATAATGATCACATCAGGATAAATGGGGTCTCCATCACCTCAACCATTTATCCTTTCTGTTACAAATAAACCAATTATACTCTTTATTTTTAAACGTGCAATTAAACTATTTTTGACTATAGTAGCTCTGTTGAGTTAGCAAATACTAGGTCTTATTCATTCTAGTTTTTGTATTCCTTAATCATCCCCACTCACCCCCACCCCCACCTACCCTTCTCAGCCTCTGGTAATCATCTTTCTATTTTCTTTTTTGAGACGGAGTCTAGCACTGTCGCCCAGGTAGTACAGTGGAGT
The DNA here is from genome assembly GCF_030222135.1 of Aotus nancymaae. Classification (NCBI taxonomy): domain Eukaryota; kingdom Metazoa; phylum Chordata; class Mammalia; order Primates; family Aotidae; genus Aotus; species Aotus nancymaae. The sequence continues at coordinate 1,511,718 of NW_026988484.1, read as the reverse complement.
GATCTCGGCTCACTGCAATCTCCACGTCCTGGGTTTAAGCAATTCTCCTGCCTCATCCTCCCGAGTAGCTGGGACTACAGGCGTGTGCCATGACGCCCAGCTAATTTTTTTGTGTGTCTGTGTGTATTTTTAGTAGAGAGAGGGTTTCACCATGTTGGCCAGGATGGTCTCGATCTCCTGACCTCATGATCCGCCCGCCTCGGCCTCCCAAAGTGCTGGGACTACAGGTGTAAGCCACCGTGCCCAGCCACATCCTTCTACTTTATAATTCCATGAGTTCAGTTGTTTTTGTTTTTAGATCCCACAAATAAGTGAGAACATGCAAAATGTATCTTTCTGCGTCTGTCTTATTTCACTTAACAGGATGACCTACATTTCCAACCATGTTGTTGCAGAGAGATCTCATTCTTTTTATGGCTGAATAGTACTCCATTGTGTATATGCAACATTCTATGTTCTGTGCAACTTTCTTCCGCGTGTCGTATTTCAAAATGCGGAAGATCAAAGGTATTGGGGTAAATAAACGTAAACACAGGGCTTACGCTGAAAAAACAGTCATTAGAAAAAAAATATGTAAACTTTGTTGCAGAATAAGAAGAGTTGGGTGAATGACCGGGGCACGCAGCACTCACCTGAGCGTGGTCCCTCCGCTAGGCCAGGGGAGGCGGCCGAACGCGGTGGGGGGCCTTGGGTAAGGCAGTTCCTATCCCAAAACAGGCGCGGGCCACGGTAGGTGGCGTCACCGAGCCTCGGAAAAGAGGGGACAGAGTCTTCCTGCTCCTGTTACCTCTGGCCTACCCGGGGCTACGAAGCTCCCAGTCAGTGCATGGAGCCCGCCATTGAAAAGTCCGCCCAGAGGCCGACGCCAGAAGACCTGCCCACGTGCTCTTTCCTCGCACGGAAGTGCCCCTCTCCTGAGCTTCTCATTGGCTCAGTGCCGCCGACCCGCGCGGTGTCTTCAGGGTAATGTGGTTCTCACTGCGCCGCCGGTACTGGGGGCGGCGCCGCTCCCGACCTCTGGGCCAGTCCCAGGGCTCCGCGAGGGACGCTGGGAAACGGTATCTGGCGTCTCTGAAGACACAGCGGGGTTTCACGCTTCTTAAAGGAGACGCATCCAGATTTCCGGAGAATGCAGTCTGCATTGAACACAGAAATGTGTAGAGACGGCCGGGCCAGGTGGCTCACGCCTGTAATCCCAGCAGTTTGGGAGGCCGAGGCGGGCGGATCATCTGAGGTTAGGAGTTAGAGATCAGCCTGGCCAACGTGGCGAAACCCCGTCTCTACTAAAAATACAAAAATTAGCCGGGCGTGGTGGTCCATGCCTGTAATCCCAGCTACCCCGGAGCCTGAGGCAGGAGAATCCCTTGAAGCCGGGAAGCGTGGGTTGCAGTGAGCTGAAATCGCCGCATTGCACTCCAGCTTGGGCGACAAGAGCGAAACACCGTCAAAAAAAAAGGGGGCGGGGGAAGAAATGAAAAAAGAAAGAGAAAGAGAGAAAGAAAGAAGAAGGGAGGGAGGGAGGGAGGGAGAAATATGTAGAGACGCGGTATTTCAGATGGTCCCCAAAGCTGCAAAGCCAAATGAACACACATACCATAATACCATTCAGACGCAAGTGCATCCAACCATCGCTGAGATTTAATAAATATTGTCTGGTGCTCTTCAATTGCATGCAGACTGAAGTTTTAGAATCAGATGAAGGAGCTTCAGTGTTAGGTCAGGGCTGGGGGACGGAAGACCAAAAGGGCAGACACAGGGACCTCAGGTGGGAGCTGCAGTGGCTGGAGGCAGATGCACAAGGCCCTGTAACTTTGGTTTCCTTAGAGATAATGTAGAGCCAGTAATTGTGTCCTACTCTGGGAGAGTTGTTGATTTACCTGTATAGTATTTCTTACTCCATATCTTGTTAAATATTTAAGTATGTTTTAGAATCCAAGACCTATCTGAAAAGACTGAGGTACCACGTGTCATTTTGCTCTAGGGCAGTGACTACAGTAGTCACAGAGAATATTTAGAAAGGGAGCATCTAAACCTTGAGATTATTAAAAACAAAAAACTTTTAGACAAATTACATCTAACCGTTTATTTGAAAGAAGAACGATGCATTCAAAACGAAAAGAAATTCTGAGAGCTCTGCTACTGTGAGGGCAAGCTTTCTTTTTATACACCCACATGATGCAAATCTTTTTATAGAGATGCAAAGTAGAACCTCATCTGATTGGCTTTGCCTTATTTGGGTATAATTGAATGGGAGTTCCTACTGGAACACTAATTGACTGATTGGCTATTTGTGATTGGCTGAGGCTCATTTTTGTTTGTTTTGTTAAAAGACATTATCCAAATTAAATTGAACAGAGTTTAATTGAGCAAAGAACTACTGGCCAATTAGGCAGTCTCTGGAGCGAGTAGGCTCAGAGAGACTCCAGCACAGCCACTTCGTGGAGGAAGACAGAAAAAGAAAAGTGATGTACAGAACATGAGCCGGGAGTGATGGCTCAAGCCTGTAATTCCAGCACTTTAGGAGGCCAAGGCAGGCTGATCACTTGAGGTATGGAGTTCAAGACCAGCCTGGCTAAAACAGTGAAGCCCTGTTTCTACTAAAACTACAAAAAATTAGCTGGGTGTAGTGACACACGCCTGTAATCTCGGCTACTTGAGAGGCTGAGGCAGGAGAATCACTTGAACCTGGGAGGCGGAAGTTGCAGTGAGCTGAGATTGCAAGCCATTGCACTCCATCCTGGGTGACAGAGTGAGTGAACCATTGCGCCCGGCCAACAGGTTTTTTGTGTAAAGTTTAGTTTGTCACATATAAGTATACCACCTTTCCCTCTTTTGGTTACCATTTACATATTTTTTTTTATTCCTTCACTTCAATCTATGTGTTAAGATAAATTTTTCTTTTTCTTTCTCTCTCTCTTTTTTTTTGAGATGGAGTCTAGCTCTGTCTCCAGGCTGGAGTTTGGTGGTGCGATCTCTGCTAACTGCAATGTCTGCCTCCTGGGTTCAAGCGAGTCTCCTGCCTCAGCCTTCCAAGTAGCTGGGATTACAGATGCCCACCACCACGCCCAGCTAATTTTTTGGTATTTTTAGTAGAGATGGGTTTTGCCACGTTGCCCAGGCTAGTCTTGAAAGATATTTGTTAAAGGATACAAAATTACATTTACATAACAGGAATGCCTTCTTAGTGTTCTGTACCACCGTAGGATGATGATAATTAACAATAATATACAACTTCAGGCCGGGCACCGTGGTTCACGCCTGTAATCCCAGCACTTTGGGAGGCTGAGTCGGGTGGGTGAACTCCTGAGGTCAGGAGTTCAAGACCAGACTGACCGACATGCTGAAACCCCATCTCTACTAAAAATACAAAAAACTTGATGGGCGTGTATTAAATACATATATATATACACATATATAAATACTCAACATATATATATAAATACAACTATATACTCTCTATATACATATATAATATATACAACATATATTATAAGTTGTATATAAATACAACTTCAAAAGCTAAATGAGGATATTGAACATGCTCAACATACAAAACTGATAAATTCCTGAGAAGATGGATGTACTTACTAATTACCCTGATCTGAGCACTATATGTATCAAAGAATCACTATGTATCCCCTTGAATATGCATAACTATTATTTGTCAATTTTAAAAGAAAATTAAATAAATTATGCATAAACATAATCTAACCATGAGGACACCTCACTATACACCATATGAGGCAAATTTTATAGAACAAATGGCCTGTATTTTAAAAACTAGCAACAAAAAAGAAAGACGCTCAAAGAAAAGAAATTGTTTCAAATCAATAGAGATTAAAGATACATGAGAAATTAATGCACATCATCATATTTAGTATTGGACTGGAAAAACAGCTATAATGGGTGTTAACAGGACAAAGGACACAATTTGAATATGGTATGTTAATTACACAATACTATTATATCCATATGAAATTTCCTGAATTTGATGATTGTGCTCAGGTTAAAAAAGAAAATGTTCTTTATTTAGTAAATATACACCATAATTATTCATTTTTAAAATGGGGGCATTGTTCCCAGCTTACTCTGAAAGTGTTCAAAATAATAGATAGATAGATAGATAGATAGATAGATAGATAGATGACAGAGATTTATGAAGCTGAAGATAGTATCTTTCTTACATTGATAAATAACATGTATACAAATCCTGTATTAAATTATACCTTGAGGTTGCAGTGAGCCAAGATCGTGCCATTGCACTCCAGCCTGGGCAACAAGAGTAAAACTCTGTCTAAAAAAAAAAACAATTATGCCTCCATGGTCAATAATTGAAATATTCCCATGAGATGAGAAAGAAAAGAAGAGTGGCTGCCCTTTGTATTCTTATCCAATATAACACTGGAGGTTCTATTAGTACAAAAAGTGAAGATAATGAATATGTAACTGTTGAAAAATCAGAAATAAAGATGTCCTTCCTGACCAATTTAATGTATTTCCTCAAATGTCATTGCCACCAGGAATCCTACCATGGATATTCAGTTTGCTATTTCGACTTATCTGGGCTCCCTCCACTTTTTATCACCTATATCCTGCTATTTTTTTCTGTTTTCCATAGGACCTTGTAAGGTGCTATGCTGCTCAGTCCTATAGATGAATTGCTTGTTGTCCTGTTTTCATCAACTTGTAAGTTCCATGTAGGCAAATTTCTTTTTTTTGTTGTTTTTCTTTGTTTTTTTTTTTTTTTTTTGAGATGGAGTTTTGCTCTTGCTGCCCAGAAATACAAAATCAATGTTAAAAAAAATGAGTAGCATTTCTATACACTAACAACATCTAGGCTGAGAGTAAAATCAAGAACACAATCCCATTTACAGTGGTCACAAAGACAATGAAATATCTAGGGATACAAGGTAAACACAGAGGTGAAAGATCTCTACAAGGGGAACTACAAAACACTGCTGAAAGAAATCAGAGATGACACAAACAAATGGAAAAACATTCTATGCTCATGCATTGAAAGAATAAATATTGAAAATAGCCATACTGCCCAAAGCAATTTACGGATTCAATGCTATTCCATGAAACTACCAATGTCATTCTTCACAGAATTAGGAAAAAACATTCTAAAATTCATATGGAACCAAAAAAACAGTGCAAATAGCCAAATCAATCCTAAGCAAGAACAAAACCAGGGGCATAACACTACCCAACTTTGAACTATACTATAAAGCCATAGTAATCAAAACAGCGTGGTATGGGTACAAAAAACAGACACATAGACCAATAGAACAGAACAGAAAACTGAGAAAGTTATATATGTACAACTATCTAATCTTCGGCAAGGTCAACAGAAAAAAGCAATAGGGAAAGTATCTCTATTAAATAAATGGTGCTGGGATAACTGGCTAGCCATATGCAAAGGATTGATGCTGGACCCATCTTTCACCATACAAAAATTAACTCCAAGGGGTGTGCAGGGGTACGGGAGGTATAACATTAGGAGAAATATCTAATGTAGACAGGGTGATGGATGCAGGAAACCACCATGGCACGTATATAACTATGTAACAAACCTAAATGTCCTGCACATGTACCCCAGAACTTAAAGTATAATTTAAAAAAGAAAGAGATCAAAAAAATTAACTCCAAATTAATTATAGATTTAAATGTAAGACCTCAAACTATTGTTTTCCTGAAAGACAACCTAGGAAATACTCTTCTTGACATTGGCCTTGGTAAATAGTTTTTGGTTAAGTTCCCAAAACCAATCACAACAAAAATGAAAATAGACAAGTGGGATCTCTTTAAACTAAAGGGCTTCTACACAGCAAAAGAAATGATCAATACTGCAAACAGACAACCTGCAGAATGGAAGAAGTTATTTACAAATTATGCATCCAACAAAGGACTGCTCTCCAGAATGCATAGGGAACTTAAATCAACAAGTAAGGCCGGGCGCGGAGGCTCACGCCTGTAATCCCAGCACTTTGGGAGGCCGAGGCGGGTGGATCACGAGGTCAAGAGATCGAGACCATCCTGGTCAACATGGTGAAACCCCGTCTCTACTAAAAATACAAAAAATTAGCTGGGCATGGTGGCGCGCGCCTGTAATCCAAGCTACTCAGGAGGCTGAGGCAGGAGAATTGCCTGAACCCAGGAGGCGGAGGTTGCGGTGAGCCGAGATCACGCCATTGCACTCCAGCCTGGGTAACAAGAGCGAAACTCCGTCTCAAAAAAAAAAAAAAAAATCAACAAGCAAGACACAAATAATCCCACAAAAAATGGACAAAGGACATGAACAGATGCTTCTCAAAAGAAGACATACATGTGGCCAACAAGGATATGAAAAAATGCTCAGCATCAGTAATCATCAAAGAAATGCAAATCAAAACCATAAGATACTATCTCGCATCAGTCAGAATGGCTATTATTCAAAAATTTAAAAATACACACACACACACACACACACACACACACGTATACTAGCGAGGCTCTGGTGAAAAGGGAATGCTTTACTGTTGATGAAAATGTAAATTGGTCCAGCCACTGTGAAATGCAGTCAGGAGATTTCTCAAAGAACTTAAAACAGAACTACCATTCAACCCAGCAATCTCATTACTGGATATATACACCCCAAAAAAGTAAATCATTCTATGAAAAAAACACGTGCACTCACATGTTCATTGCTGCACTATTAACAATAGCAAAGACATGGAATTAACCCAGCTGCCCATCAATGATAGGTTGAATAAAGAAAATGTGACACAGGCCAGGCATGGTGGCTCACATCTGTAATCCCAGCACTTTGGGAGGCTGAGGCAGGCAGACCACAAGGTCAAGAGATCAAGATCATCCTGGCCAACATGGTGAAACCCTATCTCTATTAAAAATACAAAAATTAGACGGGTGTGGTGGCAGACGCCTGTAATCACAACTACTTGGGAGGCTGAAGCAGGAGAATGGCTTGAACCCAGGAGGTAGAGACTGCAGCGAGCCAAGATCAAGCCACTGCACTCCAGCCTGGTAACAGAGTGAGACTCCATCTCAAAAAAAAAAAAAAAAAAGGTGATACAAATATGCCAAGAAATACTATGCAGCCATTAAAAAGAAAGAAATCATGCCCTTTGTGGCAACATGGATGGACCTGGAGGCCATCGTCCTAAGCAAATTAATGCAGGAATGGAAAACCGAATACTGCATGTTCTCACTTATAAGTAGGCGCTAACCATTGAGCATACATGGACATAAATATAGGAACAATAGACACTGTGGACTACTAAAGGGTGGAGGGAGGGGGGTGAGTTAAAAAACTACCATCAACTACTGTGCTCACTACCTGCGTGATGGGATCTGTACTCCAAAGCTCAGCATCACACAATTTCTATGTAAAAATTGCACACGTACCCCCATGTCTAAAATAAAATCTCAAATTCATTAACAAAACAAAACTGGAGGAATCACCTTACCTGACTTCAAATTATTCTACAGAGCTATTTTAACCAAAACAGCATGGTACTGGCATAAAAATAGACACATAGACCAATGGAACAGAATAGAGAACCCAGAAATAAAGACATCTATCTACTGTGAACTAATTGCCAACAAAGGTGCCAAGAACATACGTTGAGGAAAGGATAGTCTCTTCAATAACTGGTGCTGAGAAAACTGGATGTTTATATGCAGAAGAATAAAATGAGACCCCTATTTCTTGCCATATACAAAAAATCAAATCAAAATTAATTAAACACTTAAATCTTAGGCCTGAAACTATGAAACTACTAAAAGAAAATATGGGAGAAGCTTTCCAAAACATTGGGCTGGACAGAGATTTCTTGAATAAAACCCCACAAGCACAAGCAACCAAGGCAAAAAATGGGCAAATGGGATTACATCTAGTTAAAAAGCTTCTGGACAGCAAAGGAAACAGTCAATACAATAAAGAGACAACTCGATCAGGCGCGGTGGCTCACGCCTGTAATCCCAGCACTTTGGGAGGCCGAGGCGGGTGGATCACGAGGTCAAGAGATCGAGACCATCCTGGTCAATAAGGTGAAACCCCGTCTCTACTAAAAAATACAAAAATTAGCTGGGCATGGTGGCGCACGCCTGTAGTCCCAGCTACTCGGGAGGCTGAGGCATGAGAATTGCTTGAACCCAGGAGGCAGAGGTTGCGGTGAGCCGAGATCATGCCATTGCACTGCAGCCTGGGTAACAAGAGCGAAACTCTGTCTCAAAAAAAAAAAAAAAAAAAAAAAAGAGACAACTCATAGAATGGGAGAAAACATTTACAAACTATCAATCTGACAAGGGATTAATTACCAGAATATATGAGGAGCTCAAACAATTCAAAAGGAAAAACATCAAATTATCTGATTTTAAAAAGGGCAAAATACCTGAACAGACATTTCTCAAGTAAGATGTGCAAACAGCAAACAGATATATGAAAAGGTGTTCAGCATTATTGCTCATTAGAGAAATGTAAATCAAAACAAAGATGTAGCGCCTCATCCCAGATGAAATGGTTTTTATCCAAAAGACAGGCAGTAACCAACACTGGTAAGGATGTGGAGAAAAGGGAACGCTTGTACACTACTGATGGGAATGTAAATTAGTTCAACCACTATGGAGACAGTGGAGGTTCCTCAAAAAACCAAAAATAGAGCTACGATGTGATCCAGCAACCCCACTGCTAGGCATATAATCAAAAGAAAGGAAATCAGGGCTGGGTATGGTGGCTCATGCCTGTAATCCCAGCACATTGAGAGGCTGAGGCAGATGGATCCCTTGAGGCCATGAGTTCGAGAACAGCCTGGCCAACATGGCGAAACTCTGTCTCTACTAAAATAGAAAAAAATAGCCGGGTGTTGTGGTGCATGCCTGTAATCAGGATTACAGGAAACACTTGCTTGAACTGGGAGGTGTAGGTTGCTGTGAGCCAAAGATGCCACTGCACTCCAGCCTGGGCAACAGAGTAAGACTCTGTCTCCATAAAAAAAAGAAAGAAAGAAAGGATATCAGAAATCAGTATATCAAAAAAAAAAAAAAAGAAATCAGTATATCAAAGAGCTATCTGTACTCACATACTCACGTGGGTACTGCAGCACTATTCACAATAGTCAAGATTTGAAGTGAAGTATGCATCAATAGACAAATGGATACATAAAATGTACATATACAGAATGGAGGACTATTCAGTCATAAAAATCAATGAGATATTGTCATTTGCAACAACATGGATGGAACTGGAGTTCATTACGGCAAGTGGAAAAAGCCAGGCACAGAAAGACAAACTTTGCGTCTTCTTATTTGCTTGTGGGAGCTACAATAAGAAAGGTAGTGCAAGGAAGGGTGACGTAGAAATTGTTAACGGCTACAAAGATATGATTGGTTAAAATGAATAACATCTAGTATTTAATAGCACAAGTGACTACAGTCAACAATAATTTATTGCACATTTAAAAATAACTAAAGGCCAGGTGCAGTGGCTCACGTCTATAATCCTTGCACTTTGGGGGGCTGAGGAGGGTGGATCACTTCAGTTCAGGAGTTCAAGACCAACCTGACCAACATGGTGAAACCCTGTCTCTACTAAAAATACAAAAATTAGCAGGGCGTGGTGGCACGTGCCTGTAATCCCAGCTACTCAGGAGGCTGAGGTAGGACAATCGCTTGAATCCTGGAGGCGGAGGTTGCAGTGAGCGGAGATTGTGCCGCTGCACTCCAGCCTGGGCGACAGAGCAAGACTGTGTCTCAAAAACAAAAACAAAAAAGCAACTTAATCAACATCATTAATTATAGAGAAATGCAAATTTAAAACTCACACTGACTACGACACATTTTATGAAAATGGTTAATGTTTAAAATAACACTATAACCATCATTGACAAGGTTTAACAAATGCAATTCTGCTAAATTTATTCATATAAACATTTGTATATGAATGTTCATGGGTCTTTGTTAGTTTGTTTTTTAGTCCAACACTAGAAATAATCAAAATATTTATTAACAGATGAATAAATTGTGGTATATTCAATGCAATACTCTTCATCAATAAAATGAATACCCATACATGTGTAAATGTAAAAAAATGCTCCATATGAATGTAATGTAGGATTTCATTTGTATATGATACTAGAAAATACAGTGATATAAATTAAATCAATGGCTACCCGAGCATAAAAATTTGGGTAGGATTCTGAGGGAGAGAGAAAAGGGTGCAAACAAACCATTGAGGCAAATGGATATATTTATTATCATGGCTTCGGTGACTGTTTTTATATGTATTTTACACTTTAACAAGGTGCAACTGAATGTCACCAATACCTCAACAAAACTGTTAGAAAAGAAAGATTCCAAATAAAATCTGGATTTCCCACTCCTCTTTTATAACAAAGTTGTGTTGATTCCATCATTATCCTCTTCCCATGTCTTAGGTGGATCAACTCTGATACTGTAGTATCAAAAACTGGAGGCAATGTTGTTGGAAATTGAGAATCTCAGGGAAAAAGAACTGGGAACAATGAAGGTTATGTCCACCTGAGTCACCAGGAATTATGTTTAGATTAAAAAAAAAAGACTCATCTCTGAAGTATAGAATCTCCATTCAATCATGAGGTTCCTACTTGTGTGGCAGTAGTTTGAATTAACAGGCTTTATGTCTGTGTCTGTTTTCCACTACCATAGCAGAACACAACAGATTGCATAATTTATAAAGTAGTTTGTTTCTTACAGTTCTGGAAGCTGGGACGTCCAAGGGTATGACACCAATATCTGCTTGGCATCTAGTGAGGGCCTTGTTACTCCGTCCTAATATGACAGAAGGCCAAGTCAGCATGAAAGACAGAGAGAGCTGATTTATAAAAATGTCACTCTCGGGTTAACAAACCACTCTTATGATAAAGGCATTAATTCTTTATAAGGGCAGAGCCTTCATGACCTAATCACCTCTTAAAAGTCCCACTTCTCTGCACTGTTAAAATGGCAATTAAAATTCAATGTAAGTTTTATAACGCCAGAGACACAATAATCCATAAGACCTTTGGATTACTTGCTCTGACAATGACTTTGCCTACAGGACACACGTCTGTGGGTCCTCAGAATCTCTGTATACCCTCATCTCACAGAACCATAGTTACTGAAACATTTACGGATGTCTCTTTACAAGGGGCTCATCCACTCCACTCTAGTTCGCTAGTGTCTCATACTTCCTATTAATACAATCGGTGTTTCTGTACAGACAGCAGTTCCCAAACTGCTCGCTATGGTTTGATTATCTCCTCCGAAAGTCACATTGAAGCTTCATCTACAGTGTGGTAGTATTAAGAGGTGGGGCATTTAAGAGGTTATTAAATCATGAGGGCTCTACCCTCATGAATGAATTAATCAATTTATGGGTTGATGGACTAATGGGTTATCCTGGGAGTAGAACTGGTGCTTTTATAAGAAAAGAATGATTTGCGCTAGCACAATAACACGTAAGCACAGTCAGCAGCCTCACCATGTGATGCCCTGTACCACCCTGGGACTTTTTGCAAAGTCTCTACCAGCAAGAAGGCTCTTACCAAATGCGGCCACTGAATCTTGGACCTCCGAGCCTCCAAAACTGTAAGAAATACATTTTTCTTAAAAATTACCCAGTTTCAGGTATTATTTTATAAGCAATGGACAACCAACTAATACACTTTTATGTTTTACATCCAGGAACATAACTTACCTACATCATTTTTTCTTCAAGACACATGGCTCATAAAGCACATCACAGGAGCAAGCTATCCCTAAACAACACTGAAGAATATGGGACATCCATAGTTACAAATAGCCAACTCTCACAGCTGCCATAAATCCTGACAGTTGTCAAACCAATTGCCCTGGCTACAAGCTGACTGTGAAACTACAAATAATCTTCAAATTCAGGGTAAGGGATTTTGGATAGAAATCCTTCTTTTTCCCAGGAACCTTCTGAAGCAATGTACATCAGGCCTAATGTGGACTGAGAGCTGGTGCAAACAAACCTACTGGGCTGCCAGTCATAAAAAAAGATAGCACATAAAATTATGTGCAGTACAAAATACTTGGTAATAAATGACTGCTACTAGTTCATGTATTTACTATATTTTTGTCACTAGAGTGTTCACTCTCTATATATGTATATGTATATATATAAAGTTAACTGCATGGACAGGCCTGGTGGCTAATGCCTGTAATCCTAGCACTTTAGGAGGCCAAGGCAGACAGCATGAGGCCAGGAGTTCAAGACTGGCCTGGGCAACATAGCAAGACCCCATCTCTACTAAAAAAAAAAAATTAGCTGAGTATGGTGGCACTCCTGTAGTTCCAGCTATTCAGGAGGCTGAGGCAGGATAGCTTGAGGTAAAGAGGTTAAGGCTGCAGTAAGCTGTGACTATGCCACCGAACTCCAGGCTGGGTGATAGACCTGGTCTCTAAAAAAAATAGTAAGAATAGCCTGAGGTGGCCAGGAGCTGTGACTCATGACTGTAATCCCAGCACTTTGGGAGGCCAGGGCCGGCAGATCACAGAGGTCAGGAGTTCAAGACAAGCCTGACCAACCTGGAGAAACCTTGAATCCACTAAAAATACAAAAATTAGCTGGATGTGGTGGCGGGTGCCTGTAATCCCAACTATTTGGGAGGTTGAGGCAGGAGAATTGCTTGAACCCAGGAGGCGGAGGTTGCAGTGAGCCAAGATTGTGCCACTGCACTCCAGCCTGGGCAACAGAGCAAGACTCTGGCTCAAAAAAAAAAAAACTTGCCTGAGGAAGGCTTCAGAAAATATTCCAGAATACACTGTTATCATAGGAGATAACAAGGCCATGTTACTGACCCTGAAATCCTTCTAGTGGGACAAGATGTGGAGGTGAAAGACGGTGTTATTAACGATCCTGACCCGGTGCAGGCCTCGACTAATGTGTGTCTTAGTTTAAAAAAAAATTAAATAGAAAAAGCTTATAGAAGAATATAAAGGAGTATTTCTATACAGGCTGTATGTCTTTGTGTTTTAAGATAAGTATTATGAGAGTGAAAAAGTTTAAAATTGCAAAGTTTACAGTACAGGTTAATTTCTCAGAAGGAGTAAAAAAGAAAAAAGAAAAATAAATAAAATTGCAAAGTGTACGAAGTAAAAAAGTTACAGTAGACTAAGGTTAATTTATTACTAAAGAAAAAATTAATTTAGAGTAGCCTCAGTGTACAATGTTTATAAAGTCTACAACAGGGTACAGGAATGTCCAACAGCTTTACATTCACTCACAACTCACTCCCTGATGTGTTTCAATCAGGGAACAATAATCAATACAGTAACATGCTGTTAAGGTTTGCAGCCTAGGAGCAATGGGCCATATCATACAGCCTAGCTGTGTAATAGGCTGTACCCTCTAGGTTTGTGTAAGTACACTCTTTGTTCACAGAATAACAAAATCCCTTAAGGTAAATTACTCAGAATATACTCCTCCTGTTAAGCAATGCATGACTACAATGGGATTTTATTCGGCCTTTAAAAAAGATGAAAATTGTAAGTTATGCCACAACATGGATAAACCCTGAAGACATTAAGGGAAATAAGCCACAAAATAAGTCACAGAAGTCTAAAACTTAAGTTTTCTCATACGAAGTATTTACAGTAGTAAAATTCATACCATAGTGGTTGTCAGGGGGTGGGTGGAGTAGGGAATGAGGAGTGGTTTAAAGCAGCGGTCCCCAACCTTTGTGGCACCAGAAACTGGTTTCATGGAAGCCAATTTTTCCACAGACCAGGGACAGAGGAGGGGGAGGATAGTTTCAGGATAAAACTGTTCCAACTCAGATCATCAGGCATTAGATTCTCATAAGGAGCACACAACCTAAACCCCTCACATGAACAGTTCACAATAGGGTTTGTGCTCCTATGAAAATCTAATGCTGCTACTGATCTGACAGGAGGTAGAGCTCAGGTGGTAATGCTGGCCTGGTTCCTAACAGTCTGCAACCAGGCCAGTCTGGAGCTGGTACCAGTCTGCAGCCTGGGGGTTGCGGACCCCTGGTTAAAGGGTTTAATGTTTTAGTTTAAGTTGAGAAAACTTCTGGATATTAATTGACAATAATGTGAATGACTTAACACTAATGAACAGTACATTTAAATATGGGTTGAGATGGTAGATTTTAAGTTACCTGCATTTTGCCACAATTATAAATGTTCTTAACGTAGTTCCCAGCAGGAAATCCTCGCAGATTTGTCTAAACTCTCAACATTAAATTTACATATATTAATAGGTTCTTTATCTGATATGAACTTTTTGGTGCTTAATGAAGTGACAGTTTTGGTTAAAGACTTCCCTGCATTCACTGCACTAAGGCCTTTCTCCACTGTGAATTCTCTGATGTTTAATGAGGCTGGAGTTGTATTTAAACACTTTGTTGCATTCACCACACTCATAAAACCTTTCTCCATTGTGATTTTTTTGGTGCTGACCAGTATTACATTTGTTGCTGAAGTCTTTCCCACATTCCCTTAACTTAAAAGGACTTTCTCCAGTGTGAGACTGCTGATGTATAATAAGGCTTGATTTGGTCCTAAACAATTCCCCACATGTACTGCACTCATGAGGCTTCTCCCCAGTGCAAATTTTATAATGTTTAATTAATGTAGAACGGTATCCAAGGAACTTCCCACAGTTGCTGCATTCATAAGGCTTTTCTCCAGTGTGAACTCTCTGATGAATATTGAGTTTGTAGCTATCCCTTAATAATTTCCCACATTTACTGCACTCATAAGGTCTTTCTCCAGTGTGAATTTTCTGATGTCTACTCAGTGTACAGTGATATCTAAAGAATTTCCCACATTTGCTACATTTATAAGGCTTTTCTCCAGTGTGAATTCTCTGATGAATAATAAGTTTGTAGCTGTCCATAAATAGTTTCCCACATTCACTGCACTCATAAGGTCTTTCTCCAGTGTGAATTTTCTGATGTCTACTCAGTGTACAGCGATATCTAAAGAATTTCCCACATTTGCTACATTTATAAGGCTTTTCTCCAGTGTGAATTCTCTGATGAATAATAAGTTTATAGTTGTCCATAAAGAATTTCCCACATTCATTGCATTCATAAGGCCATTTTCCAGTATGGATTTTCTGGTGACTATTTAGATGAGCTTGTGTAAGGAAGGCCTTCCCACATTCACTACACGCATAAGGCCTTGGCCTGATGTTGATCCTCTTGTGTTGAATGAGGTCATTTCTTTTTGAAAATGCTTCAGTGTGGATTTTCTGGTGCCGAACTAGGTGGGACTTTCTAACAAAGGCTTTCTCACATTCAGTGCACTCATAAGGCCTTTCTCCAGTGTGAATTTTCAGGTGCTGAACAACATGTTTGAGGCTAAAGCCTTTCCCATATTTGCTACACTTATAAGGCCTTTTGCCAGTATGAACTCTTTGATGCCTATTGAGTGTGGAGTGGTGACTAAAGAATTTTCCACATATGCTGCATTCAAAAGGCCCTTCTCCAGTATGAACTCTCTGATGACGACTGAGTGTGAAGCTGTCCATAAACAATTTCCCACATTCACTACACTCATAATGCCTTTCCCCATTGTGAACTTCCTGATGTCTAATGAGTGTAGAGTTATACATAAAAAATTTCCCACACTTGTTGCATTCATAGGGCTGTTCTCCAGTATGGATTTTCTGGTGACCAACCAGATAAGCCCGTGTAAGGAAAGCTTTCCCACATTGGGTGCATTCATAAGGTGTTGGTTTACTGCAAATCTCCTGATGTTCAAGAGGGTCAGACCTTTTTGAAAGAAAGACTTGAGTATGAATTTTCTGCTGCTGATCTAGGTTGGGCTTTCTAATAAAGGTCTTTCCATATTCAGTGCATTCATAAGGCCTTTCTCCAGCATGATTTTGCTGATACTTAATAAGGTTGGAATTGTACCTAAACAGTTCCCCACATTCACTGAACTCATAAGGCCTCTCCCCAGTATGGGTTTTTTGGTGCTCAAACAGCTTATGTTGGTGGCAAAAGTCTTTCCCACCTTGGCTGGAGTTGTAATCATTCTGTTCATCTTGAAAGGCTTCCCCATCCTGAGTATCCCTGTACAGCTTCCACCCACTGTTTAAGATCTGTTGCTGGAGAGGGTCTGAACTGGCAGTAAAATCCTTGCCACTCTGTGTGCAGGTGAAGTTCCTCTCTGCCGTGTGAACACTGCTGTTCACAAATGAAGGCCTCCACTCATCACTTTTGGTGAGTTTCTCTCTAACCTGCTCCTTTTGGTGCAGGTAATGCTCTGCTGCACACGTGTACAGCCCTTGCTCAGGGTGTGTTCCATTGTGCTCAGCCAGGTGCAGAATGTCCTTCAGAAGTGAGCTACATGTCTTGCAGGGCTGGGCCTCCAGGGTAGACAAAGCTGGCTTTGGAGTTGTGACCTGTAACACTCTTACAGAAACACATTGCTTGGAAGGTGCCTCCTTATCCTTGGCTCCATGCCAACAACCTGTAAGAACAGAAATACTGGTGAAGTGTGTGTTAACCCTGGAGGGAGCAGGCAGCCCCATAACAAATGTCTGTGAGACACACACACAAATGAGGGCACAGCACTGGTCACAGGCAAGGAAGTAAGGCCAGGGAGAGGAGGGTGCAGTGTTCAGGGGTGGGCCTGTCAAGCGTGTGTAATGGGGGAACCCTGGTGGTAAGGACACACGGGAGAAGTACACGCAGGGAGGGCGGGGGGGGTCTCCAACTTACGCCTCTACAAATAGCTTTCAACAGGCCATGACTGTTGTGTCGAGATCCAGAGAGAGATCTAATTGCACGAGAGTGAGTGTACCAGAACTACTGAAAGACACATACAAACCTCCTAACACCTAAAGTACGGGTCATACATTAGACCGCACTGCAAAGGGAGAAGTGGAAGAGAGCGGTGGAGAGGGGAAGGCTGGAGAGGAGGGGTCAGACGTGGGAGCCAGGGGTTGGAAGTCAGAGTGAAAATAACAACAGGGACCGAAAGGAAGAGTGAGGGGTGGCCAGTGGCCCTGCATCAAACAATAGTGGTCACAAGATAAGTTCTCAACGTGATTTGAACCCAGCCCTGATATCACATCGTTTCCCAGCTTTCACCCACCGGGGCCAAGTCCTTCTGAGTGTCTCTTGCCATTAATAGAGGGCTATCCACTCTGTCAGGCACCCAGGGACCTCCCCCTTGCTCGAGGTGAGCAACTATCTAGCTGTGGCACAAGTCGTTAGGGGAGAGGCAAGGAAAGGGAGGGGACAACATGCACATAGAGCAATAAACCCAGGGCATGCTGCACTCTAAAATTACCAGAATATCCACTAGAGAGTCCTGTAGAAATAACTTCACAATCCTCACAAGTGGGGACCAGGAAGGTGCCTGAAATTCCTAGTAGACAGTGTTTCCCAGTATGCCAACCAGGGAAACAGGGAAACCCTTGGGCAGAGGTTTCATGCATTTGGACAGTGTAATCAAACCAGGGACAGGCACAGCCATGAGGATATCTTAAAGAAACCTGAAGATTTCTGACTTCTCAGTCTTCTCTTGTTAAGTTACAGAGCAACAGAAGCTGTGGCTGCTTACAGAGAGGTGGTGCAGTACATGCAGCCTAGCACTGGCTGCCCCATCACATTTGCCAGGAAACCAGGAGAGGAAATAGCACCCACAATCTGGTGTGAGAAAGACACAGTTGTCATGGAAAAGAGTAAAAAAAACAGCACCCAGCACAAGACACCAGAGTAGGTATGAAGCCCTTACCTACTGATGACAAAAGCGCAAAGTTCTCCAACATCACATTGCTGTGCAGGTGTCTCTGAGCATCATTAAGGATCCCCCATTCTTCCTGGGAGAAATGTATGGCCACATCCTCAAAGACCATACAATCCTGCCAAAATTATGACACTTCAGTCCATGAGCAACCTCTTATTTTGTGTTTCCTTAGATCTGTATTTATCTACTTGAAATCTAAGAATTAGAGGGCAAACTGACAGTCAATGTTTTTACCTCGCAATCCAGATCCCATATGCTGAACTGCCTATCTAATAATGCTCATACGTGATCTCTTCTCCTATCCTAATCAACACAAGTTCTGTCACCACACAGTAAGAGATAATCTCTAAGCCCTAAGGCTGCCAGACTTATGCAAACCATGGAGTTTTAAGCTCCTCATCCCGCCCTGCGTG
The DNA here is from genome assembly GCF_030222135.1 of Aotus nancymaae. Lineage (NCBI taxonomy): Eukaryota > Metazoa > Chordata > Mammalia > Primates > Aotidae > Aotus > Aotus nancymaae. The sequence goes on along the minus strand of NW_026988484.1, from coordinate 1,493,536 downwards.
CCTTTCCTCCCGAAACCCCAATACAGTCTCTGATGTATGCTTTCCCTTCAATCGTGCATCTCCCTCCTGACCAGATCTAGTATTTCCTGTGGCCTGGCGCAGCATGGCACTACCCCAGCACTAAGGAAATGAAAGTAACAAAAATTATTTCAATGTCATTAGCCTCTCTGTCATCACTCAAGCTTTTCCAAAAATTAAAATCCAGTGGGCCAATCATCGATACACTTCCCTCTTCAGAATCTTCAGTGCTTCCCCAGCATCCACACGCATCCATCCCCTGCTTAGCCTCCACCCACTTCCCGAGGAGGAAGAGACACCACATCCTGGTAGCATCGACACCTGCTCTTGCCCCCACTGCTATTGATCGCTGAGTCTGGCACAGCACAAAGATGGGTGGGAGGAGGCGCCAGCATCATCATCAAAGCCTAGCACAGGGGGCCGTACCTTCTTTTCTTTTCTTGAGATGGAGTCTCGCTCTGTTGTCGAGGCTGGAGTGCAGTAGCGCGATCTCAGCTCCCTGCAACCTCTCTCTCCTGGGTTCAAGCAATTCTCCTGCCTCGGCCTCCTGAGTAGATGGGATTACAGGTGCCCACCACCATGACTGGCTAATTTTTGTATTTTTAGTAGAGACCAAAAATACACCATGTTGGTCAGCTGGTCTCAAACTCCTGACCTCATGATCCCAAAGCGCTGGGATTACAGGTGTGAGCCATGGTGCCCGGCCAGACCTACCTTCTTTTGTCACCCTGTTTCCCTGGGTTCTCCAGATCTTGCTTCCCAGACACCCAAACTCAGACTCAGCCTTCTCCCTCAGGTGCTCCTTGCCAGGGCTAGGACCATCCATCCACGCTCCCCTCATCGTCAGGTCTCACTTTGGACAGTACCTCTCTCATGTATCTGACTCCTCCACTCTTGCAATACTAACAGCAACCCTGGCCCGACCAGGAGCCTTTCCACGGTCTACCAACATGACACTCTGTAGATGGAGTCCTGCAATGCATGACAAATGCAACCAGAACCATATTTGCCCCTGGGCTGCCCAGAATGTAATGTTCCCTGGTGCCTGGGGCAGCACCAAGCCCTGTTCTGAAGGTCTCCCCTCCCAGTCCTGTCTCCTGCTTTAACCTCAGTCCCCCAAACGCAAGTGACAAACAACCTCACAGTTCTTGCATAACCCCTCTGAGTTCCAGATCTTGGCTGTCTCTCCCTTTTGCACTGTACATGCTGTCCCACAAGCAGTCATAACCTTCCCTATTCCCCTAATCCTAATCCAAAGTCCAGACACACTGACCTCCTCAATGCTATCCCCACCCCAGGCCTAGCAATGCTCCTCAATGATCCCATCTTCCCCTAAAGTAGTCTCACAGTTAACAGGAAAACTACCCAGGGCCAACCAAGACTCACTACGGAACCCTGGCAAGTTTGTGGAGATGTCTCACCATCCTTCTCATGGCCACTCTCCTCTCAAAAGCCCTTCTTATACTCCACAGGCCACCCCCAGCATAACACCCTCAGTCGATCCACTCTCTCATCTCTCTTTGTGACACCCACCAACACCATCCAGGTGCCCGATGGAGAGACGCAGTCGTCAGTGTGTTCCTTCTCCTTCCTTCCCACTAACACCATTGATTCCTAAGTCTGACCCAGTTTCACAACAGTTCATCTGTCATGTAGTGGATGTCTCCATCCTGAACGCCTACACTGAACTTCAGGCCTGTGTGCACAACTGCCAGGCTGGCACCTCCACTCTGAGTCTCTGAAACATTTTTAATGTATTTTTTGTTTCAGCTTGGTTTTTTGGAGACAGGGTCTTACTTTGTTGCCCAGGCTGGAGTGCAGGGGCCCAATCATGGCTCATTGCAGCCTTTACCTCCCAGGCTCAGGCGACCCTCCTGCCTCAGCAAGCCGATCAGCTGAGACCACAGGCAGACGCCACCACACCCAGCTATGTATTATTATTTGTAGAGACAGGGTCTCCCTATGTTGCCCAGGCTCGCCTCCAGCTATCTTCCCACCTCTGCCTCCCAAAGTGCTGGGATTACAGGTGTGATCCACTCTGCCTGTACTGGAACATTTTTGACTTGGCCAAAACTTGGCTCCTCATATGCTCTACTATGTAAACACTCCCCCACTACAGAACTTACATCTCAGTTGCTGGAACATCCATCCTTCCAAACAAGGCCAAAACTATGGGGCCATTCCTGACCCCCTCTTTCCATCTCAGCTCCCAAGCTTCCTTGCTCTCTCCATTATGCAATACAGGCAGTTCTAGGTCAAACACATACAGAAGCCACCCGCTGCTCCAACTTCCACCACTGCCACTCTCCTTCAGTCACCAACAACCTCCACCTGGACTGTTGCAGGCCAATCAACCAGGTATCCCTGGCTCCACCCTCACCGTCACATGGTCTTCCATTCTGCAGGCAGAGGGAGCCACTAACATCTGGGTCAGGTCATCTCTTTTTTTCCCTTCAAACCTTCCCTAGCTACTACCACCCTCAGATGAAAGGCCAGAACCTTAGACTGCCATTCCATGCCTGATCCCTGCATGCCTCAACCTCCTGCCCTGCTGCCATACTCTCTATTACAACCAGATAGAACATGAATTTTCAGTTCACTAAACATCCCAGCTAAGTCTTACCAGTAAGCATTTGAATATCCTATATCCTGTGCCTGGATGCCCTGCCCCATCTTATACCATCAGTTGTTGGAACTAGGACCACTCTGTATAACCAGGGACTGAGTTCTGACCCTTGGTTGTGGTGGAACTACAGTCTTCAGACCCAAGGAAGGGAAAAACATGAAGTTTCAGGACACCACCTTTCCCTGTATCAGCAAGCCTAAAATATCAGAGTGATAAGTGGTGAGGGGCTGGGGGAGAGAGCCTGAGAAACCCTTGACTTACCTGTGCAGGGTCCTTATGCATTGCTGCCACTGCCATGGACCCTGTAAGAAGAGGCAAGCCATGAGTATCAGCACAGTACTGCAGCATCCTACAGGCTAGGCTGTACAACCACCTTTGCCCTGTACTGGAGCAAAGTGATCTGAAGCTACAGCAAGTCCTGAGTTCAGTGTTGCCTCTTAGCAGCTCTGTGTCTTTGGACAAGGACTAACCTTCCCTAAGCCTCAATGTCCTTATGTGTAATGGAGATTAAAAGAGTTCCCATTTCATAGGGCTCATATTGACAAGAAGCATAAGTAATGCACACTATGTATAAGCAATTTCTATAGGATTAATGGTTTTGTACATGTTTTTAGCACAAATGAGATAGAAGGGTTTTGAAAATTTAAGTATTTTTCCCCACTCCTTAATGTTTTAAGGAAATGTGATATATATAAAGCTTTGTACTATAAGCAGAGTTTCAGGTAAATTAACCTTCTAACAATTAATAAATATTTTAATATATTTAAATTATTGATTACATTTATTTCCAATGACCTGTATGTACACATTTAGTATATTGGCTGAGAATTAAAAAAAAAAAAAAAGCCCAGAGCTGTCTGACCTACACAAAATGTGTGAGGCTCAGAGACAAGAATATGAGATGTCAGTCACACCCCTGAACCTATGCCTGAGGACAACTGTTTAAAGATGTTTTGTTCCTGACTAGCTGTCTCACCTATTATCTTCATGTTTCTGTAATCTATAATGTAAAGAACAATGCATAGCCAATAAAAATGTATGTTATTTTAATATAAGTTATTGGTAAACAACTCAGAAACTGCTTTAAAAAAAAAAAAAACTTATAACTGCTGCTAATTAAAGTGTACATTCAGGACAACTTGAATCTATGCTGCCAGATGGCTATCATCAACATTTGAACTTGAATAAACTGTCTTTAAACTAGATTCTGACCTGCTTGGTTATTTAAGATCGACATAGTTTATTAGTGTTTAAATCAATCACGCGTTTTTACATCCCTAAGTTAATGAGTTGTAGGATGGAGCTGAGCAGGCAATTACTCGACAGTTGACCAAACAGGTCCGTCTGCCATTTAATGCTATAACGGGAGCTTGCTGGAGGTCCTTAACTGTCGTGGAGCATGTGAGAAAGCCCTGCCCAGTTTTGGACCCAGTTGCTCCATGGCCTTATCTTGTTTCCCAAAGAGTGGCCCTTGGGGCTGGCTGAGTTAGAGAGTGGAGTGACTACAATATCTCATGCCTCAGTCTGTACATTTCAGGGCAACTCCTTATCCATCCAGGCCTGTTTTTCAACAGAAACAGACCAAACTCTTAGCCCGTATCTGCTTCCTTCTGTAGGGAGTATCACAGATATCCTCCCTACCATGGTCTTTCCTCCAAATCTGAGCCCTTCCCTCTCTCAGCCCATATGAAAAAACAACGTTATGATTCTTCCTTCTCAATCTGATCCACAGGCCAATTCTCCTCAAGTGCACAACTTCTAACTCATTTCAAGAACCAGGCCTTCCCAGACCTTTGCAACTTAGGTCCACCTACCCATGTGATGTTGCCCAAAATCCAAACCAGCATCTTCTGTCTGAAACCTGCTCCTTAAGCTGATCTGTCTAATTCCATTCTTTCAGCTTTTCAGGCCAAAACAAAACCATGGAATATACCCTTCACTACCGACTTTCCCTCACAGCTGTTTGATGCAGCAGGAAATCCTGTTGACTCGATCTCTGAGATCCATCCAGAATCTCATCCCATCTCCTCTCTACTGCAACCCCTCTGGCACCGCCCTAAAATAACTCAAGGGGTCTCCCCGGCGGTCCCCCTGCCCCCGTTCCCCAACGTTAACTTCTAATTCTGGGCGTGACCCTCCCATTCGCCCTCCCTGCACAGCCCTCTACGGCTTTCTGTGGCTCCACCGCCCTTCCAGGGGAGACTCCGCCTCACCCTCTGCTCCCCGGAAACAAAGACGATCGGGCTCCCCAGGGCCGCCCGTTCTGCAGCGCCTCCAACCCCCAGAGACGTGTCGGTCTCTGACGAGCTCCCCCGCCTCATCGCACCGCGGTCCCAGCCCCTCTCTTTGAGGCACAAAGGCCTAACCTGCAGGGCCCTCCTTGGGACTAAAGCACTGGCGGAGGGGAGGTTGGGCGGGGAGGCCTGGGACGCGGCACGTACCTCGGTCAGGTTCACCGGCGCGGCCTCCTGCAGTCCAGCCAGGGAAGACCCAGGTGGGAACGGCGGTCACCTGGACGCTGACGGAGGCAGCAGCACCTGCAGCCTACTCAGCCGATCCTCACTCTGGCCACTGTGTAGAAGGAACACCGCTTCTCGCGTTTTTCCGCTCTGTCACCTCAGTCCCGACCCAGACCTCTGGGACACCATAAATCAGCGAACAGAACTCAACGATGCCAAGCTAACAGAAACAGTACGCCGCCGCCGGAAGTCCCGCCCACACCATTGAGCTCTCACAAGGACGGGGGGGGGGGGTCTCTCTGCTAGATCGTCATTGGCTACACTCGCTGCCTGTGCCGCCCGCAGTGTCTTCTGGGCAATGTAGTTCCTACGCTGCTGCCTGCCCCACCTCATAATGTAAGGTGCGCTGACCTTACGGAAAAAAGCGGGGAGCGCCTGGGGGATCCTTGAGAAATGCAGTTCCGGGGCTCTTAAGTACGTGGCGGGGGGGGGTGCTTTGCTGACTCTTAAACGGCAAGTATCCAGATTTCCCCAGAAGGTAATCTAGAACGAGTCTGAGAAATATTTCACTGTCGTTTCAGATTCTATGAAGCACAGCAAGCTCCCAAAGGAAGAACATCAGAAGGGACATGGCTGACCGTAATGAACTGGTCCTCCATTCACGGCGGTCAGCCCTTTTGCGCTTGTCAAGTACACACATACTGAAGCTCTGGAGACTGTTTTTTGATCTTTGGTGTGCTCTGTTGGGGGACAAGAAAGACCCACACAAGATGTGATGGGGAGTTGAAGGAGGTATATCTTTCTGTCGACGAAACGGGTGGAACTTTGTAAAATATTTGAAGAGCTTTATTCTGAGCCAAATAAGAAGTGGCTAATGGCCCATGACGCAGCTCCAAGACATCCTGAGAACATGTGCCCGAGGTGGCCCATCTACAGCTGCTTGGTTTTAACAGTTTAGGACGACATAAGACGTCAATTAACACATGTAAAATATACATTGGCTCCCTCTGGAAAGCCGGAACAACTGGAAGGCAGGGAGCAGGACTTTCCAGGTCAGGTGGGTTCAAAGATTTTCTGATTGGCAATCTGTTGAAAGAGCTTTCATCTAAAGACCTGGAATCATTAGAAATAATTGTCTGGGTTAAGATAAGGGGTTGTGAAGACCAAGGTTATATCATGCAGATGAAGCCTCCAGGTAGCCTTAGCATAAGGCCTTATGATAAGGCCTCAGAGCTTTTATTAGACCTAAAAAGGTGCCAGAATTGTTAATTCTCTCCTGGGACACAGAAAAGACCTGGAAAGAAGATTTTCTACAGAATGTAGATTTTCCCCACAAGGAACAGCTTTGTAAGGCCTTTTCAAAATATTTCAAAGAAATGTATTTTGGGGTAAAATACTTCAATTTCTTTCAGGGCCTCTGAATCTGGATACTTGCCGTTTAAGAGTCAGCAAAACCCCCACCTACTTAGGAGCCCTAGAACTGCATTTCTTAAGCCTCCTCCAGGCGCCTCCAGCTTTTTTCTTTCAGGGCCTCCTATCTGTCATGTGATGAAAAACTAGAATCAGACTGGAATTTGGTGTCTTACTGCTATAAAAAGTCCACAGAGAGAGCTTAAGATTTCTGTTTTAATGTTAATGCTGGTCAGCTGTGCCTGAATTCCAGTGGGAGGAGGGTATAATATAGAATGTCTGGCCCAGCACAGTGGCTCACACATGTAATCCCAGCATTTTGGGAGGCCAAGGTGGGTGGATCACTTCAAGTCAGGAGTTTGGGAGCAGCCTGGTGTGATGGCATGCACCTGTAATCACAGCTACTTGGGAGGCTGAGGCAGGAGAAGTGCTTGAACTCAGGAAGCAGAGGATGCAGTGAGCCAAGATCATGCCACTGCACTCTAGCCTAGGTGACAGAGCAAGACTCTGTCTGAAAAATAAGAATAAGACATGTCCAACCTCCTTCCCATCATGGCCTGAATTAGTTTTTCAGGTTAATTTTGAAATGCCCTTGGCTGAGGGGAGGGTCTATCAGTTAGTTGGGGGACTTAGAATTTTATTTTTGGTTTACATTCCCTTTCTGAATAATTGGTCATTGTGTTCCAACATGGCAAGCAACATTTTTATTCATATAATACTCATTTATATATGTGATGTTTTCTATTTATTTATTTAAGAGACAGGGTAAGAGGTGGTCTCGTTATATGGCCTTCACTGCGTTTGAACTCCTCAGCTCAAGGAATCTCCTGGATTCAGCCTCCCAAGTAGCAGGGACTCCAGGGGCTCGTCACCACAGCTGCCTATTTATTTCAAGAATCAGAAATCTATTAAAACAGAAGAGCCAAGTATGAAAATTGCATTTCCTGCCAGGAAATTATGTGCCCTTCAAACAGTGAAAACATATGTGCAAAGAGGGCATCTTACCCTGAGATACAGGTTTGCATGTCCATGATCTTACATCTTTCTTGGAAAGTGATTTTATCATTTCACCTAAAATTGCATCAACAGTGTTTGCATAGGGAGTTGAAGTTATCTCTTAAAAACCCTTGTGAAATGTTTACTGCCAAAGCTATGAATGATGATTATGCAGTTATTCAAACAAGGAGCTGGAAATTGTTCTAGAGAATTATATCTGGACAAAAAAAGTTAAAATCTCAGTGGAGTTGGAGCAAGAGAAAGAGATCTGAGAGCCTGTGGTCATATGGCAACTTTGGACACATTCAGGGTTTAGTTTACAAAAGGTGATTCTCAAACTTGAAGACATGCATTAACAGCTTGGAGGAACAGGTAAGGACTATATTTTAAAAGATTGCTAGAAAGGTAAAAGTGAATAGGGAACGTGTGCTGTCACATTCACATTTATCACTCTAACACCTGTAATCCCAGCACTTTGGGAGGCCGAGGTGGGCGGATCACGAGGAAGACCAAAAGAAAAGACCAAGAATTAAAATCCATTCTCGTTATATTCAGGAAAGGAAAGGGCTATTTTTTGGCCAGAGTGTTAGAATTTAGTTTTTTGCCAACCAGTTTACAAAAAAAAAAAAAAAAAAGCAAAAATTAAGTTTGCCCAACTGAAGGTCTGGCAAAACAAAAATGAAAACAAAAAATCTTTAAAAGGGATGTGGAAAATTAATTAATAAATATTAAACTAATTTTCAACATAACCAGTTAAAAAATAAGAAATCTCACTAATGTGGATAGTTAGTTCCTTATTTAGGTGTGAGAAATTTGCTATATAAATGGACAATGGCTACATCAAATATAAAAATTGAACTCTGACCCATAATTTACAGCAACCCATTCAGAAATCCAATGTGGTATTTACAGTAACCACTCCAAGTCAGCATACCATGTCTAGCAACCAGGCCAGGAAGCCAAACAACAACCTACATAACAACTGACTTAAAATGGCCAAGACAATGATTAAGAACTGACAGCTTTCTTAATTGTTGCCCACGTGCTCAACTTAGGACCAACTGGAGACAGCAAATGCATCACTAGCTAATCACATAGTCTGTCAACCTTCTAAATAACCCCCTTCCAACACAGACACACACTCACTCCTCATGGCAATACCCTCCAATCACGGCATACCTAATACTTTACCTTTCATCTGCTATCAAGCTTTCTACACCTCTACTTACCTTTCAAGCTCTGCTGAGTGCAAGAGATTGTGAATGACTCCCTTACTATGGTGTGGCCTGATTTAATAGGCTCTGTTTGTTCTCATTTGGGTCTTCGTTTATTTCCAAGCTGTCTGTTGTAGTTCATGAATGCTACCCTTAAGCATACTTCTTAGTAATGAAGGTGCAGTGAATAAAGGATTGATATAATTATATGTGACCACTGTAGAAATTATGTTACAATGTGTCATAGTTATAGAGGTCCCAGTGAAATAAGGTCAAACCTCTTCATCACCATGGGCCATAGTCATCAAACAGGTATAGTAACCACAGAGATCCTTTATGCTTTACTCTTCACACTTTATCAAATCCCTGATGACATGTTAAGTTAGCAACAAGTCTGAACACTACTGTCTTTGCACTGAGTTTCTTGGCTATTTAGACTCAGTTTAGTACCCCCCCACACCTTTTTTTTTTTTTTTAAGACAGAGTCTCGTTCTGTTGCCCAGGCTGTAGTGCAATGGCAGGATTTTGGCTCACTGCAACCTCCACCTCCCAGGTTCAAGCAATTCTCCTGCCTCAGCCTCCTGAGAAGCTGGGACTACAGGCATGTGCCATGACACCTGGCTAATTTTTGTATTTTTAGTAAAGGTGGGTTTTCACCACATTGGCCAGGCTGATCTTGACCTCCTGACCTCAGGTGATCTGCCCACATCAGCCTCCCAAAGTGCTGGGATTACAGGCGTGAGCCACCGCGCCCGGCCTCCATTTTTCTTATTGGCATCCTTGATAGTATCACACCATTTCTTTTCATCTCTTTTTGCTGTCTTATATGTAATAATGATGTACTTTCTAAAAGTGGTGTCAGGAAGAGGATAATAATAGGGTAAAACTCAAGCATAATCCCGGCACGGTGGCTCATGCCTGTAATCCAAGCACTTTGGGAAGCTGAGGTGGGCAGAACACCAGAGGTTGGAAGTTTGAGAACAGCCGGACCAACATGGAGAAATCCTGTCTCTACTAAAAATACAAAATTAGCTGGGTGTGGTGGCACACGCCTTTAATCCCAGCTCCTCAGGAGGCTGAGGCAGAATTGCTTGAATCCAGGAGGCAGAGGTTGCGGTGAGCCGAGATCATGCCATTGCACTCCAGCCTGGGTAACAAGAACAAAACCGTCTCAAAAAAACAAAAACAAAAACAAAAAACCTCAAGCACAGGGTCCAGTGACTTGTTTCAGCTGATGTCACAGACCAAGGGTTTTCTGACTCTCAACAGATTGGTGACCATTTGGACAGACTTTGGTTTGGGTCACTGATAAGATAGGATAACATCCTCTTACCTTTTTTTTGTCCAGAGAATGAGGCATTGATTAGATTTCTGCAGGCTGAGGTGTGAAGATTGTCAGGTTCTTGTGGGGAAGCAGCCACCTATCATTCTGTAGGAACCAGGTCAAAGGCACATAGTCATTACACTCCTCTCAGACAGTGCAAGATTTATGGGATTGTCTAAATTGAAATCCTCTCCCCTTCCAGGAAAATCTACTACATGTTACATGTACTCTCATTACAATCATAATTCTAGTGTTTAGGTTTCTTTTATTTTTTTGAATTGCCCAAGAGTTTTTTTCTTGTACAAAAACAGTTAACACCACTTTGCAAAAGACATACAAAAATACAATTTAAAAAAAAAAAAAAGACTCCCCTCATCATGATACCCAACAGTAGCTTATAAAACACAAGCCATTCAGGTGAGACGTCCGTAACCTACACCCAAACTGTCCTCCATAGGCAGTTCCAAAGTCAGCTGGCTTTTGTAAACCATGCTCCAAAAGGGTAGAGAAGCTATTTCCAAACATATCCTGGGGTCCTTTGAGGCCAAGAAGCAACCTCAGAAAGAAACCATTATGGGCAATACATTTGGAAGTAGCAGCTGGTTTTCCAGAGCCACATATAATACTTACCACCACTTACCCACCCCAACTCCCAAACCCAGAGCCAGGAAGCACCTGCTATCCTGGGCAGAGTTCTGGAGGGGCTGCTGGTCCTTCTTCCAAGACAGGCCTAGAGATGCCTGTGGTTACCCACATGACAACTGCTAGGCCGGGTGACTTTCTCAGACTGGAGGCTGCACCTGGATTCCACTTGGAGCTGCCAAGTCCAGCTGAGGCAACCATGATGGATTCATCATGGTTGGCTGAGCGTATCTCCTGGGGGCTCCTTTAAAACCCACCAGAAGCAAGTCCACCTTCTGGAGCACTGGATCCAGAACGGCTCTCCCCAAAACTTCAGAAAGGCTCAAATTCTGGGAAAGATATCTGATTCATGGCAGGCTGGCCAAGGCCCAAAGGTGGCTGCAGAGCCAGCAAGCTCCTTGGAGTTGCACAAGAAGGACATGGTTCTTGCATGGTTCCAGAACTTCAAACTTGCTGGTCAAGGGTTGAAATGACCAGCAGGTGGGAAGAGGAAGCAGTACAGTTCTCCCTCTGAGTGTCTTACACCTGCCTTAAGAAAAGACTGGGCCTCAAGTGCCCCTCTGAAAACACGTGGGCAGGGATGAAGTTCACAAGCCAGGACTCCAAGCTTTCCCCAGGCCCCAGGCTAAGACCCATTTCCCTGTCTTGGGGAAATACTTCTGACCTGTGGGAAAGGGTGCTGCAGAGCCCACTGCATAACAAAGGCATAATGAAACAAAAAAGTCCCTTGTGAGGAAAGAAAGATCCGTCCCTCAGAGGAGAGGGCCCAGAGGGCTCTGACTCAAAGAATCTAGAGGCCAAGCTCTTTAAATGTTGCCAGGGTCGCAGCATTTAGAGTGGGAGGAAAGGGGTCAGCTAACATCATTATATATATATTAAAGGTTTCCAACTCCTCGGCTACTAGAAAGTGTCTGACAGTCCACGTTAATCAAGTCTGCGAGCTTCTAGTCACCTAAGACAGCTCAAGTGTCTTCTGGAAAAAGGAACCTCAGGGAGAGCATTCAGGCCCAGCTGTCCCTGCATCACCCCAGAGACACCAGTTGAGAGTATCCTTTCCTAGTCTAAAGCTCATGCAGAGTGTGAGATTTCATGCAGGCTGGAGCCCCTGGCAACACCCACCACCTGTTGCATAGCATTTGCCAGCCTTTTCTTCAGAGCTAGTGAGCTAGGCAGACCCCGAGGCTCCTGTCAGCTGCCTTCTTGGAAGCCAAAGGCACCAGAGAACATACAGCCCTCCCATGAGTCAGGGAAGAGGGAGAGCTGAGTTTCAAGGTTTCCAAGAATGCAAGCCTTTACTGTGTGTGCGCGCCGGCTGCAATGCATTCTGGGATCGACTGTCTCGCCATAACCAAAATGTGCAAATTACTAAAGGGGAGAGGGAGGCCAAAAAATAAACTTGTGTCTTTGTAAGACAGAACAGTGAGGCTTTTTGGTCAGTAACCACTGAGGTATGCAATTCTTTTCTGCAATTGCTGCTGCTGGCATCGGAGCTGTCTTTTCTCTGTAGCCATCCACTTCTCAGCCTCCACAAGGGCTTGCAAGTATTCCAAGGCCTGGCTTAGGATCACTCCTTTAGGGGCCTTAGGGCAGCTGGCCAGGGTGGGGCCAAGAACCGCAAACGCAGGTCATTCCGCCTCTTGCGCTCCAGGAAGTTGTGGTTCTTCCTCTTGGTCACATCCTCAGTGTCAGAACTGACAGGTTTGGGGTGGCAGGACTGGGTAGCCTCACTTTCTGCAGGTGGGGGGCGCACGATCTCTTCATCCTCCTCATCTTCCTTTTCCCCTGGAGCATCTCTCTCCAGAGCCTCCTCTTGGGGATCCCTCTCTGGAGGAAAACGGGCGGCACAGCTGTGCCGTTGCTGATGGATGGAGATGTGGAAGTGCTTCGTGCAAGGATCCGGAGGGTCTGCTCGCACCGTGACGGTGACCGGCTTCAGAATACCCAGAAACTGCCTCTTCTCTACTGTCACAACATCCATCTCTTCATTCTCCGAGTCGCTTGGGCTCTCGGACCCGGAGCAGGCCTGGGTCTTGGGTTCGCCCAGGGGACTGGGGGCGGCGGGCGCCGGGTTGCAGGCTTCGAGGCTGGCGGGAGGGCAGTCCGGGGTGGCGGACAGGTTCCCCCGGGGCGCGCCAGCGGCGAGCCGTTCTCGGGCTGAGAAGCCACTCCACATGCAGTCACGGCGGATGATGGACGCGTACGTAGTTCCTGCCCCAACCTTTCGAGTGGCCCCGGGATTCTGCTTAGTCTCCGGCGCACCTTCCGGGCCAGGCCTGGGGGGCCCAACCCCGGGCCGGGTCCCCTGCGCTGGGACCCAAGCCCCAGGGCGGCGACGTGGGGGGCGACGGCACCAGCTCGTATTTCTTCCAGACGTCCTCGCTGGGCGCTGTGGAGCGGTGGAAATCCTCCGGCAGTCATAGTCGTAGAAATAGTGCTGGTACGAGTCGGAGTCCATGTCCGCTCCCTCGCTCCCGCCGCCCGCCACCTGGAGCGGTCGGACCAGCTCCCTGCCGCCTCGGGCTAGCGTTTAGGTTTCTAAGTGGCATAACTTCACCAGGATAATTTTTGCCTTCATTGCTTACTAGGAGGAACATTTCAGTTGGAAAAAAAAAAAAAAAAAAAAAAACCTGTTAGTTTTAGAGATGCATTAGAAAAGAAAGGAAACAAAATTTACAGGCCCAGTGAGCAGTTTTTTATTGGAATGAATTTTATTTGTACAATATCCAAGGTTCTGAATCAAAAATAGTTTCAGTAGATATTTCCTTGAACAAAGCCACTGAATGATTTAGCAAACTTAAGCAAAAACTAACTTCCTCCCCCTCCTTTTCCTCCAGTTGCTGCTTTGTATCTAGCTCTTCCGCTTCCCCTTCACCCTTTCTAATCTTTCTCCTTCTGCACCTCCTCCCTCCTCTACCCTTTGCCCAGGCTCCCTACATTTTCCCAACAAATACCCTAAAATTCCAAAATGCAATTACCTCTAAAGATCAAGAGCCAAGTATGCAGACAACTGTCAGACATAAACCTTGGACCCAGGCGAATTAACAGCTGCATCTAAAGATTTTCCTAAACCCAAATAAGACTAGCAAGTATTCAGAGGAATTTAGAATTATTTCATATGCATATGACCCAGAGTTACGTAACTTACATGTTTTAAACATTTGTCTTCTCCAAACTCATGCTGAAATCTAATTGCCATTGTGACAGTATTAAGAGGTGGAACCTTTAAGAGGCATTTAGATCACGAGGGCTCCATCCTCATAGGTGGATTCATGCTATCATCACAATAGGTTCTTATTCCCTCTTGCTCTCTCTTTGCCCCTCTGCCATTTGATGCCTTCTGTCACGTTATAATGCAGCGAGAAAACCCTCACCAGATGCTGGTATCTTGGTATTAGACTTCCCAGCCTCCAGAACTATAAGCCAATAAATGTCTCAAATTTGTAAATTACCCAGTCTGTGGTATTCTGCTATAAAAACACAAAGCAGACTGACATGCCACTTGTATACATGTTGGTGTGAACCTCAGATGATAAATCCTGAATGACAAAAGGTGATTAGACTGACCCAGATAGGGAGCTACAGGGCACCTTTTTCCACAATAAAACTATGGGTCAAAAAGTCTAGGAAATTAAGATAAAGTCTCCTAAAAGCCATACCAAATGTTTTCAATCAAAATCCATTTGTACAGAGTAGCTACAATTAAAAGAAAAAGAAGACAACAAGTGTGATCAAGGATATGGAAAAATTAGAAACATGTGCCTTTTGATGAGACTGTAAAATGATGTAGCCACCATGGTAGCTGTGCACCTGTGATCCCAGCTACTCAGGAGGCTGAGGTGGGAGGATCACTTGAGCGTGGTACTGGACTGTGGTGAGCTGAGATTACACCACTGCACCACTCCAGCCTGGGTGCCCTTGCCTCAAAAAATAAAAAATAAAAAAATTCACCAGGCATGGTGGTACACACCTGTAGTCCCAGCTACTTGGAAATCTGAGACAGGAGGATCTCTTGAGCCCAGGATGTTAAGGCTGCAGTGAGCTGTGACCATGCCACTTATTCCAGCCTGGGCACAGAGCAATACCCTGTCTCCAAAAAATAATTTTAAAATAAGAATTTTTTTTAAAAAATTGAATTACATGCGATCCAGTTATTTTACTTCTGGGTATATACAAAAAGAAATTAAAGTAGGGCTTCATAAAGATAGTTCCACACCCATGTTCACAGCACTATTATTTCTAGTAGCCAGAATGTGGACACAATCAAAGTGTTTACTGATGAAAGACTGGATAAAGAAAATATATATACAATGGAGCATTATTCAGCCTTAGCAAGGAAGGAAATTTTGACACATACAACAACATGGAAAAACTTGAGGACTTATTGTAAGTGAAGTAGGTCAGTCACAAAACAACTATATTTGTATGATTCTACTTGTATAAGCTACCTTAAGTAGTCAAATACATAGGAAAGTAGATAGGGGTTTCCAGGAGGAGGGGAGAGCAAAACCTAGAAGTTCCTCGACTCAGATCACTGAGTGTCTTATGAGGAAAGGTAGTGTCTAATATCTTGCCATACCCTTAACCACTAAGATTCAAATATAAATGTACCTGATCATCCTCATCTATTCCTGGTAGGTAACAGGTGCTATACTTTCTATATTAAATCTTGTCAAAATAAGAACAACAGTAGCCAAGTGTGGTGGTGCTCACCTGTAGTCCCTCAGTCTACTTTGGAGGCTGAGGCAGGAAGATCACTTGAGCCCAGGGATTCCAGGTGGCAGTGAGCTATGATCATGCCACTGCACTCCAGCTTAGGGGACAGAGAAGTAAACAAACAAACAAAAAAAAAGCAAAACAACAGTAAGAAATAAATTTATTTTCTCTACAAATTACCCAGTTTAAGGTATTTTGTTATAAGCAATGGAAAATAAGACTAATGCACTGTTGTATGTCTCACATCACTTTTTCATTCTGGCAAAGCCTGATTCTGCTCTCAATCCACAGCACACAGTGAATGGAACCCCAAGAGTAACTGTAGCTTAAACAATATGACCTTTATCATCAGGGGGAGAAAAAACAGGCAATGCTTAGGTGAAAACTGACTGGGTTGGGCAGCTTGGAAGGTAGAAAATTTATCATCAACATTATCAGACAACTAATAATATCTCTGAAGAAAGGAAATCTCTACAAGCTGCCAGCTGAAGTTGGCCTGTGTTCTCTGTCCAAAGTTGGGTGATGTCCACACCCAAAGCAGTCAGGTGAATGGGAATGAGGCCCCCCAAAGGGAACAAATGACTGAATACTCCAGACAAAAGTAGAGAACACAGCAATCTATGCATCCCCCCTACCCAGTATTTTTAAAAAATATTTAACCGTAAGTCCAGACCTCATCACTCTCTAAGAAATTTAAGGTGACTAAGGTGATACACGCTGTGGCACCATGCCAGCTAATGACAGGAGTCTTCAGTAATAGACACTTACAGCAACTTAACTCTAGAAGGGCCCTAGGCAGGTAAGAAAGTGCAATATCGTTCACAAAGACTTCCCACATATCTGACAATTACAAAAAATCTCCCTTGTGTGGATGTTTAGATGTGAGATTCAATTTCAGGCTAAGATCTCCCTCAACAAGCTAACACAGGGTTGTCCAAGGGCAGTAATGGGTTCTTAGTTTATTCCTAGCTGGGCCAGTAAAGCCCGTTTCTCAACTCATTCCTGTTTTCCACTTATTTAAATAACACTGGACACAGAAACAAAACCATGGCTTCAGGCTAAAAGCCTAAAACAAAACAGAACAACAAAACAAGGTGGGTAGGAGAAGCTTGATAGAGCTTTGCTATTTTTGAAGTTAACAAAGGAAAAAACATATTGCCTGCATTCCTAAGGACTTTCTACAGGATGAACTTACTCGTGCTCGGTAAAGTCAGGCTAAAGACTTTCCAACATTTGTGGCACTCATATTCTGTTGGTTGTAGTCATAAGACACAAAGGTGCTTTTCTGATGTCAGGACATGTCACAATGATACTCATAAAATGTAGACCGCTTTGCTACTTACAGCTTGAAACCAAAGGACATAGGCAGGGCTGCAACAGTTACAAGGGAACTCCAGATAACAGCAAACTGGAGCTGTAGGGGACAGTTCACGTATGCCCTGTGGATTGGGGTTAGCTAGGTTTTCAGGGCTCCCTGTGCATTGGCCAATGTGAATAATTTTATAAGCTCCTGGGCACAGGAGCTGTCCCTAGATATCTGATTCCTGGGCCTGGGGTAATTAGGTCTCACATATTGTGGCCCAGAGTTTGAGAGCTTGATAAGGAAAGTGGCTGGGAGTGTGAACTTAATCAGCTGCTCCAAAATTGGAACTGACAAGCCTCTACCAAGGGCCTTAATTTTAATGCTGGGCAAAAACATTATTCTTTAATGTTAAAAAGAAAATAACCTGTATATCCACATGCAAAAGAATTAAGCTGCTAAAATGAACTCAAATGCATGAAAGACTTATATATATATTTGATTCCATTGAAATTTAAAACTCCTCAAAAAATGACATAATGGACAGGGTGAAAAGCAAACAGACTCAATGGGAGAAAGTATTTGAAAACCACATAGCTGATAAGGAATATCTAGAATATGAGGAGTCTTCAAAAGTTTCATGAAAAATGTATATTAAAAAATTGGCCAGGTGCAGTAGCCCATGCCTATAATCCCAGCACTCTGGGAGGCTGAGGCAGGTGGATCACCTGTGGTCAGGAGTTGAGACGAGCCTGGCCAACACGATGAAACCCCATCTCCATTGAAAATACAAAAATTAGCCAGGCATGGTTGTGGGCACCTGTAATCCCAGCTACTTGGGAGGCTGACGCAGGAGAATCACTTGAACTTGGGAAGCAGAGGTTGCAGTGAGCCGAGATCACACCACTGCACTCCAGTCTGGCAACAGACTGAGACTCCGTCAAAAAAAAAAAAAAAAAAAAAAAAAACTCCCCCAAAATTGTGTATGGATTTCAATTTTTTACATCAAAACTTGTTATAGGATGTATGAACAGGACCTAGTTTGAAGCACTAAGAATGGCATCAGTTTGAAAACAGCTTCTATCAGAAGAATGTGAATTCAGCTAAAGTTGAAGGAAGAAATTCATCTTGTTCATTACGTAATTGAAGAAAACTGATGATTAATAGCAGGAACACCACCACAGACATCTGAATTAGTTCAGCTTACACAACTGTGACTGAAAAATTAAAGTTGTGCAAACTTTCCACTCAATGGGTGCCAAAGCCACTGAATCCATATAAGCTGCAGACAAAAGAACCTTCAATGTAAATGTTAAACAAGCAGGATCAAGATGCTGAAGCATTTCTTTGAAGAACTGTACAAGAGATGAAACATGGCTTTATCACAATCACAATCAAAGCAATAGCTACCAAGAGTCAGAAGTGGTCCAGCCAAAGCAAAAGCAAACCAGTCAAGAGCAAAGGTGATGGCAAGTTTTTTGGCATGCTCAAAGTATTTTGCTTGTTGGCCTGCTAGAGGGTTAAAGAACAATAACATCTGATTATGAGAGTTTGAGATGGAGTTTCACTCTTGTTGCCCAGGCTGGAGTGCAATGGCATGACCTCGGCTCACTGCAACCTCCACCTTCCGCGTTCAAGCGATTTTCCTGCCTCAGTCTCCTGAAGATCTGGGATTACAGGCATGCGCCACCATACCTGGCTAATTTTTGTATTTTTTAGTAGAGACAGCGTTTCTCCATGTTGGTCAGGCTGGTCTCAAACTTCTGACCTCAGGTAATCCGCCCGCCTTGGCCTCCCAAAGTGCTGGGATTAAAGGCATGAGCCACTGCACCCAGCCTATGAGAGTTTTGAGAAAGTTAGCTAACGCTAGCAGAAAACCCCTGGGAAAGCTTCGCCAGGAATCCTTTTTCACTACAATGCTCCTGCTCATTCCTCTCACCAAATAACTGCAACTTTATGAGAATTTTGATGTAAAATCCTAAGGGATCCACCATACAGCCCTGATTTGGCTCCTTCTGACTTTTTCGTTTCCTACTTTTAGGCCACCCATTTCTCTTTAGTTAATATAAAAAAGCATTGCATACACAAGGTTAAATTCCCAGGAACCTCACTTCTTTAGAGATGGGCTCAGCCTGGTATCATCAGTTACAAAATCGTCTTGAACTTGATGGAGCTTCTGTTGAGAAATAAAGTTTATGTTTTCTTTCTGTATCTTTCACTTTCATGTTTCTGAAGTTGCTACATGTACTAAAAAACTCCTACATCTCAACAAAAGCCAAATAACCATAAAGAAGCACACACACAAAAAATTAACAAATAACACCTCAACCCACTGGTACAGCTACTACTAAAAAAAAAAAAAGAAATTATAAGTGTTGGCAAGGATGTGAGAAATTATAACCCTTGCACTGTGGTGGGAATGTAAACTGATGCAGCTGCTATAAAAAATAGTCCCCAAAAAATTTAAAACAGAATTAACATACGATGGGAACATTGTCAGGGCAGAAATTACAAAACAAAAAATATTTGTAAAATGAACATAGGAAGCACCAATTCTACTTCAGGGTAAGTCCTGAAAAGGAATTTAAAGCACAGCCTGAAAGAAGTATTTGTACACTCATGCTCACCTGCTATTAAGGAGTGGAAACAACCCTAACAAAAGGAAAAGTGGCATATACATGTATAATCATGCACTGCGCTTTTCAGTCAACAGTGGGCCACATGCATGTCAGCAGTCCCACAAAATCATAATGAAGCTGAAAAATGCTTATCACCTAATGACATGACGGCAATGGTAAGGCAATGTATTTTTTTTTGAGTCTCGCTGTCGCCAGGCTGGAGTGCACTGGCGCCATCTTGGCTCACTGAAATCTCCACCTCCTGGGTTCAAGCAATTCTCCTGCCTCAACCTCCCTAGTAGCTGGGACTACAGGCACCCACCACCATGCCCGGCTAATTTTTAGTAGAGAGGGGGTTTCATCACGTTGGCCAGGATGGTCTCGATCTCTCGACCTCGTGATCCCCCTGCTTCAGCCTCCCAAAGTGCTGGCATTACAGGCGTAAGCCAGTGTGCCCAGTCCCAAGGCAATGTATTAATCACATGTTCATGGTGCTGCCAGACATATACAACTATAACATATACAATAATGTACAGTACATAATACTAGTAATTAGCTTATGTTCTTAGTGTACTACACTTTTTATCATTAGGTGTTCTCCAACATTAGAGTATATATGGAGTTGTGTGTATATACATACAAACACAAACTGTAAGACAGCCTCAGGCGGGTCCTTCAGGAAGTATTCCAAAAAAAGGCATTGTTATTTTAGGAGATGACAGCTCCATGTGTGTTACTGCCCCAGAAAACTTTCTGGATCAGGATGTAGGGGGAAGAAGACAATGACATTATCCTGATCCTGTGGAGGCCTAGATGAACGTGCATATCTTAGTTTTTAACAAAAATAAGTTTAAGTTAGGATATAAACAACATTTTTGTACAGTTATATAAAGTTTTAAGCAAAACATTACAAAATAGTCAAAAAGTTTAAAAAAATACAAGCTTATAAAGTAAAAAAATGGTCAGCTCATATATTAAAGAAAAAATATTCTATAATTTTGTCCAGCTGGGCATGATGGCTCATGCCTGTAATCCCAGCACTTTGGGAGGCCGAGGCAGGTGGCTCACTTGACGTCAGGAGTTTGAGACTAGCCTGGCCAACATGGTAAGACCCCGTTCTCTACTAAAAATACAAAAATTAGCTTGGGTATGTAATCCCAGCTACTTGGGAAGCTGAGGCAGAAGAATTCCTTTAACCAGGAGGTGGAGGTTGCAGTGAGCCATGATTGTACCACTGCAATCCAGCCTGGGCAATAGGGCAAGATTCTGTCTGAAAAATAATAATACTTAGTGTTGTCTAAGTATACGGTATCTGTAAAGTCTACAGTACAGGCCGGGCGCGCTGGCTCATGCCTGTAATCCCAGCACTTCGGGAGGCCGAGGCGGGTGGATCACGAGGTTAAGAGATCCAAACCATCTTGGTCAACATGGTGAAACCCTGTCTCTACTAAAAATACAAAAAATTAGCTGGGCATGGTGGCGCGTGCTTGTAATCCCAGCTACTCAAGAGGCTAAGGCAGGAGAATTGCCTGAACCCAGGAGGCGGAGGTTGCGGTGAGCCGAGATCACGCCATTGCACTCCAGCCTGGGTAACAAGAGCGAAACTCCGTCTCAAAAAAAAAAAAAAAAAAGTCTACAGTACAGTAACATCCTAGGCCTTCACATTCAACCACCACTCACTGACTCACCTAAAGCAATTTTCAGTACTGTAAGCTCCATTCATGGTAAGTTCTCCATGTGGGTCTATTATTCTTTCTTTCATATTGTATTTTTACTGTACCTTTTGTGTTTAGATATACTTAACAACAATTACTTACCGTATGTTCCAATAGCCTATAGTATTCAGTACAGTAATATGCTGTACAAGTTTGTAGCAAGGTGCTATAGGGTATACCATACATCCTCGGCATTCATACAACTAAAAAAAAAATCACCTATTAATACTTTTCTCAGGACACTTCCCCATTGTCAACCAACACATGACTGTAACAATTTTATTCAGCAGTTAAAAAGGATAGAAATTCTAATGGATTATAGAAATGAAACCTTAAAAATATTATGTTAAGCAAAATAAGCCACAATATAAATCACAAGACCAAAATTTAAGTTTTCTTATATGAGGTACCTGGACTACTAAAACTCATACAGAGTGGTGCTTGTCAAGTGGAGTGGGGAATAACATTTTAAAAGTATAGACTTAGTTTCCTAAGTTGAAAAGACTTCTAGATATTCATTGCACAGTGTGAGTGACTTAACACTAGTGAACTATACACTTTAACATGGTTAAGATGTTAGATTTTACGTTGTCTGTATTCTCAAATAATATATATATATTTTTGAGATGGAGTCTTGCTCTGTCGCCCAGGCTGGAGTGCAGTGGCGAAATCTTGGCTCACTGCAATCTCTGCCTGCCAGGTTCAAGCAATTCTCCTGCCTCAGCCTCCCAAGTAGCTGAGATTGCAGGTATTCACCACCATGCCTAGCCAATTTTTTATATTTTTAGTAGAGACGAGGTTTCACCATGTTGGCCAGGCCAGTCTCGAACTCCTGACCTCATGATCCATCTGCCTTGGCCTTCCAAAGTGCTGGGATTACAGGCGTGAGGCACTGCGCCCAGCCAAGAATACTTTTTTAAAACACATAGGTCCCAGGGCTAAATCAGAATTTCTGTGTGAAGTCTTTCCATATCTGCTTTATATATATATATATACATTCATTATCTGGTATGAACTTTCTGGTGCTGAATGAGGTGAGAATTTTGGTTAAAGTCTCTTCCGCATTCACTGCACTGATAAGGTCTCTCTCCAGGGTGAACTCTCCGATGTTTAATGAGGCTAGAGTTGTATTTAAAGACTCTCCCACATTCACTGCACTCATAAGGCTTTTCTCCTGTATGAACTCTCTGATGACTAACGAGTGTGAAGCTGTCCATAAAAAATCTCCCACATTTGCTGCATTTATAAGTTCTTTCCCTAGTGTGAACTTTTTGGTGCCGAATGAGGTGGGAATTTTGGCTAAAAACTCTTCCACATTCAGTGCACTCAAAAGACCTTTTTCTAAAGTGATTTTTCCAGTGTCTAAGATGATTTGAGTTGTGCCTAAATAATTTTCCACATTCACTACACTCATAAGGCCTTTCACCAGTGTGAATTCTCTGATGTGCATCAAGTGTGGAGCGACACCTGAAGGATTTTCCGCAAATGCTGCATTCAAAAGGTTTTTCTCCAGTGTGAATTCTCTGATGACTCTTCAGTGAACAGCTGTCCACAAAGAATTTGCCACATTCACTGCATGCATAACGCCTCTCTCCAGAGTGAATTCTCTGATGTCTATTCCGTGTAAAGCAATACCTAAAGCACTTCCCACATTCACTGCATTCATAAGGCTTTTCTCTAGTGTGAACTCTCTGATGAATAATGAGTGTGGAAATGTCCATAAAAAATTTCCCACATTCACTACACTCATAAGGCTTCTCTCCAGTGTGAACCTTCTGATGTCTAATGAGTGTGGAACGGTATCTAAAGAATTTCCCACATTCATTGCAATCATAAGGCTTTTCTCCAGTGTGAACTCTCTGGTGAATAATGAGTGTGCAGCGGTCCAAAAAGAATTTCCCACATTCACAACAATAAAAAGGCCTTTCCCCAGTGTGAACTTTCTGATGTCTAATGAGTGCAGAATTGTATATAAAAAATTTTCCACATTCATTGCATCCATAAGGTCGTTCTCCAGTATGAATTTGCTGGTGACAAACAAGGTGAGCCCGTGTAAAGAAAGCCTTCCCACATTCACTACACCCATAAGGCCTTGGCCGGGTGTGAATCCTCTGGTGCTGAAGTAGGTGAGACTTTGTAAGGAAGGCTTTCCCACATTCACTGCACTCATAAGGCCTTTCTACAGGCCTTATGTGAATTTTCTGGTGTTGAACAACGTTATACTTGAATCTGAAGGCTTTTCCACATTCACTACACTTAAAAGGCCTTTCTCCACTATGAGTTTGCTGATGTTTAATAAGGTATGAGTTGTACCTAAACAATTTTCCACATTCCCTGCACTCATAAGGCCTTTCCTCTGTATGGATTTTCTGGTGCTCAAACAGTGTATGTTGGCGGCAAAAGTCTTTCCCACATGGGCTGCAGCTGTAATCATTCTGTCCACTTTCAAAGGCCTCCACACCATGAGTGTCCCTGTGTGGCTTCCACCCATTGTGAAGAGCCTGTTGTTGAAGAAGATCTGAATCAGTAGTAAAATCCTTGCCACCCTGCATGCATGTGAAGTCCCTCTCTGCCACACGAACACCGTCATTCACAAATGAAGGCCTCTCTTCATCACTTCTGGTGAGCTTCTCTCTAAGATGCTCCTTTTGGTGCAGGTAAAGTTTGGCTGCACATCTGTACAGCCCTTGCTTGAGGTGTGTTCCGTCGTGCTCAGCCAGGTGTAGAATGTCCTTCAGAAGTGAGCTACATGTCTCACAGGGCTGGGCCTTCTGGGTGGACAACGCTGGCTTTAGAGTTGTGACCTGTGACACTCCCACAGAAACATACTGTTTGGAAGGTGCCTCTTCATCCTTGGCTCCGTGCCAACAACCTAAGGACAGAAATGCTGGTGAAGTGTATGTTGACTTTGGATGGGGAAGGCAGCCCCATCACAGATCACAGATGTCTGTCAGACTAACTCACAAGACCATGGGATTGGTGACAAACATGGACACTAAAGCCAGTGAGAGGAAGGCCTAGTGGGCAGAACTGGCCTGACAGAAACTCCTATGTAGAAGGCTGTGTCCAGACCCAGAGAGATCTGATGTGACACTGGAGCTGGTGTTCAGGGACTACTGAAGTATACACGCAGACCTCACAACACCTTAAATACAGGTCATATGTTGGAGGGCACTAAAAAGGGAGCAGCAGAAGGGAACAGGTGGCTGGTGCAGTGGCTCATGCCTGTAATCCCAGCACTTTGGGAGGCTGAGGTGGATCACCTGAGGTCGGGAGTGAGAGACCAGCCTGACCAATATGGAGAAACCCTGTCTCTACTAAAAATACAAAATTGGCTGGGCGTGGTGGTGCATGCCTGTAATCCCAGCTACTTGGGATGCTGAGGCAGGAGAATACCTTGAACCCAGGAGATGGAGGTTGCAGTGAGTCACTGCACTCCAGCCTGGACAAGAGCGAAACTCCACTTAAAAAAAAAAAAATAGGTAAGAGGTAGAGGTCAGAGAGGTAGGGTTAGAGGTGGGAGCCAGGAGATGAAAGTCAATAAAGAAATCACGGGGCCGCGCGCGGTGGCTCACGCCTGTAATCCCAGCACTTTGGGAGGCCGAGGCGGGTGGATCACGAGGTCAAGAGATCGAGACCATCCTGGTCAACATGGTGAAACCTCATCTCTACTAAAAATACAAAAAATTGGCTGGGCGCGGTGGCTCAAGCCTGTAATCCCAGCACTTTGGGAGGCCGAGGCAGGTGGATCACTAGGTCAAGAGATCGAGACCATCCTGGTCAACATGGTGAAACCCCGTCTCTACTAATACAAAAAATTAGCTGGGCGTGGTGGCGCGTGCCTGTAATCCCAGCTACTCAGGAGGCTGAGGCAGAAGAATTGCCTGAACCCGGGAGGCGGAGGTTGCAGTGAGCCAAGATCGCGCCATTGCACTCCAGCCTGGGTAACGAGAGCGAAACTCCGTCTCAAAAAAAAAAAAAAAATAAATACAAAAAATTAGCTGGGCATGATGGCGCGTGCCTGTAATCCCAGCTACTCAGGAGGCTGAGGCAGGAGAATTGCTTGAACCCAGGAGGCGGAGGTTGCGGTGAGCCGCGATCGTGCCATTGCACTCCAGCCTGGGTATCAAGAGCGAAACTCCGTCTCAAAAAAAAAAAAAAAAAAAAAAAAAGAAATCACAATAGGAAAGAAAGAGACATGTGGCGTGGTCACTGGTAGGGGCCTCAAACTGGATTGATTCCCAGTGTGATGTGGACCCAGCCCTGTCATCATACCCCTTCTGAGCTACAACCCACCAGGGCCAAGTCCTTTTGAGCATCTCTTGCCATCAATGGAGTATTATCCACTCTGTCAGGACTTCTACCTTGCTCAAGGTGAGCAACTATCTAGGTGTGACATTAGCCAAGCTAGGGGTAAAGACAGGGAAAGGGAGGAGACAGCTTGTACACAGAGCAATAAACCCAGGACATGCTGCATTCTAAAGTTACCAGAACTTCTAGTGGAAAGTCCTGCAGCAATAAGTCCACAGTCCTCACAAGCCGTGACCAGGTCGAATCCCTGAAATTCTTGACACAGGGTATCCCTCGGGTGTGCCAGCAAGAAGAATGGAGAAAGTCTTGCACGGAGAAGAGTTTTGTGCATTTGGACAAAGTAAACTAACCAGAGGCAGGCAAGGTCTTTAGGATATTCTAGAGAAACCTGAAGACTTTTGACTTGAGTCTTAACTTATAAGGCTTCAGAGTGACAAGAGCTAAGCTTCTTAAGGAAAATTGATACAGATCACACAGCCCAGCGTGGCTCCCACAACACATATGCCAGGAAACAAGGAGAGGATGCAGCATTCATGATCTGGTGTGAGACAGATCTGCAAAGGAAAAAGGTGAAAAACCATTGTCCAGCACAAGACACCGACATAGGTGTCAGGGTCTTACCTACTGATGACAAAAGTGCAAAGTTCTCCAGCATCACATCGCTGTGCAGGTGTCTCTGAACGTCATTAAGAATCCCCCACTCCTCCTGGGAGAAATGTATGGCCACGTCCTCAAAAACCATACAATCCTGCCAAAATTATGACAGTTTAGTCCATGAGCAACTTCTTTTTTTTTGAGATGTTGTCTCACTGTTGCCCAGGCTGAAGTGTAGTGGTGTGATCTTGGCTTACTGCAACCTCTGCCTCCTGGGTTCAAGCGATTCTCCTGCTTCAGCCTCCTGAGTAGCTGGGATTACACCACCACTCCTGGCTAATTTTTGTATTTTTAGTAGAGACAGGGTTTCACCATGTTGGTCTCAAACTCCTGACCTCGTGATCCGTCCGCCTCGGCCTCCCAAAGTGCTGGGATTACAGGCGTGAGGCACCACTCCAGGCCCATGAGCAACTTCCTATTCTGTTTCCTTAGATCTGTATTTATCCACTTGAGATCTAAGAATTAGAGGACCAAAATAACAACCAGTGTTTTCACATTTCCCTTAAAATCCAGATCCCATAGTCTGAAATGCCTCCTATTATTTCTCCTGCCCTAAATCAACACAAGGCTTGTACTATACAAGGAGGGATAGTCCCTATGCCCCAAGGCTGCCAAAATCATGCAAACCACCCAGTCTTAAGCTCTTCACTCTGCCCTGCATGCCTTTCCAGCCAAAATCCCAATAAAGCCTCTGATGTATGCTCTCCCTTCAATTGTGCATCTGCCTCCTGACCAAATCTGCTCTTTCCTCTGTGGCTTTATGTGGTACGGCATACCCCCTCCACTCAGGAAATGAAAGGAATAAAAATTATTTCATCCAGGTATGATCTCTCACCAATCGAAGAAAAAAAATATTTCAATGCCATTAGCTTTTCTGTCATCACTCACTCTTGTCCACAGATTGAAATCCTGTGGGTACAATCACTGACACACCTTCCTCTCCAGGATCTTCAGTGCTCCTCACCACACCCACATACATCCACCCCCTGCTCAGCCTCTACCCACTTCTCAAGGAGGAAGACACCAGGTCCTCGTGGCACCTGTATCTGCTCTCCCCTCACTGCCACTGATCACTGACTCCGAGCACAGAACGAAGATGGGTTGGGGAAGAGTCTGAAAAGCACCATCAAAACCTGGCACATGGAGGCCTACCTTTCTTTTGTCACTCAATTTCCCTAGAGTCCCCCAGATCTTGCCTCTCACTGAACCAAACATGGACTCCACCTCCTCCCTTAAGTGCCCAGTGCCAGGGCTGGGACCATCTATTCATGCTCCTCCATTCACACTTTGGAAGGCACCCCCCTCATGTATCCAACACCTCCACTCTTGCAACACTAACAACCACCACAGCTCAATCAGGACTATTTCCATGGCCTCTCACCATACCACTCTGCACATGGAATCCTGCAGTGCATGACAAATGCAACCAGAATCCTATGTTCCCCTGGACTGAGCAGAATGCAATGTTTAGGGAACACTGCCTTGAAGGTCCCCCAATCCAATCCTGTTTCTTGCTTTAACCTCAGTTTCCCAAACCCACACATTCTTGCACACCTCCTTTGAGTTCCAAATCTTGGCTGTTTCTCCCTTCTACATGTGCATGCTATCCCATAAGCAGTCACAACTCTATCCTCCTAACTCTAATCCAAAGCCCAGATACACCAACTTCCCCAACACCACCCCCTCTGCAGGCCTAGCAATGCTTCTAGCTGATCCCATCTTCTGCCAAAATAGTCTCAGAATTCACACGAAACTACCCAGGTCCAACCAAGACTTGACAGAAAACCCTGCTGAGTCCATAACAGGGTAATAAGCCCCTCCCAAACCTCACTACCATCTCATCTCTTTTGTGGAGATGCCTCACCATCCATTTTATGTGCACTCTCCCCTCAAAAAGCCTTTCTTATTCTCCAAAGGCCGTCCCCAACATAAACACACAAATACACACACGTATCCTCAGTCCATCCACTCCCTCATCTGTCTTGGTGATGCCCACCGACACCATGCAGGTGCCCTATAGAAAGTTCCAGTCCTCAGCCTCTTCCTTCTCCTTCCTTTTCCCTAATGGCACTGCCTCCAAAATACAAAGATGTCTCTTCCTAAATCTGACCCACAGATTTACAATGGTGTACACACCAGCTTTCATGCAGTAGATGTCTCCATCCTGAACAACTCCAATGAATTCCATTCCTGTGTTTCAACTGCCAGTCTGGCACCTCTAATCGAGTCTCTGTAACATTTTTGACTTGGCCCAAACCTCGTTCTTCATATGCTCTATTAAACTCCCCCTACTACAGAATTTACCATATCTTAGTTGCTAAAACATCAATCCTTCTCAACAAGGCCAAAACTATGGGGCCATTCCTGACTCCCTCTTGCATCCCATCTCCCCAGCTTCCTCACACTGTACATCAAAAAAACGTGAGCAGCTCTAGATTAAAACCTACAGAAGCCACTCATGCCTCCCACCTTCACAGCCACCACTCTGTCCAGCCACCACCAACCTCCACTGGACTGTGGCAGGAACTATCACCCAGGTATCCTTGGTTCTTCCCTAATCCTCACTCTGTCCTCCATTCTGCAGGCAGAGGAAGCATCTTAGAATCTGAGTCAAATCACCTTTTTTTCCTTTCTTAAACCTTCCCTAGCTACTACCCCTGTCAGATTAAAAACCTAGAATTGCCAGGCATAGTGGCTCACACCTGCTATCCCAGCACTTTGGGAGGCTGAGGGAGGCAGATCGCTTGAGGTCAGGAGTTTGACACCAGCCTGGCCAACATGGTGAAACCCTGTCTCCACTAAAAATACAAAAATTAGCTGGGTGTGGTGGCTCATGCCTGTAATCCCAGCTACTCAGGAGGCCGAGACATGAGAATTGCTTGAACCCGGGAGGTGGAGGTTGCGGTGATCTGAGATCACACCAATGCATTCCAGCCTGGGCAGAGTGAGACTGTCTCAAAACAAAACAAAACAAAAACAAACAAACAAACAAAAACCCCCTAGAACCTCAGGGTGCCATTCCATGCCTGATGCCTGCATGCCCCAACCTCCTGTCCTGCAGCTGTGCACCACCTTATCCTTGCCAGCTAGAACATTAAGTTACAGTTCTCTCAGCATCCCATCTAAGTCTCACCACCAAGCATTTGAACATTCTGGATCCTGTGTTTGAGATGTCATGACGAATCTCATATCATCAGTTGTAAGAACTAGAACCACTCTATATAACCAGGGACTGAGTTTGGAACCCAGGTCTGGTGGAATTACAGGCTCTCCTTGGACCCAAGGGAGAGAGAAGAAAAGGTGAACAGTCTCAGGACAACACCATTCCCTATATCAGCATGCTGAAACCAGCTGGGATGGGTGAAAGCTGGAAACTCTCCACTCACCTGTCCAGCATCCATAAACATTGCTGCCACTGCTATGAACCCTGTGGGAAGAGGCAGGCCATGAGGATTAAGACAGCAATGCAGCATCCTACAGGCTGAACTGTACAACCACCTGTGGCCCTGCAACTAGAGCAAAGTTATCTGAGGCTACACAGTAAGTCCTCCGGGTTCAGTGTCTTGACCAGGACTGAACTTTCCTAAGTCTCAGTACCCTTATGAGTAAAACAGAGATTAAAAGGATTGCCAACTAAGAGGGCTCATATTGGCAACAAACATAAGTAGTACACACTATGTATCAGCAATTTATTTCTACTGGATTAAATATTTTATAAATGTTTTTAACACAAATGACATGGAAGGGTTTTGAAATCTGGGGTGTGTATTTTTCCCACTTCTTACGGTGTCAAGGAAATGTGATACATAAAACTTTCCATTGCAAGGAAATAGAAAAATTAACATTCAGCCGGGTGCGGTGGCTCACGCCTGTAATCCCAGCACTTTGGGAGGCCGAGGTGGGTTGATAATGAGGTCAGGAGACAGAGACCACCCTGGTCAACATGGTGAAGCCCGTCTCTGCTAAAAATACAAAAATTAGGTGGTGTGTGCCTGTGATCCCAGCTACTCAGGAGGCTGAGGCAGGAGAATCGCTTGAACCCAGGAGGCAGAGATTTCACTGAGCCAAGATCGTGCCACTGCACTCCAGCCTGGCAACAGAGCAAGACTCTGTCTCAAAAAAAAAAACAGGAAAAAGAAAAATTAACATTCAAACAATTATTAAGTGAATAAATTTAACTACTGGTTACATTCATTTCTAACTGCTGACTTACGTGCACATATTTACAAGCATATTCGTTCATCGGTGGTTAAATAAATGTTTTAAACATTCATAAGTAAGTAAGTTGTGGGGAGGAGATAAGCGGGCAGGTTAGTTACTGGTCCCATCAGCAACCAGGCCTGCCTGCTACAACTTCTGTTGCTGGAAGTTTGCTGGAGGCCCTTGACTAGATGTGACAAAGCCCTACCCAGGTTTGGACCCAATTTCCCCATTAGTCTGGATGACCTTCTTATTGATCCAAAGAGTGGGCCTGAGGGTCTGCTGGTCTGCAGGTGCAGAATCGAAACCACCTCACACCTCAGTCTCCAGCCTAGGCCAGTTCCTTAACCCATTCGGGACTCGTTTTTGCAGGCACAGACCAGAATCCTTCCTATGACAAGTCTGTGCCTTTCTAAAGTGAGTGTCAGGCTTACGGACCCACCTATCACCTGACCTCCAAAACTCTGCCCTCCAAAATGCAACTTGTAATCCTCTCTGAAACCTGCTCCTTAAGCTGACTTCTCCAACTCCATTCTTTCAGATTTTCAAGCCAAAACAAAACCCATGGAATAGACCTTTTACTACCCTCACAGCTATATTTGATGCAGCAGAAAATCCTGTCGACTCTTACTTATCTCGAAGATCCATCCAGAATCTCACCACATCTCCCCTTTACTGCAACCCCTACGGCCCAGCCCTACCATAACTAAAGGGGTCTCCTCAGAGGTCCCCTTGTCCTAGTTTAACAACCTGTTTTCCGCCGGGCGCAGTGGCTCACGCCTGTAATCCCAGCACTTTGGGAGGCCGAGGTGGGCGAATCACGAGGTCAGGATTTCGAGATCAGCCTGGCCAAAACGGTGAAATCCCCATCTCTACTAAAAAATACAAAAATTAGCCGGGCGCGGTGGCGGGAACCTGTAACCTGTAATACCAGCTACACGGAAGGCTGAGGCAGGAGGAGGCGGAGGTTGCAGTGAGCCGGGATCGCACCACTGCACTGCAGCCTGGGCGGCAGAGCAAGACTCTGTCTCAAAAAAAAAAAAAAAAAAAATCCTGCTTTCTCCAACTTTAAACGTTTATCTCTGTGCATAACCCTTCCTGCATAGCCTTCTCTGGCTTTCCGCGGCTCCGCTGCCCTCCCAGGAGAGACTCCGCCTCACCCTCTGCTCCGTGGGGACAAAGACGCTCGGGCTCCCCAGGGCCGCCCGCTCTGCAGCGCCTGCAAGCCTCGCACGTGCCGGTCCCGGACCGGAGCTCCCCCGCCTCAAAGCACCGTGGACACTGGTACCCCACACAAGAACGCCCCTCTCTTTGGGACTCAGGGGCCTGACCTGAAGGGCCCCTCCTCGGAGGGGTCGGGCGGGGTGCCCTGGGACGCGGCACTCACCTCAATCAGGTTCACCCGCTCGGCCTCCGCCAGCACAGCCAGGGAGGAGCGGGGAGGGAGCTGCGGTGACCTGGGAGCTGACGGAGGCCACCGGCGCCCACAACCGATTCAGCCGAGCCTCACTCTAGCCTCTGTACAAGGAGGGAACCTTTCCTCGCTTCTTTTCGCCCTCCCGCCTCAGGCTCCACTCAGCCGAAAATGGTGAAACGGGCCCAACGCAACCATATTTATGACCGTACGGGGGGCCGTTGCAGGAAGTCCCGCCCTCGCGCATTGAGACCGCCCCCGCCATGGAGACGTCATTGGCTAGACTCGCTGCTTGTGTCCGCCGCAGTGTCTTCTGGGTCGTGTAGTTACCAGGCTGCTGCCTGCCCCGCCTCTGAACCTAAGTAACTAGCCTTCTGTTTGAAAGCCCGGAGGTTCCTCCAGAGGCGTTGAGAAATGCAGTTCCGGGGCTCCAAGGAAGTGGAGGGGCTTCACTGGCTTTTAAACGGCAAAGTATCCAGATTTTCCCGGAAGGCAGTCTAGAAATGTCAGAGAAATGTTTCAGAGACCTGTCCTTTCAGATTCTGTAAAGCACATCAAGTTCCCAAAGGACGAACACCCGAAGGAACACGGCATCAGTAAGGAACTGGTCTTCCACGCAAAGCGATCAGCTCTTTTGTGCTTGACAAATACACACAGACCGAAGCTCTGGAGACCGTTTTGTGATCTTCAATGTGTTCTGCTGAGACAAGAAAAGATCCAAACGTGGCAATGATGGGGAGTTTGAGGAGAAGTATCTTTCCTTTCTGAATAATCAGTGATTGTCTTTCAGCCTACCCAGCAACACTTTATTCACGATACTTATTACTTCATATCTGAGATATTTCCCACTTATTTTAAGAAACTGAAACCTAACTGAAAAGGAAAAATGACTTATGTACCATTATCTGCCAGGATAGTGTGTGGCCTTCTACCAGTCAAACCCCTGAGTTAAAGGTTTGGGAATGCATGATCTCATCTACTTACTGGAAAGTGATTTATCATTTCACCTGCAATTGTATCAACAGTGTCTGCACAGGGAGTTGAAATTGTCTCTGAATAACTCTTGTGAAATGGCTATTACTGAAACTATTAATGATGATTATGTAGTTAGGCAAAGAGTGGTTGCAGTGGGCTCTGTAGGCCAGCCACGAGACCCAGAAGAGTATGGCATCATTGCCTCATCACCATCACGGCTGCCACACCAGCAGCGCAGGGATCCAAGGGTGCATTCACATGCTTGGTACACTGCTATCACAATCAGCATCTAAGGGAGCCAATAAGAAGCCCAAGAATCAGCGTGCTTAGAACTGCCAACACAGGTACCAACATTCATCACCACAAAGCACAAGCATAGACATACTTAGCTCACCACCAGTACTGCTGAAGCCTGAAGATAAGCTCATCTGGCATTCCCGTTCCCAGCACAACTTTACCAAAACCTCCACTAATAACTAACAGTGTGCACCCTAACACACTTGAGAAAACCACATGAACTGTTTATAGCCAAGGAAATCATACAAAAACTTTACTGCTGCATGCACTCAGAAGTAAAGCTAAAGTGCTCTACTCAATTAAGACCATTGATACATCTTCAAAACCCCCACAAACAAAAGTAAATTCAAAAATAGAAGATAAACTATTATACTACACATGCAAAAAAATCAATGTAAAAACACAGGAAACAGAAAAGCAAGAAACCATGACACTCCCCCAAAATTACAATACTTTTCCAGCAATGTATCTTAACCAAAAAAAAAAAGAAAACCCAAAATTCTCACCATATCTGATAAAGAATTGAAAACGTTGATTTTAAAGAAGCTCAACATGACACAAGAGAAATATGAAAACCAATGCAAAGAACTCAGATAAACAATTCAGGATTTGCTTCCTGTCACATGGGGCAGCTGCCTGGGGCTGGTGGAAGGTGGGACAATGTTACAGCTCCTTTCACAACTTGCCATTTGGTGGTTTCTGAGTTCTTGTCCCATGACCAAAAAGGAAGACATTTTGTAAACACTAGAGAGTGAGCAAGGCAGGTGACTTTAAATAGAGTGGCAGAAAAGCTCTCAACAACAGGAAGGGAACCAAAAGTGGGTAGCCCAATGTGTGGCTGGGTCCAGGGTTTTTATGGGCTCAGAATGGGGCCTGCGTACTGATTGGTCCATGGGTGGGCCTGAAAAAAGCACCATTCGATTGGCTAAAAGGCATTGAGAAGTTCTCACTCCAGTCATGGACCCTACTTGGAAATGGCACCCAGTTTTCAGGCTTTAAACAGTCTTTGGCTTAAAGTTTGGGTTTCGCCAGGGACCTGTCCTTAGTCTGCCTAGGAATTTATCTGCCTCCTACCACTATCAGTGAAATAACCAATACTTTCTCCTGATGAAAGGAAATTTCTGCAATCTGCCTGCCAAAGCCAGTCCATGTCTTCAGTGCAAGGCTGATGTCTACGCCCAAATCAGTCATAGGAGAGGAGGTGAGGCCCCCAAAGTGTTCAAATGACTAGTGAATTCTTCAACTAGAGAATTCATGATGCCATAACTGCATTTTAATGTGACTAAAGTGCTACACACCATGACTTTTTGCCAGTTGGTAGAAAAGAGATGACTTTTTTTTTTTGAGACAGAGTCTCACTCTGTCACCAGGCACCAGGGTGGAGTGCAGTAGTGCGATCTTGGCTTACTGCAACCTCCACCTCCTGGGTTCAAGCAATTCTTCTGCCTCAGCCTCCCGAGTAGCTGAAACTACAGGCACATGCCACCACACCCAGCTAACTTTTTGCATTTTTTACTAGAGACGAGGTTTCACCATGTTGGCCTGGATGATCTCTATCTCTTGACATCGTGATCCACCCACCTCATCCTCCCAAAGTGCTGGGATTACAGGTGTAAGCCACTGCACCGGCCAAGAGATGACTTTTTAAATAGGGTTGGCAGGGGCATAACTCTGACAAAGTCCCCAGACAAGTTGAAAAGTGCAACACAGCTCACAAAATCTTCCCATATATCTGGCAGTATAGATACATGGTGGATATCCCCAGTGTGGGTATTTAGACGTATGAGGTTCAATTGCTGGCTCTCTCCTGAAAAAGCTAATATCCAAAGCATTGCTCTACCGAGTTATTATATCAACAAGAAATGATCACACTGCCTTCACATCTTTTCCTAGAGTGAACTTGCCGGCACGGAATGAGGTTAGGCTAATGGCTAAAGACTTTCCAACATTCACTAGACTCTTAATACCTTTCTGGGTTCTTCTGATAGCAAGAAACAACCTAATGTCATTTGGATAAACAAAAAGCAGAACTATTTATTACCTATGGCTAAAAATGAGAGAAGCTGGATAGGGTCCCACAGAGGGTTGCATGTGAGACAGAGTAACAGCCACCTGAGGCTGCAAGGGACAACTTAGGTAAGACAAGGGGATTGCATTAGCTATGTCTTCCATGCTCCCCATGGATTGGCCAATTTGAATAATTTCAGCTGGAATATGGCAGTCTGGAGTGTGAAAGCCGACTAGCCGTGTCCTCAAAACTGAGTCTCACACACACCTAAAATGTGTGGTACTGACATAAAGACAGACATATGACCAACAGGGTGGAGAATCCACATATAAACCATGGCATATATAGACAAATGATCTTGACAAGTGCCAAGACTACTCAACAGAGGAAAGATTTTTTTCAACAAATAGTGCTTGGAAAACTGGATAGCCACATTAAGTGGACTTCTGCCTTAAACCACATGCAAAAATGAACCCCACATAGATTAAAGATCTAAATGTAGCCAGAATGTAAATGCCAAGATTAAAGATCTAAATGTAGCCAGGCACAGTGCATTACAGCTCATGCCTGTAATACCAGCACTTTGGGAGGCCAAGGCAGGCGGATCACTGAAGGCCAGAAGTTTAAGACCAGCCTGGCCAACATGGCAAAAACCCATCTCTACTAAAAATACAAAAACTAGCCAGGTGTGGTGACGCACATTTGTAATCCCAGCTACTTGGGAGGCTGAGATGGGACAATGGCTTGAACCTGGGAGGCGGAGATTGCAGTGAGTTGAGATTGCACCACCGCACTCCAACCTGGGTGACAGAGCAAGACTCTGTCTCCAAAAGAAAAACAAAACAAAACAAAAACACAAGACCTAAATGTAAGACCTACAAATATAAAATTCTTAGAATAAAACATACGGAAAATGCTTGGCATTGGATTTGATATTGTTTTTGTTTTTGATATATAACATCAAAAGCCCAGGTAACAGAGGTAAATATAGGTAAACTGGACTACAGTCACCCCTTGGTGTCTGTGGGGGACTGATTCCAGGACCCCTGTGGATACCAAAATCATCTGATGCTCAAGAGGTTCCTCACATAAAAAGGCACAGTGTTTGCATATAACCTACACACATCTTCCCATATACTTTAGATTATCTCTAGGTTATTTATAACACCGAATACAATGTAAATGCTATATAAATATTTATTATACTATATGATTTAGGGAATAATGACAAGAAAAAATGTCTGTTCATGTTTAGTACAGATGCAACTACCCTTTTTGTTTTCCG
Source organism: Aotus nancymaae (assembly GCF_030222135.1). NCBI lineage: Eukaryota > Metazoa > Chordata > Mammalia > Primates > Aotidae > Aotus > Aotus nancymaae. Next base: position 1,457,357 of record NW_026988484.1, on the reverse strand, counting down.
AATATTTGTGATTAATGATCAGTACAATCCATGGATACTCCAAATACTTTTGATCTGTGGTTGGTTCGATGCATGAATACAGAACCCAAAGACACAGAGTAAAAAGTACATCAAAATTTAAACTTTCATCAAAGGACACAATCAACAGAGCAAAAAAGCAACCTATGGACTGGGAGGTAATATGTAAAAAGCATATATTTGTTAAGGAGTTAATATCCAGAATATATAAAGAATTTCTGTAACTCAACAACAAAAAGCAAATAATCCCATTAAAATAATACACAAATGCCTAACAAGCACATGAAAAGATGCTCAACATCATTAATCATTCACAAAATAAAAATGAAAGACACTGAGATTCCACCTTGCATCCAGCAGGAAACCTGCTATCCAAAACAAAAGGCACAACAAAAAAATCCCAAAGAACAGAAATAGAAAATGAACAATGTTGGTGAGGATGTATATAGATTGGAATCCTTGTGCACTGCTAGTGGGAACGTAAAATGCCACAGGTACTATGGAAAAAGTTTTCTCAAAAATATTAAAAATAGAAATCCTGTAAGATCCAGCACCACCATTTTGGAGTATAAACCCAACAAGAATCAAAAGTAGAATCTTGAATAGACACTTGTATACTCATCTTCATAGCAGCATTATTTCAAAAGGTGGAAGTAACCCAAGCATCCATTAACAGATGAACGGATAAATAAAAGGAGTATATACATACCATAAAATATTATTTCACCTAAAAAGGAAGGATATTCTGACACATCATACAACATGGGTGAACCATGAAGACCTTATCCTAAGTGAAATAAGCCAGTCTCAAAAGACAAATACTGTATGAATCCACCTATATGAGGTACCAACAGATACCAAATTCATAGACACAGAGTACAGAAATATAGCTGAGACATTTCTGGGGAGAGTAGGAAAGGGAATGACTTGTTTTTAATAGGTACAGCATTTTACTTTTTTTGCAAGAGGAAAAATGTTCTGGAGATTAGTTACATAAAAAGGTAGAATTTAAATAACATTACTACCCAATTACAACGGTCAATGGTAAACTTTCTCCATTGTGAAATCTCTGATGTTTAATGAGGTTGGAGTTGTAGCTGAAGAATTCCCCACATTCATGGAGCACATAAGCCTCTCTTCACTGTGGATTTTCTGGTGATGAACCAGGTGAGACTTTCTAATAAAGGCCTTCTGGCATTCGCTGCACTCATAAGGTCTTTCTCCACTGTGGATTTTCTCGTGCTCAACAAGTATATGCTTGTGGCTAAAGGCTTTCCCACACTCTCTGCACTCATAAGGCCTTTCTCCAGTGTGATTTCTCCAATGTTTAATGAGGTTGGAGTTGTAACGAAAGAATTTCCCACATTCGCTGCACTCATAAGGCCTTTCTCCCGTGTGGACTCTCTGGTGTCTAATGAGTCTGCAGTGGTACCTAAATGATTTCCCACATTCACTGCATTTATAAGGCCTCTCTCCAGTGTGATTTCTCCAATGTTTAACAAGGCTGGAGTTGTACCTAAACAATTCCCCACATACACTGCACTCATAAGGCCTTTCTCCAGTGTGAATTCTCTGATGTCTAATGAGTGTGGAGATATACCTAAAAAATTTCCCACAATCACTGCACTTATAAGGTCTTTCTCCAGTGTGAACTCTCTGATGTTTAATGAGTGTGGAGCTGTCCATAAAGAATTTCCCACATTCCCTACACTCATATGGCCTCTCTCCAGTGTGAACTCTCTGATGTCTGACGAATGTGGAGCTGTACCGAAAGAATTTCCCACATGTGTTGCACTCATAAGGCCTTTCTCCAGTGTGAACTCTCTTATGCCTCATGAGTCGGTAGTTGTACATAAATGATTTCCCACATTCTCTGCACTCATAAGTCCTTTCACTAGTGTGAACTGTCTGATGTTTCATGAAATTGGCACTGTACTTAAAACATTTCCCACATTCGTTACATTCATAAGATCTTTCTCCCGTGTGGATTTTCTGGTGCTCAACAAGTGAATATCTGTAGGTGAAGGTTCTCCCACATTCACTACATTTGTAATCATTTTGTCCAGTCTGAAAGTGTTCTCCGTCCTCTGTGTCCCTGTATGGCTTCCACTCGCTTTGAGGGGCCTGTTGCTGGAGAAGGCATGAGGTGGCTGGTAAGTCCTTCCAATCCTCCATGAATGTGAAGATCTCCTCTGCCATGTGAATTCTGTGGTTCTTCCCAAATGAAGGTATCCAACTGTCCCTTCTGGAAAGATTCTCTCCAATTTGCTGCTCTGGGCACTGAAAAAGCTCTGCCTCACAAATATATACGTCTTGCTCAGGATGAATTCCATTGTGCTCAACCAGGCACAGAGTGTCTTTCAAGGGTGGGCCACATGTCTCACTAGGGTGGACCTTCTGGGTGAACATACAGGACTTTGAAGTTGTAACCTCTGACACTCCTGCAGAAAAATCTTGCTGTGAAGGTGCCACCTCATCCTCAGCTCCATGCCAACAACCTGTCAGAATAGAAATGTTGGTGAAGTGCATGTGACTTTGGTGGGAGGAAGCAGCTCCATCACAAATGTCTCTCAGGCACACACACACACACACACACACACACAAATAAGGCCATGGGATTAGGGACATCATGGACATTAAGGCCAGGGAGAAGAGGGCCCACTATGCAGGGCTGGGCCTGGTAAGGGCCCATAATGGAAGAGCCCTGATTATGGTAAGCATACAAGGGAGGGGTATGGAACAGAGAGAAAAGGCAGGATCTCCAACTCACTCCTCTGCAAATAGCTATCAACAGGCCATGGTTGCAGGAGACTGGTAAGCAGTGTATAGGATGTTTTCTCCAAACCCAGAGATCAGACTGTGACAGAGGAGCTAGTGTTCAGGGATACATGCAGACCTCACACCACCTTAAATACAGGTCACGCATTGGCAGGCATTCAAAGGGAGCAGTGGAAAAGAATGGGTGAGGGGTGGTGGCCCCAGAAGTGTAGACTGTGGGGCACTGGAGGTGCAGCGGCCAGCAAGCATACTAGAAATGATCATGGGGAAGAAAAGATAGAAATACGGTGTGGCAACTGGCCCTGGCAACAGACAACAGTACAGGTTCCAAGGGTGATTTGACCCCAGCTGTGACATCAGCCCTCTTCCCAAATCCCAGGCACCTGGGCCATGTCCCTGAGCCTCTAATGCCATTGTTGAAGTAGTATCTACCCTCTCCGGCACCTAGGGCCCTCTCTAGGGGAAAGAAAGAGAGAAACAGTAAAGAGCACACACCCAGAGTGATCAAGCCCATGGCAATCTCACACTCTATAATCATAAGAACTTCACAGAAGAGTCCTGCCTCCTGCACAATCAACTCAGTAGTCCCTAACTTAGTGACCAGGACAGTGACTGAAATTCTAAGCAGAGGAAGGCAGCAAGAAATATCAGTGAGAGCAAGAGGACAAGAGAACAGCAGTCTCATGTGTTTGGACCTGAGACAGACAAGGCTGGTGCGGTCTCTATGCCAAATTCAACATTTCTGGCTCCTGAGCCCTTTCTTGTAAGCCCCAGAGCAGTAGGGATGGGGATGTGAGGAAAAAGGGGGTATAGAACACACACAACCCAGCCCTGCCTCCCACAGCATATATGCCAAGAAATCGGGAAAAGCAGCAGCACCCATGGTCTCACTGTAGGAAACGCAGAGCTGCCTGTGGCTAAAAAGGGATAACACAACCCAACCCAGGACACTGGGCAAGTGTGAGGGCCTTACCTAGTGAGGACAAAAGGGCCAAATTCTCCAGCATCACATCGCGGTACAGCAATCTCTGAGCCTCATCAAGGTGCCCCCACTCCTCCTGGGAGAAATATATGGCCACGTCCTCAAAGACCACACGGTCCTGCCAAAATGGGAAAGATGAATACGTGAGCAGCTTCTTTTCAAGCTGTATTTACTTAAGTTCTATATTTATTTTCTACTTATATTCACCATTCACTAAACACAGGGCCAAAATAACAGCCAAATGTGTTTCCAATCTTCCCTACCATCCTGGGCTATATTCTAAACCATCTTTGTATCTTTCTCAAACCAAGCCAATATTTCCCGAGCTCTAAATCAATCCAGGTACTGCACAGGTAGGGACAGTCCCAGTAGCCCAGGTATCCTGGAATTACTTAAACTAGCCAAACTATCCTGTCACCCAGCCCTGCCTTGTTTCCCATGGAAACCTCAATAGTATCTGTGGGTTAAACTAAACTTTCCCCTCACTCCAATGTTCCTGCTGACCAAATCTGGCGCTTCACCATGTGGCCCTGTGTTATGTGGTGTGCACCCTCCTTAGGGAAATGTAAGGAATGAATATCTTCTTTCAGTCATTGGCCTGTCCCTGGCATCACTCACTCACATCCATAAATTAAAACCCTAATGCGTATAATCACTGCTATATTTCTCTCTCTCCAGGATCTCATCGCTCTCCCCTACACCTCCTTTCCTCGCTCAGTCTCCACACCCTCCCAATGTGGAAGAGACACCACACCCAGGTGGCACGAGTGACTTTTCTCTCCACATTTCCATTGGCCACTGTGTCCAGCACACAGGAAAACAGGTGAAGGACAAGGCAGAAAAGCACCCTCTAGAATGTGGGCCTCCCATGGGGATATCCATCGTCTCCTGCCAGCTGGTTTCCATGGAGTCACTCAGATCTTGCCTCCCAAGACAACCAAACTCAGACTCATCCCCCTCCCTTAAGCTACCAGGGCCAGGGCCTGGGGCCATCCATTCACACTCCTCCTGCCTGCATATCACTCTTTGGATAGCACTCCAATCACATCTCTCACACCTACACTCCTGTAAATTCCACAGAAACCTCCCGGTCAACACCATAGGCATTTCCTTCACCTCCTAACGGGCCACTCTGCACACGGAAACCAGATGGTGCACGGCAAATACACTCAGCATCCAATTAACTCCCAGTCCTGCCCCAGAACACTGAAGTCCCCAGCACCAGGGGCAGCCCAAAGCCCTGCTTTGAAGGTTTCCCCGCATGGCCCTGTTTCTCACTTCACTGTCAGCTGCCCAAACCATGTGAGGACTTCACATACTCTCAGCTGTCTCCTGCCTCATGGCATACTCTGTCCCATAAGCAGTCAGGAAAATCACTCTCCACCAAAGCCTCATTCCCAGCCCAACTGCCCTGACCTCCACTCCTCCACTCCTGACAGGGTTTGCTCTGTGTCCACCCAAATCTCAGGGTGAATTGTAATCCCCATGTGTCAGGGGAGGGACCTGCTGTTAGGTGACTGGGTCATGAGGGCATATGTTCCCCTTGCCTTTCTCATGATAGTAAGTTCTCACGAGATCTGGTTGTTTAAAAGTGTGTGGCTCTTCCCCCTTCATTCTTTCCCTCTGTCCTGCTCCACATGGGAAGATGTACCTGCTTCCCCTTCACCTTCTGCCAGAGGCCTCCCAGTTATGCTTCCTGTTAAGCCTGAAGAACTGTGAGGCAATTAAATCTCTTTTCTTCACAAATTACTCAGTCTCAGGTAGTTCTTTATAGCAGTATGGAAATGGACTAATATAACTCCCATCCTCATCTCACACCAACTCTTCAACCTCACCCCATTATCCCCTTCAGCAACCCTATCATGTCCACTCTGCTTCCAAAGCCTTCCTCACTTCTATACCCCACCGTCTTACACACTCTCATCCCCACTAACACTCCATTCCCTCATTTGTCTAGTGACTCCTCCACCACCACACAGGTACCCAGTAAGAGACCCAGTTCTCATGCCCCATTCCAATTCTCTATCTTCTTTTTTATTTTCTGACTCAGAGTTTCACTCTTGTTGCCCAGTCTGGAGTGCAATGGCACAATATTGGCTCACTGCAACCTCTGCCTCCCAGATTCAAGCAATTTTCCTACCTCAGCCTCCTGAGTAGCTGGGATTACAGGCACACACCACCACACCTAGCTAATTTTTGTTGTATTTTTAGAAGAGACAGGATTCCACCATGTTGGTCAGGCTGGTCTTGAACTCCTCACCTCAGGTGATCCACCCGCCTCGGCCTCCCAAAGTGCTCGGATTATGGGCGTGAGCCACCGTGCCCAGCCCAATTCTCTATCTTCGAACAGCACTGCCACCAAAACCTAGAGATGCTGTCACTTAAACTGAATCCATGGCTTCATCCTGGCCCATACGATAGCTACCATGGTATGGATGTCTCCAACCTGAATTCCTCCACCAGGAGTCTCTGAGACATCTGTGATCTGAACAAACACTGAATCCTCATATTCACTCTGAAAATTCCTTGACTTCCCCCATCTTAGCCAATGGAGCATCTATGCTTCCAAACAAAAACCGTGGGGCTACTCCTGATTCCCCTTCCATCCCACCTCCCCAGCTCTCTCACTCACTACATCATAAAATGTGGGCAGCTCCAATTCAAAACATTGCTACTCTTGACAATCCATCAGCAACATCCACCTAGACTGCTGCAAGAACATCCTCTCAGATCTCCCTGCCATTACCCTCTATTCTACAGTCTGTCCTCCACTCACAAGTCAAAGGAAGTCCCTTAAACTAGGGTCTTGTCACTGCCCTCTTCTTCAAATCTTCCCCTCATCTACCACCTCCCTTAGAGACCCAGGACCTAGGCTGTCATTCCAGGCCTGATGTTTGGTGTGTCTCTAGCCACTACCCACTCTGTTCCCTATTCCTACCAGATATGACAGACACTTGCAGTTCCCTAAAAAGCCAGCTCAGTCTCTCCTCCAAGAATTGAAACATTCTGAATCCTGTACCTAAAACGCCCTAACATATCTTATCTGATCAATTCTCAAAAATGGGGACCAGTCCATGTAACCCAGCACCCAAGTTATAACACCGGAACTGGTGAAACCACCCAGTCTTCAGACGTAAAAGACAGGGAAAGAGATTTTGACACCTGCCAAAACCATATGAGAGGCCGGGCATGGTGGCTCATCCCTGTAATCCCAGCACTTTGGGGGGCCAAGATGGGTAGATCACCTGAGGTTGGGAGTTTGAGAAAAGCCTGACCAACATGGAGAAATCCCGTCTCTACTAAAAATACAAAAAGAGCCGGGCATGGTGGCGCATGCCTGTAATCCCAGCTACCTGGGAAGGCTGAGGCAAGAGAATCACTTGAACCCGGAAGGCGGAGGTTGTGGGGAGCCGAGATTGCGCTATTGCACGCCAGCCTGGGCAACAAAAGTAAAACTTTGTCTCAAAAAAAAAAAATATACACACACACACACGAGATAACCAGGGTGGGTGGTAGGAAACACTCTACTCACCTGTGCAGGGTCCATTTCTGCCAGCCAGGGGACCCTGAGGGAAGAGAAAGGCCATGAGAAATGGACAGCCATGGAAGGATCCTACAGGCTGAGATGGACCACTACCTCCTCTGCCCTGCCTGGGAGCAAACCAATCTCAATTCACTGAATAAAGCTCCTTAGGCCTCAGTGCTGTAGCTCTGTGACCATGGAAAAGAACTGACCCACCTGAGCTTCAGTGCTCCCATCTATAAATAGAGTGTAATAGCTAACCCCTTATAGGGCTCACATTGGTATCAAACATCAGTAGCACATACAACGTATCAGCTACAATGGTCCAAGAATTAATGGTTTTGTATAGTTTTCAATGCAAATGAAATAGTGGGGTTTTGAAATTTTCATGTATGCTTTTAGCTTAAAATTTTAGAGAATGTGATTTTAAATTTTTCCATGGAAGGCAAACAGAGATAAGTTAACATCAAACCAATTATGAACCACTTTTAGAAATTTAACTCAATGACTTCAGTATGAACTCCCTACCTGTTTGCACACACTTAGAAAGATATTGTCTAATTAGGGTTTACATCAATATCTGTTTTATACATCATTAAGTTAATGAGTTACAGAGAGGGGAGGAGTAGACAGGTCAGGTACTGGTTCCTTCTGCAACCAGGCCTGCCTGCTCCATAATCTTCTGAAGTGAGCTTGTCAGAAGACCTTGGCTGGAGCAGTAGATCATCCCCTCTTGTCCTGACATGTAGCGAAGGGTAAAAAGCAGTGCTCCGGTCTGGAACCCAGCTGCTCCACCAGCCTCAATAACATTTCTCTTGTTCAACAGAGAGTGGCCCTGAGGGTCAACCAAGTCTGCAGGTGCAGAATCGAAACCACCTCACACCTCAGCCTCCATGCCAGGCTATCTGCTTACCCAGGCCAGGCCTCCCTTTTTACAGACGCAATCCAGAATTCCTGTTATGGCAGGTCTGTGACTTTCAGAGTATGATGTTTGTGGAGCCACCAATGGTCTGGCCCCCAAGTCTCAGCTCTCTCATCACATAGCCCATCGGAAATGACAATCTCAAGATTTCCCTCAAATTAAGTCCATCTGACTTCAAATTACACTATAAGTCTGTAGTAACCAAAACAGCATGGCAAGGGTGTAGAAATAGACACACAGGGGGTATAGCTCAGTGGTAGAGCATTTGACTGCAGAAACAGACACATAGATCAATGGAACAGAATAAAGATACTAGAAATAAAGTCATATGCCTACAGCCAACTGATCTTTGAGAAAGAACAAATACATACACTAGGGAAAGGACATTCTTTTTAACAAAAGGTACTGGGAGAACTGGATTGCCATATGAGGTAGAATGAATCTGGACCAATTTAACTTGCCATATACAAAAATCAACTCAAGATGAATTAAAGATGTAAATGTAGGGCCCGAAACCAAAAATACTAAAAGAAAACCCAGGGAAACCTCTTCTGGACATTTGTCGAGGCAAAAAATTCATGCATAACCAGACTTCAAAAGCACTAACGACATAAACAGAAGTAGACAGACAGGACCTAATTAAACTGAATAGCTTCTGCATAGCAAAAAGAATAATCAACCAAGTGAATGCACAACCTGAAAAATGGGACAAAATATTTACAAACTATGTATCTGACAGGGTACTAATATCCAGAATTTACAAAGAACTCAACAACAAACAAACAAAACGTAACAAAACAACAACAAAATCTCATGAACTGTAAGCACAGGACATGAATAGACATTTTTCAAAAGAAGACATATAAATGGCAAACAGGCATATAAAAAATGCTCAACAGGGCCAGGCGCGGTGGCTCACGCCTATAATCCCAGCACTTTGGGAGGCCAAGGCAGGTGGATCACGAGGTCAAGAGATCGAGACCATCCTGGTCAACATGGTAAAACCCCATCTTTACGAAAAATACAAAAATTAGCTGGCCATGGTGGCACGTGCCTGTAGTCCCAGGTACTCGGGAGGCTGAGGCAGGAGAATTGCTTGAACCCAGGAGGCGGAGGTTGCGGTGAGCCGAGATCGCGCCATTGCACTCCAGCCTAGGTAACAAGAGCGAAACTCCAGCTCAAAAAAAAAAAAAAAAAAATGCTCAACATCATTAATCATCAGACAAATTCAAATTAAAACCACAGTATCTCCTTATACCAGTCAGAATGGCTACCATTAAAATGTCAAAAAATAACCGATGTTGCCCAGGATATGGGGAAAAGAAAAAGCTTACACCCTTGGTGAGAATGTAAATAAGTACAACCTCAATGGAAAACAGTATGAAGATTTTTCAAATAACTGAAAATGGAACTAACATTAAATCCAGCAATACCACTACTGGGCATCTACCCAAAGGAAATCATTACATAAAAAACATACATGTCTTTTTATCACAGCACTATTCACAACAGCAAAGATAGGGAATCAACCTAAGCGTCCATTAATGTATGACTGCATAAAGAAAATGTGGTCTATATATACTCAAGGTAATATCACTGGGCCACACACAAAAAAAAACCAAAAAACGAAACTCTGTCTTTTGCAGCAATGTAGATGGAGCTGGAGGCCTTTATTAAATGAAAGAACTCAAAAACTCAAAGTCAAATACTGAATGTTCTCACTTATAAGTGGGAGCTAAATAATGAGTATACACGGACACAGAGTGTGGAACGACAGACATTGAAGACTCCAAACAAGTGGAAGGCTGAGACGAAGATGAGTGATGAGAAATTATTTAATGGGTACAATGTACATTATTCAGGCGATGGATACATTAAAAACCCAGATTTCGGCAGGGCGCGGTGGCTCACGCCTGTAATCCCAGCACTTTGGGAGGCCGAGGCGGGTGGATCACGAGGTCAAGAGACCGAGACCATCCTGGTCAACATGGTGAAACCCTGTCTCTACTAAAAATACAAAAAATTAGCTGGGCATGGTGGCGCATGCCTGTAATCCCAGCTACTCAGGAGGCTGAGGCAGGAGAATTGCCTGAACCCAGGAGGCGGAGGTTGCGGTGAGCCGAGATCGCGCCATTGCACTCCAGCCTGGGTAACAAGAGCGAAACTCCGTCTCAAAAAAAAAAAAAAAAAAAATACAAAAATTAGCCGGGCATGGTGGTGGGCGCCTGTAATCCCAGCTACTCGGGAGGCTGAGGCAGGATAATTGCTTGAACCCAGGAGGCGGAGGTTGCGGTGAGCGGAGATCGCGCCATTGCACTCCAGCCTGGGTAACAAGAGCGAAATTCCGTCTCAAAAAAAAAAAAAAAAAGAACCCAGACTTCACCACTACGCAATATATCCAGATAACAAAACTGCACCTGACTCCTTAAATTTACACAAAAACAGAAAAAAAAACCAGAGACCTCCCTACTCAATCTGATCCTCAGACCATGCACTGGCCCAGCCCACGCCCTCCATCCCTTTGATATCTCCAGCCCAACCCCCTTCCTCAGACTTCACACCTTTATGACTTCCTGCCTGTGTGACATATCCATCTTGAGACATTTGAGAATCGCCATGTCCAAAATCCAACCTGTGATCTTCTCCCGGAAATCTGCTTTTTGTGCGGACTTCCCCAATTCCATCCTTTCAAACGTTCAAACGTTCAAACAGAAAACAAAAATCAAAACCAACACTTGAAATGGTTCTTCACTGCCTTTGTTTAGACAATTGAAGCACCAGGAAAACCTACCGGCCCCATCTTTCAGGCCTGTGAAGAATCCCATCATATCTCCCTCTACTGTCACTGGTCCAGCCCCAACCATAATTTCCCTGGGTCTACTGCAGTGGCCTCAGGGCCTTTTCGCCGGTCTCCCTGGGTCCATTCTCAACCCGTTTTTCCTAACGTGAGACTTCTAACTCTGGATGTGCCCCCTCCACTGTCCCTCCCTTGACAACTTTCCATGGTTACGGGCTGCTCAGGTTGCCATTCCAAGTGAGATTCATAAAACACTCTTTCCCGCAGAAACAACACACACTCCCGGCGCCCCGACACAGCCCATTCGGCAGCGCCTCCATTCCCGGAACCTGAGGTCCCCAACGGGAGCTCTGAGACCGCATCAAACAGGCTGACACGGGGGCCCCACACAGGAACGCCCCCCTCTTCGGGACAAGGGGCCTGACCTGCAGGGCCCGCTCTGTGGGCTTCAGCACTGGGAGGAAGAGTTGGGCAGTGGGGGCTGGGACAGGACACCCACCTCAGTCAGGTTCATCGGCAAGGCCTCCGCCAGTCCAGTCAGGGAATAGCGGGGCGGGGGCGACAAAGGCAAGACAAGGACGCGCTGACCCCAGTCCCTGTCAGCTGAACGTCACTCCCCTCTCTGCGGGGTGGGAACCAAGCCGTTTCTCGCGCTTTCCCGCTCCGTCACTTCGGTGACATCAGAGAGCGCCATAGGCCGGAGCCAGTGAAAACACCAGAGAGGACCAAAATGACCACGTCCAGGAGGACGGCGGAAGCCCCGCCCTCCGACAGTGCGCACGCATACGCACGCACGCACGCAAACGTCCCTTTCATTGGATAAGTCGCACCGCCCACAGCTGCAGTGTTTTCTGGGTTATGAAGTTTTGACACTGCTCCCTGACTTGCCTTAGGAGCGTTGGTCAGTCCTTAAATGGCAGATAAAGACCCAGTGGCGTTTTAAGGTGAGCTGGGAAACGGAGTCCCCGAGTCCAAAGACAGGACGGGGCTTGGCTTGCTCTTAAAGGTGACATACGGATATTTTCTTGGATTATAGTGTAGGATATTTACAGAAATGTTAGCAACTTGTTATTTAAGACTCTATTAAGCACAGCTACTTCCAATGACTACCTGTCCAAAGAGACACACCATACCAAAAAGGCATTCTGTCTCTACTCATGCCTGTCAGCCATATTGTTGCTTTTCAAATACACATACAGTTACGCTTTTGAGTCTGTTTAGTAAGCTTCAATATATTTGGTCCAGAAGAAAAAAGGAAGACTACACAGGGCTATGGACTGAAATTTATAGGAAGGATGGCAGGAGACACTGAAGTATACTGAAAGGGTGAAGCTATATCTCTGGATCAAAGAGAAGACATCTTACCTGACTGTAGAGTCAGTGATTGTGTTCCTACCAAGGGTGCAATGCTTTTATTCTAATAATACTTATTCATATCTGAGATATTTTCCATTTATTTGAAGAATCACAATCTTTTTTTTTTTTGAGACGGAGTTTCGCTCTTGTTACCCAGGCTGGAGTGCAATGGCGCAATCTTGGCTCACCGCAACCTCTGCCTCCTGGGTTCAAGCAGTTCTCCTGCCTGAGCCTCCCGAATAGCTGGGACTACAGGCGTGTGCCACCATGCCCAGCTAATTTTTGTATTTTTTAGTAGAGACGGGGTTTCACCTTGTTGACCAGGATGGTCTCGATCTCTTGACCTCGTGATCCACCTGCCTCGGCCTCCCAAAGTGCTGGGATTATAGGCGTGAGCCACCGCGCCCAAGAATCACAATCTTATCTGAAAATGAGAGTGACAGCCAAAATGAGTGATTGAGGCATAAGTCACAAATCATGGAGGTTTATTGGACCAGCCTAAGGGCACATCCAGAAAATGTAAGTCACAGAAGTGTCTGTGGCTGATGTTTTCAAAGAACTTCTTAGGAGGTTTAGTATTTATTATACATTTTCCTTAAAAAGGAAGAGGGGTTGGCAATGAGACAAATGATTACATACATGTGACACTTTAGTTACTGCCCAGTAAATCTACATTTTACATAAGATAGAGTGAACATGTGAGACGAAAAGGGAACAGAAAAAGCAGATGTCTCAGGGAAGGATGAAGGAATAGATACTCTCATCTTCTCTCTGTTCTGTACCTTGAAAGATAAGCTGGTAGTCTTCTGAAAAGGCTGATTTCTATTTAGCCGTTAAGGAAGAAAACCTAGTGATTGTAGTGAGGTAGGGGATATAATGAGGTGTGTCTGATTTCCTATTCCTATATAGTGGTGAGTTCAGCTTCCAAAGTTACTCTAGGGTTCTCATGGCCAAGAGGGCATCCATTCAGTCAGTTAGGGGGTGCTCCAAATTTTATTTATATTTCTCAAGAGCAGCTGACACATGCCATTTCCAGACAGGACACTGTCTACCATTTTCATAATTGAAGCATATACACTTTTTTTTTTTTTTTTTTTTTTAAGACAGGGTTTCACCATGTTGGTCAGGCTAGTCTTGAACTCCCGACCTCAGGTGATCCACCCGCCTTGGCCTCCAAAGTGCTTGGATTACAGGCGTGAGCCACCACACCCGGCCGCATAACACATGTTATACTCAAGAAAAGGTGTGGAATTCCATGATGTTATCTTCTTTCTCAGAAGTGATTCAAAATTGCACCTGTGTTTACAACCGTGTTTTGCACAGGGACTTGAATTATTTTCACATACTTGAAACCATTGCTTATTAACTGCTTAGAGGGATAAGTTCAGATGATAAAGTGAAAGACTTGCCACAGATAAAAATGAATAGAGAAGCTGTGTGATGATGTGTATTTACTTCTCTAGTAAATGTTCAGTGAGCACATATGTACTGGGTTTCAGATCAATGGCAGGTGCATGGGACACACTGGGAATAGGTTTCCCAGTTGCTATGTGTATACAGAACTGTTCTGTGTTTTCTTAGATTCTGTATTTGTCTGTTTGATATTCGTTAATCGCAGAGTCAAACTAATAGAACCTAAGTTGTTTACTTTTTTCTTGCAAGTCACTTACTCAAGTGCATGAAACTCTATATAAAATCCCCATCATTCTATTATAGACACATGCACATGTATATTTATTGTGGCACTGTTTACAATAGCAAAGACTTGGAACCCAAGTGCCCATCAATGATAGACTGGATAAAGAAAATATGGTACATATACACCATGGAATACTATGCAGCCATAAAAAGGATGAGTTCTGCTTCTGGATTCCTTAGAAGGTTAAAAAAAAAAAAGGGGGGATGAGTTCATGTCCTTTGCAGGGACATGGATGAAACTAGAAATCATCATTCTCAGCAAACTGACACAAGAACAGAAAACCAAACACCGCATGTTCTCATTCATAAGTGAGTGTTGAACAATGAGAACACATGGACACAAGGAAGGATGAGGGGAACATCACACACCAGGGCCTGTTGGGGGGGGGAGGGGAGGGATAACATTAGGAGAAATACCTAATGTAGATGACGGGTGGCGGGGGGATGGGTGCAGCAAACCACCATGGCATGTGTATACCTATGTAACAAACCGGCACATGTACCCCAGAACTTAAAGCATAATTTAAAAAACCCCAAGTACAAACACTGAAATGTGTTTTTCCTTCCTGCCCATTGGCGATATCTCTACTGCATCATTCTCTGCCACTTTAGTTATAAACATATAGTCCCAGTTACTTTCTTTTCTCTTTCTGCTTTCTGGTCTCTGTATGTAATAAGGTTTCTTATGACCTGTGTGGTGTGCAGTGCCTCTTGGTGCAACTGTAACATTAGTCTTGTCTTTTGATGGCAGTGACCTCTTTGTGTCATTGCTAATTATGAATTAAGAGCAGGGCACAGTTCAAGAATATGACCTTGGCTTTGCAGATGCCAACGCCACCTGGAGCCTTGTAGTATCAGCCATGGTCAACCCCACCGTGTTCTTCGACATTGCCGTTGACGGCGAGCCCTTGGGCCATGACTCCTTCAAGCTGTTTGCAGACATGTTTCCAAAGACAGCAGAAAACTTTCGTGCTCTGAGCACTAGAGAGAAAGGATTTGGTTATGAGTTTCTGCTTTCACAGAATTATTCCAGGGTTTATGTGTCAAGGTAGTGACATCACATGCCATAATGGCACTGGTGGCAAGTCCATCTATGGGGAGAAATTTGATGATAAGAACTTCATCCTAAAGCATACAGGTCCCGGCATCTTGTCCATGGCAAATGCTGGACCCAACACAAACGGTTCCCAGTTTTTCATCTGCACTGCCAAGACTGAGTGATTGGATGGCAAGTCTTTGGCAAGGTGAAAGAAGGCATGAATATTGTGGATGCCATGGAGCATTTGGGTCCAGGAATGGCAAGACCAGCAAGAAGATCACCACTGCTGACTGTGGACAGCTCTAATAAGTTTGGCTTGTGTTTTATCTTAACCACCAGACCATTCCTTCTGTAGCTCAGGAGAGCACCCCTCCACCCCATTTGCTCGCAGCATCCTAGAATCTGTGCTCTCGCTGCAGTTTCCTTTGGGTTCTGTGATTTCCTTGTTCCCTTCCATGCCTAGCTAGATTGCAGAATTGAGTTAAGCTTATGATTATGAAATAAAGACTAAATAACAACAACAAAGAAGAATATGACCTGTATTTAATGATTTTTCCTGAGTCTTGTATTGACTTATCAGAATAGCTTACATAGCCTACATATCAGCTGGTTTTAATACATTATAAAGAATCACCTGTGGGAGATACATTTTTCTCAGACTGTAACTGGTCATTAAATTACTTATTGGCAACACTAGTTGAAAATCATATCCTCACAAATATGTAGATAATACTTATGATGTCTTAGTCCAATTAGTATTGCTATAAATGAATACCTGAAGCTCGGTAATTTATAAAGAAAAAAGTGTTTATTTGGCTCAAAATTTTCATGTCTGGAAAGTTTAAAATTGGGCATCTGCCTTTGTGAGGGTCTTCAGCAGCTTCTATTCATGGTGGAAAATGAAAGAGTTGTAATGGCAAGACCAGAACAGAGGTCTTGACCAGAAATCATATTGCAAGAGAGGAGGATAGTGGGTGGGGAGAGTTTCAGGCTATTTTTAACAACCAGCTTTCTTGGAACTAACTGAGAATTCACACATCCTCAAGTGGGAGTATTATTCATGTAGGATCTACTCTCATGACTGAAACACCTCCCATTAGGCCCCATCTCAAACAATGGAAATTAAATTTCAAGACGAGGTTTGGAAGAGACAAATATCCAAACCACTGCATATGATATCTTACAAATTCTGGCTGTGAAGAAACCAAAAATGGGGAATGAGAATTAAGTTGCTGGGTTTTTTATGTTCAAGTAAGGAAAAAATTTCTCTCTGCCCCAAATACATAGTCATGAACAAGAAACCATCATTAATTAGAGATAACTTGGGATGCGTACCTATGTTTTAAAAGTCAGCTAGTCAGCAATAGCTTCACCCTAGCAATTAACCTGAAATTTAGCAAATCATTGTTAGGCCAAGCTTATAAAATTCTTCCAATGGGAGTAAGGCCCAGTACTAAAGACAGCCAATCAGTGGCAGCCCCAGGCTGCTAGACAACAATTAATCAGCAAGTGCCTCCTGTGAATAATCCTGTTTATTAAAGCCAATTGGCAAATAGTTGGCAGTTACACTAACACATCTGAAAGTCCATCAATCTCTCAATTCTGCTTCTTAAAGTCCTCAATCCCTGAAGTCCGGACTTTCTAAAAGCTCATATAATAGGCCGGTGGGGTGGCTCACCCCTGTAATCTCAGCGCTCTGGGATGCCAAGGCGGGCGGATCATGAGGTCAGGAGTTCGTAGACCAGCCTGACCAACATGGTGAAACCCCTTCTCTACTAAAAATACAAAATTAGCCAGGCATGGTGGCCCATGCCTGTCAATCCCAGCTACTTGGGAGGCTGAGGCAGGAGAATCCCTTGAACCTGGAAAGTGGAGGTTGCAGTGAACCAAGATCGCACTACTGCACTCCAGCCAGGGCGACAGAAGGAGAATCCGTCTCAGAAAAAAAAGCTCATAGAATATCAGCTTTGGCTTTATTTGAGGAGACTGACAACTACAGCTCTGCCCTGCAGACAAAGAAGAACATCACTTTTTTCCCCCGAGATATTAAAATCAATTTATTCTTAATTGAATATAAATTATATTTTAATTATATGAATATAATTTAGAAGTTTGCAAGCTTTCAATGGTTTCATTTCTGTTTATAATTAGTTATGAGTTTGGACATGAAATGGTAGACTAACTGACCCAGATGTGACATTATAATAGCCAGTGTTTTCTCCAATGTTTTTTGTTTTGTTTTGTTTTGTTTTTGAGATGGAGTCTCACTCTGTCGACCAGGCTGGAGTGCAGTGGTGCGATCTCAGCTCACTGCAACCTCTGCCTCCTGGGTTAAAGCAATTCTTCTGCCTTAGCCTCCTGAATAGCTGGGATGACAGGTGCACGCCACCATGCCCAGCTAACTTTTGTATTTTTAGTAAAGACAGGGTTTCACCATGTTGGCTAGGATGGTCTCAATCTCCCGACCTCGTGATCCGGCTACTTCAGCCTCCCAAAGTGCTGGGATTTTAGGCATGAGCCACTGCACCTGGCCTTTTTAAAAAAAATTTTTTTTTGAGATACAGTTTCATTCTCTCGCCGAGCCGGAGTCCAGTGGCCCAGTCTTGGCTCACTGCAACCTCTGCCTCCCACCTTCAAGTGATTCTCGTGCCTCAACCTCCTTAGTAGCTGGGATCACAAATGTTTGACATCACTCCCAGCAAATTTTTTGTATTTTTGGTAGTGATGGGAATTTCACCATGTTGGCCACGCTGGTCTCAAACTCCTGACCTCAGGTGACCTGCCCGCCTAGGTCTCCCTAAGTGCTGGTATTACAAGCGTGAGCCACCGCACCACACAATGTTTTCAATTCTTGTAGAAGTTGCTATTGTCTATATTTTGAGTATATTGAATGCCAAAATGCCAAAATGCAAGTTTATAAGTTAAGATGAACTTGCTGAGGTGACTCATGCCTGTAATCCCAGCTACTTGGGAGGCTGAGGCAGGAGAATCCCTTGAACCTGGGAGGTGGAGGTTACAGTGAGCCAAGATCATGCCACTGCAGTCCAGCCTGGTGACAGAGTGAGACTCTGTCTCCAAAACAAAAACAAAAACAAAAACAAACTCTACTGCACTGACCAGCTCAGGAAGCCAACGTAACCAGCTCAGGAAGCCAATCTACTATCTACACTAACCAGATGAGGAAATATCTCTCTTTCTCTCTCTCCCCTCCTCCGCCACCCTCTCTCCCGACTTTCTCTCTCTTTCTCCACGACAGACCTGAAGATCAAAAACAGACCAGAAAATAAGAATAAAGGCTCTCAAAGAACACGCCTAAAACAACATTTACATAAAAATCAATTGTACCAGGATAGCTACTATCAAAAAAAAAAAAAAGACCAAATTATATGTTTTGCTAAGGATGTAGAGACATTGGAACTCTCTTGTACACTGTTGGAGGAAATTAAAATGGTATACCAATAATGGAAAATAGTATGGTAGTTTCTCAGAAAATTATAAATAGAATTGCTATATTACCCACCAAATTTACTTCTGTGTAGGAACTCAAAGCAGAGTTTTGAAGAGATATTTCTACACCTATTTTTATAACAGCAGTATTCACAATGTATAGACAAATGTGTATCTAAAATGTGTAGACAATCCAAGTTTCCATCAGTGGATTGGTGAATAAATTAAATTAAATATAAAAATGCAAGAAAATATTCAGACTTTTAAATAAAATTCTTGGCCAGGCTCAGTGGCTCATGCCTGTAATCCTAGCACTTTGGGAGGCTGAGGTGGGTGGATCGCAAGGTCAGGAAATGGAGACCATCCTGGCCAACATGGTGAAACTTCATCTCTACTAAAAATATAAAAAATTAGCTGGGTATGGTGGCAGATGCCTGTAATCCCAGCTTCTCTGGAGGCTGGGGCAGGAGAATCTCTTGAACCCAGGAGGCAGAGGTTGCAGTGGGCCGAGGTCACACCACTGCACTCCAGCCTGGATGACAGAGTGAGACTCTGTCTTAAAAAAGAAAAGAAATTCTGACACAAGCTACAACATGGATGAGACTTGAGGACATTATGCTATTAGGCTGATGCAAAAGTAATTACGGTTTTTAAGGACAGCATATGGTGTGGCAAGAGTGATGCTATCTTGAAGCAAAACCACCGTAATGACCAATGTTTGACTCCTGCATGCAAGGTGTTCCCACAGCAAGGTCAAGAAACAATGTCTGTAGCATAGATAACCCCTCATAAAGATGCTTATCTAACCTCCCCATTGGTCACAACTTTCACAAGAAAGTTTAAGGGATAACCAGCTGCACATGTTTCACTCTAAAAGCTTGCTACGCAAAGTATTACTGCCTGGAGGGCAAGTGCTGGGACCCATCATTTTGTGGCTGCCCAAGACATGGCTTCTCTTTGTAAGTCCCTATTTACTGTTTCTTTTGAGAAACCAAGTCTGTGAGCCTAAAAGCTCTCTCAGCCTTTGGTAGTAGGCTTGCATAGACCCGGTTGCCATGGAACATTTGGTGAGCCAGCCAGCAGTTTAGAAACCAAGAAATGGTAAAGAAAATTAACATCCAGCTAGGCTTGGTGGGTCACGCCTGTAATCCCAGAACTTTGGGAGGCCAAGGCTGGTGAATCCCCTGAGGTCAAGAGTTCAAGACCAGCCTGACCAACATGGTGAAACCTTGTCTCTACTAAAACACAAAAATTAGTTGGGCGTGGTGGCAGATGCCTGTAATTCCAGCTACTCAGGATGCTGAGGCAGAAGAATCACTTGAACCCAGGAGGTGGAGGTTGGAGTGAGCTGAGATCGCGCCACTGCACTCCGGCCTGGTGACAGAGCGAGACTCTGCCTCAAAAACAAAAAAAGTAACATCCATGTGGGAAATCCCAGGGCGGCCAGTTACTTCAGAGTGCTGCAGCTCACCTTTTTGATAGTTGTGGAACACCACATGAGTACTGGGATGCCCTGGAAATGCCAGTGGGTTTAGAGTGACTGTTAACTTTGAGCCATCTATTACACTGCAGCAAGAGCAGTGAGCGGCGGCTGCAGCAAGGTGGCTTCCTCTGTGGGCTACCCATTTGGCAATGGAAGCCCAGGCATCAGCAGAAGCAAAAGTAAAGTGGCTTGAAGAGAAATTACAATTTCAAAAAAGCGTTTTTTAAAAGAGCTGTATATTCAGCTCTTAATTAAAATATAGTCAACTTAATTAAAATATAATTAAACTTAATTAAATTAAATTAAACTTAATTAAAATATAGTCAACTTAATTAAAATATTTAGGCTATTTGCATGCATGTATATTGTTTTAACGCCTCTGTTCTCTCTCTTTAAAAACTTCTTGGTAACCATATGCACTCTGTCTGTCCTTCCTTCCTCTTACCACCCTCAATATTACATGAGGGAACCTAACAATTTTTTCTCACAGCCTGGGATCTCTTAAAAAAACAGAAGACCCTTTGCACAAGATGGCGCCGAAAGCGAAGAAGGAAGCTCCTGCCTCTCCTAAAGCCGAAGCCAAAGCGAAGGCTTTAAAGGCCAAGAAGGCAGTGTTGAAAGGTGTCCACAGCCACAAAAAAAAGATCTGCACATCACCCACCTTCCGGCGGCCCAAGACACTGCGACTCTGGAGGCAGCCCAAATATCCTCGGAAGAGCGCAACCTCTGCGCTCCAGTCTGAATGACAGAGTGAGACTTTGTCTCAAAAAAAAAAAAAAAAAAAAAAAAGGTAAATAGATCTAAAAATTAAGGAAAGAGAAAAATAGAAAAAAATTGTAAGAGGATGTAAAAGGTTTTTGGAAAAAAATCTTACCTTGTGTGGTCAAAACCTGATTAAAATTGAATGGGTTTGTTTATAAGATTTTAGTAAAATTAGCTTCAGTATCGATAGTACACAAATATAAAAGTAGAATTTCGGCCACGTGCGGTGCCTCATGCCTATAATCCCAGTACTTTGGGAGGCTGAGTTGGGTAGATCACGCAGTCAGGAGATCAAGACCATCCTGGCCAACATATTGAAATTCTCATCTCTACTAAAATACAAAAAATTAGCCAGGTGTCGTGGAGTGCACCTGTAGTCCTAGCTACTCAGGAGGCTGAGGCAGGAGAATCACTTAAACCCAGGAGGCAGAGGTTGCAGTGAGCCGAGATCACACCACTACACTCCAGCCTGGCAACAGACCAAGACTCCATCTCAAAAAAAAAGGTAGAATTCATTTTCTATTTTGAACACAATTTTCATATATTAAGAGATAATAAAGTTGCTTAACTTTTGAATAATCTTCAATTTAAAAATGGGTGGAGGATGAGAAACCTTTGATTCCTTGGTGGTCAAGTAGGCGCACATGGTATGGAGTTGCAGCTGGCTGTGCTCAGTTACTAAAAGTCACCATTGAAATTCAGAGATGGATCCAAATCCCAGGGAGTTGGTACACTGGATACATAAGAAAATGCAAACTAGCCGTCAAAACAGAGCCACATAAACAGCAAGGGTGCTACTGTGAACAGTGCATGCAAGGGATCAAGGTGCGCTCCTTATGTGAATCTGTGCTAAAATAAGAAAAAATAAACAAACAAAAATTTAGCCTGTGAGGTTAGACCCAAGACAGTCATGTTAGATTTCTGTCATTTGTAATTCTGCAAAGGTGGTTTCGGGTTCTGCATCAGCGTAAACATGCTCTTCCATCCAGCAGCATTTAAAACCAAAGATGCTGTCCCCTAATTAGTTACTCTCACAACCCATTTTAGTAATGGTTCCTCAGGAAATCGACAATTTCAATCTATAAAGTGAAACAATTTCTTCACATTATACTCTCTGGTTTGAATAGTTACTTGCTTTTGCTTTCCCACACTGACTACCTTCTTGGTGGCCATAGGTCTCAGACACATTTTCTGTTGTCTCTAAATGATTCTGCCCTTGGTGGGAGGTGACTTTTAGGCTGGCTGGTGGCTTTTGCTTAGATGGACTAAAATCTAAGCTTGATCTAGCATTACGTTTGGACCCAGCACTCCCTAATTTTTTTAAGGTCTTATCTATAACAAATGATTGAATAATTTGCTTTTTGCTTATTAGCTTGCATTTTCTTATGCATCCAATGAACCAGATTGAATATTCTGCTTTCGGTATATTAGCTTGCATTTTTTTTTTTTTGAGATCGAGTCTCACTCTGTTGCCTAGGCTGGAGTGCAGTGGTGTGATCTCGGCTCACTGCAACCTCTGCCTCCTGGGTTCAAGCGATTCTCCTGCCTCAGCCTCCCAAGTAGCTGGGACTACAGGTGAATGCCACCACACCCAGCTAAGTTTTGTATTTTTAATAGAGATGGGGTTGCACCATGTTGGGCAAGATGGTCTTGATCTCTTGACCTCGTGATCCACCCATCTTGGCCTCCCAAAGTGCTGGGATTATAGGCATGAGCCACCATGCCTGGCCTATGTGGCTGTATTACATGACACAAAACCTGGCTTACTCTAGAAAAATTAGATGCAGTAACTTTGACAATAGTCAAAGGGAAAACCCAAATCAAATTCCCCAAATCCCATAAAACAGGAGTCCCCAATCTGCAGGCCACAGACTATACCAGTCCATGGCCTGTTAGGAACTAGGCCACACAGCGCCACACAGCAGGAGTGAGCATTCCCACCTGATCTCCACCTCCTGAGCAGCGGCGGCACTAAATATCATAGGAGTGCAAACCCTATTGTGAACTGTGCATGCGAGGGACCTAGGTGCACTCCTTAGTGAATGTAACTAGTGCCTGATGATCTGAGGTAGAAGAGTTTCATTCCAAAACCATCCAGCCCCCTGCAACGCCATCCATGAAAAGATTGTCTCCCATAAAGCCAGTCCCTGGTGGCAAAAAAGGCTGAGGACAGCTGCCATATAAGATCATTTAGAATTCTGCATAATTTTCAAAATGACACAACCCCTGACAGGTTCTGTGGCTTTGGCACCTAAGCTATTCTATTTGTTTCCTGGAACCCATTAAGAGGAATGGTCAACGGCAAGCACACCCCATGATAGGTACACACCTGGAAAGCAGCAGTAAGAGCACAGTTGTTGGGATCAGACAGCCTGGGTGGAGGGCAGGGCCACAGGTAAACTGCTGTACTTTGTGACCTTAAGTCCTTTAAAATTTATTCTTACCATGATGTATTCTCATACAAGATTATACACCACTAAGTATCTACACAGACTCGGGGAGAAAATGATCCAAGGATCAATGCAATGGTATTGCAATTGGATCAATGCAATGATCAAAATACACAATGCAATTGGTATTTTGCAACGATTTCTATCGGTTTTATATTAAAGATGGCAGGCCATTTCCTGGTTGTAAACACTGGGAAAAATTAAAATGAAAAGGCTTATAGGATAGAATACAGAAACAAGGGGTATTTACAGAATATCTGCATTGTTATAAAAATGGGATAGGACAGTTCTCAAAACATCAGCAACAAAAAAATCACCTAGATACTTGTTAGAAATGTTACTTTCTATGGATTAGAATGAGGACAAATCACAATTTTTGTGGAATGTTAGGAATGTAAAATGGTGCAAGTTTTACGGAAAAGTTTCTCAGTTCATCAAAGAATTAAAGTTAGAATTACCATATGATCCGGCAGTTCCACTTTTTTGGGTATACCCAATAAGAATTGAAAGCAGGATCTTGAAAAGATATTTGTGCCCTTATGCTTGTAGTAGCAATATTCACAAAAGAAAAAGGTAGAAGCAACCCAAGTGCCCATGAGTGGATGTCAGAAATAAAGGAAGTGTGGTAGACGCAAGCAACGAAATATTGCTCAGCCGTAAAATTTCTGACACATGCTAAAACATATATGACCCTTGAGGATACTATCCTAAGGTAAAAAACAATAAAAAGAAAAGCACTCTAAGGCTCTTCTATAAAGTCCCAAGAGTAGTCAGATTTGTCTGGACTTAAGAATAGAATGGTGGTCGCCAGGGACTGAAGGAATGTGGAAATGAGTTGTTATTTAATGGTTCTAGAGTTTCGTTTTGTAAGACAAAGAGTCCAGGATATTCTCTGCACAACAATATGGATGTACTTCAAGTATTAAACAGGACATTACAATAGTTAAGATTGCAAGTTTTATGTAGCATGTACTTTACCATTATTTTTAAAAAAACATATAATATTAGTTCTCAGTGCTAAATCGGAGATTTCTGGGTGATGCTGTTCACCATCTTGGCTACATTCAAGGCATGTATAAGGACTTTCTCCAGTGTGAACCACGTGGTGTCTAAGTAGTACCAAAGGATGTCACACATCTGCCATACTTAGAAGACTTTCACTAGTGTGGATATTCTGAAGCCCAATAAGTACAATTTTGCATGTTGAATCTTCACCACTTTCCACTTTATGGAAAAGACTCTTCAGTATCAACTCTCCAATGTCTGAGATGAGAGTCAAATCAAAATAACGTCCCAAGTATCCTGAACACATATTTCTGCAGTGTGAATTCTCTGATACATAGTGATTGGAGAGCTGTATCTATATAATTACCCACGCTCACGGCACTCTGTCTTCCTCCAGTGCGTATTGCCTGCTGTCCAGCCACAGTATGTTGGTGACTGAAGGCTTTCCCACATCTACTGCATTCATAAGGGCTTTATCCAGTGTGGACTTTCTGATGTCTGAGAAGTGTGGAGTTATACCTAAAGAATTTCCCACATTCACTGCACTGCTTTGCTGCAGTGTGAATTGTCTGGTGACAAATGAGGTGGGATTTTGTAAGGAAGGCCTTCCCACATTCACTGCATTCATAAGGCCGTTCTCCAGTATGAACTCTTTGGTGTTGAATGAGTACAGATTTCAAGCTAAAGAATTTTCCACATTCATTGCACTCATAAGGCCTTTCTCCAGTGTGAACTCTCTGATGTCTACTGAGTGTAGACCTTTCCATGAAGAATTTCCCGCATTCACTGCAACCATAAGACCTTTTTCCCGTATGAATTCTGTAATGCCTAAAGAGGTTTGAGTTGCACTTAAAGAACTTCCCACATTCACTACAACCATAAGGCCTCTTGCCAGTGTGAACCCTCTGATGTGTAATGAGCGTGGAACTCCACATAAACAGTTTCCCACATTCACTGCACTCATAAGGCCTTTCTCCAGAGTGGATTGTCTGGTGACGAACAAGGTGAGACTTACAAAGAAAGGCCTTCCCACATTCATTGCACTCATAAGGCCTTTCTCCACTGTGAGTTCTCTGATGTCTATTGAGTGTGGACCTTTCCATAAACAATATTCCACATATGCTGCACTTATAAGGTCTTTCTCCAGTGTGGATTTTCTCATGGTCAGCAAGTTTATTTTTGTGGCTAAAGGCTTTCCCACACTCACTGCACAAGAAGGTCTTCCCTGCCATGTAAACTCTGTGCTTCTTCACAAATGATGGTCTTCCTCCATCCCCTCTGCAAAGTTTCTCTCTCATCTGCTCCTTTTGGTGCTGGTGAAGATGTGCTGGACATGTGTACGGCCCCT
Organism: Aotus nancymaae; assembly: GCF_030222135.1. Lineage (NCBI taxonomy): Eukaryota > Metazoa > Chordata > Mammalia > Primates > Aotidae > Aotus > Aotus nancymaae. The sequence continues at coordinate 1,431,749 of NW_026988484.1, read as the reverse complement.
GCTGAGGGTGTGTTCCATCATGCTCAGCCAGACGCAGAATATCCTTCAGAAGTGAGCTACATGTCTCACAGGGCTGGGTCTTTTGGGTAGATAGACAGGGCTTTGGAGCCATGACCTGTGATAATCCTACAGAAACACCTTGCTCTAAAGGTGCCTCCTCATCCTCTGCTCCATGGCAACAACCTGTAAGAATGAAAATGCTGGTGAAGTGCATGTTGACTGTGATGAGTGGAGGCAACTCCATCACAAATGTCTGTCAGACACCCCATGAAACTGATCATGGAACTGGTGACAGGCACCAGTTTTTGTGGCAGGTCAGGTTTCACTAATAGCTGAGCAGGCAGGCCTTCACAACAATGGTTTCAGGACGGACTGAGTGGTTAAGTTGATTAAAATCTGATAGAGCCAGTGCCCTCATGCACAGGTGTGGAGGTAACCTCCAACGTGGGCACCGAGGAAGGAGAGCTGTGCAAACCTCAGGCACAATTAGTGCCTGAAGACTATCTTATTTATAGTGTTATTACTCAGCTATTTCCTTTATATAATCCTTTATATATAATCATATATTAATTTACAGAATTAGTGCCTGAAGTATAACTTACTGCTTACATCTATCTAGCTTATATAATAATACTTAGTACTTATATCTAGCATACTTAGTTCCACATAATCTTTCTATATAGTCATATAAATATTATAGTCTATATAATCATATGTATATTCCATATAATCATACAGGTATTGTAGTCAGAGCTGTACCAACACATTTAGTGCTGATTTATATAATCTTTCTATATAACTACATAGTCGTTTGTAGTAGGAGGACTGCCTAGAGCAGTTGCAGAACAGAAGCAGTACATGGGAAAACAGCCAGACCAGGACAAGAACCAAGACCCAGGCGGTGGCATCCCTTCCTGAAAGGGCACACGCTGCAGGGCAGGCTTGGAACAAGAGCCTCTACTACTGCGCACGGCACTGCCCCCTACTGCACACGGCCCACCTCTCTGCCCAGGTGACATAATGGGGTGGCCCCCTTGCTTGTGACTCACATGATTATGTATGCCCTATCACTCCTCCTGAAAAAGGAGTTGTAGTGCCTTGCATCCAGTTCCTGTGGAAAGTAGGGCTCAAGTCTGAGATCCTGGAAATAACCGAGGGAGAAGAACCCCTCTGGTGTGACCAGTCACGGCGCCTGTACACCCTGTCAGTCGTTTCTCGCTTCTGCGCTAGCTCAAAGAATCCTCCCATAAATATCTTAAGAGAAGAGCACAAGTCTGTCAGCTCCCACTGCACTGGCTTACAGTATCCTTCTGTTAGAAATCCTTTGAAGTCTCCAGCCCCTAGATAAGAAGTGTTGCACCCGATACCTGCTGCACACAGCCCACCTCCTTGCCTCGGTGATCTAATGGGGGTGGACCCCTTTTCTGTACACGACCCTCTACTACTGCACATGGCCCACCTCTCTGCCCAGGTGACATAATGAGGTGGACCCCTTGCTTGTGACTCACATGATTATGTATGCCCTATCACTAAGCCTATAGATGATGACCTCACGTACGACCCTTCCCCCTGCTTGTACCTAATAAATACAGACGCTTCTGGACGTTCAGGGCCTTGCCTGTCTCTGCTCATAGGTGGCGTGGCCCCCGGAGTCAGCTGCTCTTCTCCAGTTCTTCAGTGTCCTGTCTCTTTGCTTCTCAGATCCAGCGCCTCAGCACAGCATAAGGGACACCCCATGACCCAGTGGGGCCAACAGCTCTACACACAGGCTGGAGTGTAACTAAAGCCCAGACAGAGTTTTGCACAGGACTTTCCTGGCCCTTAAAGCATGACAAGATAACCAAGGAATTCTTACAGGACCCGTTTAGGATTAAATAAGCTTTTCAGGGGGTCTGAGAAAAACCCCCATAGCCTTCATGAACAAGTTTATTGAGGTTCTAAAGAAACTCCCCAAACCTCTGTGATTTAGAAGGAGACAAGATAAGGGTAATAACCCCAGCACCTGGACCCATTTAGATTAAGTGAGTTTACTGAGGCACCAGAGGAAGGTCTTCAGGACTCAGATCCTAGTTATAGAGAAGTTAATCACTTATGTCTTTAGATGAATGCACACTTAAATGCAGACATATAGCTTAGAAGGTATATAAGCTCTGGAAAAGTTTGTAATTTTGAGTGGGTCTGGCAATAATCTCCAGGCCTTCTCCTTGTAACGGGTTACAGAAATAAAAACTTTCTTTTTTCCCAGTTCATCTGCATCTCATTACTGGGCTGTGAGAATAAGCAACCCTACCTTGGGTTTAGTCCGGGAACAATATGGTTAGGATTTGTGTTCCCACCCAGAGCTCATCCTGAATTGTAAACCCCATAATCCCCATGTGTAAAGGGCGGGACCAGGTGAAGGTAATCACAGGGCTGCTCCCCCGTGCTATTCTCATGACAGTGAGTTCTCCTGAGATCTGATGGTTTTATGAGCATCTTGCATTTCCCCTGCTTGCACTCACTCCATCTTGCTGTCCTGTGAAGAAGGTGCCTGCTTCTCCTTTGCCTTCCGCCATGACTGTAAATTTTCTGAGGCCTCCGCACCCAAGCAGAACTGTGTGTCAATTAAACCTCTTTCATTTATAAATTACCCAATCTTGGGTATTTCTTTTTTTTTTGAGATGAAGTCTCATTCTGTCCCCTAGGCTGGAGTGCAATGGCGTGATCTCGGCTCACTGCAACCTCCGCTTCCTGAGTTCAAGCAGTTCTCCTGCCTCAGCCTCCCAAGTAGCTGGGATTACAGGTATGAGCCACTATGCCCGGCTAATTTTTTGTTGTTGTTATTTTTGGTAGAGACAGGGTTTCGCCATGTTGGCCAGGCTGGCCTCAAACTCCTGCAACTCAGCCTCCCAAGTAGCTGGGACTCAGCTCACTGCAACCTCCGTTTCCTGGATTTGAGTGATTCTCCTGCCTCAGCCTCCCAAGTAGCTAGGATTACAGGCGCCTGCCACCACGCCCAGCTAATTTTTGTATTTTTAGGAGAGACGGGGTGGCACCACGTTGGGCAGGCTGGTCTTGAACACCTGACCTCAAGTGATCCATGCCCAGCTGGGGTATTTCTTAATAGCAGTGTAAGAATGGACAAATACAGTAAACTGGTACTGCGGTAGTGGGATACTGCTCTAAGGATACCCCAAAATGTGGAAGTGACTTTGGAACTGGGTAACAGGCAGAGGTTGGAACAGTTTGAAGGGCTCAGAAGAAGATAGGAAATGTGGGGAAGTTTGGAACTTCCTAGAGACTTGATGGATAGCTTTGATCAAAATGCTGACTTAGTGATATGGGCAGTGAAGTCCAGGCTGTGGTGGTCTCAGAGGGAGATGAGGAAGTTGTTGGGAACTGGAGTAAAGGTGACTCTTGCTATGCTTTAGCAAAGAGACTGGCAGCATGTTCCCTGTCCTGGATATCTGTGGAACTTTGAACTTGAGAAAGATGATTTAGGGTATCTGGCAGAAGAAACGTCTAAGTGGCAAAGTGTTCAAGAGGAGGAAGAGCACAAAATTCTGGAATTTTTGCATCCTGACTATGCAACAGAAAAGAAGAACCCATTTACTAAGGAGAAATTCAAGATTGCTGCAGAAATTTGCATAAGTAACAAGAAGCCAAATGTTAATCACCAACATGATGGGGAAAATATCTCCAGGGCCTGTCAGAAACCTTCCTGGCAGCCCCTCCCATCACAGGCTCAGAGGCTTAGGAGGGAAAAATGGTTTTGTGGGCTCAGCCCAGGACCCCCCTGGCTCAGTATAGCCTCAGGACATGGGAGCCCTGCATCCCAGCTGCTGGCTCTGGGTCCCCCTGTTCTGTGCAGCCTCTGTACATGGTACCCTGCGTCCCAGCTGCTTCAGCTCCAGCCATGGCTAAAAGGGGCAAGATACAGCTTCAGCCATTGCTTCAGAGGGTGTAACCCCCAAGTCTTGGCAGCTTACACATGATGTTGGGCATGTGGGGGCACAGAAGTCAAGAATTAAAGCTTGGGAAGGAACCTCTACTTATATTTCAGAGGATGTATGGAAATGCCTGATGTCCAGGAAGAGATTTGCTTCAGGGGTGGAACTCATGGAGAGTCTCTGCTAGGGCACTGCAGAAGGGAAATCTGGGGTTGGAGCCCCCACACAGAGTCCCTACTGTGGCACTGCTAGTGGAGCTGTGAGAAGGCCACCGTCCTCCAGGCCCCAGAATAGTAGATCCACCAAGAGCTTACACTGTACGCCTGAAAAAGCCAGAGACACTCAATGCCAGCCCATGAAAGCAGCTGAGAGGGGGTCTGTACCCCTTCTCAAAGCAAAGCCACAGGGGCTGAGCTGCCCAAGACTATAGGAGCCCACCTATCGCATCAATGTGCCCCGGATGTGAAACATGGAGTCAAAGAATACAAAGGATATCATTTCAGAGCATTAAGATTTAATGACTGCCTCGCTGGGTTTGCATGGGGCCTGTAGGCTTTGTTTTGGTCAATTTCTCCCATTAGCAATGGCTACATTTATCTAATGCTTGTATCCCCATTATATCTTGGAAGTAACTAACTTGCTTTTGATTTTACAGGCTCATAGGCGTAAGGGACTTGCCTTGACTCAGATCAGACTTTGGATCTGGACTTTTGGGTTAATGCTGGAATGAATTAAGACATTGGGAGACTGGTGGGAAGGCATGATTGGTTTTGAAATGTGAAAGGGACATAAAATTTGGGAGAGGCCAGGGTGGAATAATATGGTTAGGCTTTGTATCCCACCCAAATCCCATCTTGAACTGTAATCCCCATAATCCCCACATGTCAAGGGTGGGGCAAGGTGGACACTATTGAATCATGGGAACAGTTTCCCCCATACTGCTCTCATTGTACTGAGTAAAGTCTCATGAAATTTGCTGGTCTTACATGTCTGGCATTTTCCCTGCTTGGACTCGTTCGTTTTGCCGCCCTGTGAAGAAGGACATCTTGCCTGCTTCTCCTTTGCCTTCTGCCATGACCGTAACTTTCCTGAGGCCTCCCCAGCAATGTGGAACTGTGAGTCAATTAAACATTTTTTGCATTAGAAATTACCCAGTTTTGGGTATTTCCTAATAGCAGAGTGAGAATGAAATAATACAAACACTAAAGTCAATGAGAAGAGGCCTGCTGTGCAGAGTTGGGCCTGGCAAATACCCGTATTGGGAGAGCCCTGATGATGGGTAAGAACACAAGAGAGGGGTACTGTGCAGAGAGGAGGAGGAGAGTGTCCAAGCTACTACTCTGCAAATGGCTTTCCACAGGCCATGGCTGCTGGTGACTAGTGAGCAGTGTGTAGAAGGCTGTGTCTAAACCCAGAGAGATCTGATTGTGACAAAGGAGCTGGTGTTCCAGGACTACTGACAAATACATGCAGACCTCACAACACCTTAAGTACAGGTCACGCACTAGAGGGCATTGCAAAGGGAGCAGTCGAAGAGAATGGGTACCAGGTGGAAGCCAGGGATTAGAAGTCAGAGTAGAAAGGACAATGGGGGAAGGAAAAGAAGAGTGAGTTGTGGCAACTGGTCTTGAATTAAACAACAGGGGTCAACAGGACAGGTTCCTAGTGTGATATGACTCCAGCTGTGACATCATACCTTTTTCCAACTCCAAGGAACCAGGACCATGTTCCTCTGAGCTGCTACAGCCCTTAAGGGAGTAATATCCACCCTCTTGGGTGCCCAGGGCCCTCCCCATTGCTTAAGGTGACAATCTGTGGGATCTGGAAGAGACCAGTCCTAGGGGAAAGACACAGAAAGAGATGAGACAGCACATGCCCAGAGAGATTGACCCAATGATAGTCCACATTCTATAATCATCAGAACTTCACAGAAGATTTCTACATCCTGCATAATCAAGCCAGTGGTTCACCAAATTAGATCAGGTCAACGCCTGAAATTCCGAGAACAAGAAGGCACCAAGAAATACAAGCAAGAGCAAGGAAACATCAGAGCACAGAGGTTCCATCCATTTGACTAGAACACAGAGCTGGTGGGTCTCTACATCAGATTCAACATTTTTGGATCCTGAGCCCTTTCTTGCAAACCTCACAGCAACAGGGGAGGGGGCTGCTAGGAAAACGGGAGCACAGAGCACACAGCCCAGTCCTGACTCTCATAGAATACATGACATGAAACAAGGAAAAGCAGCAGCACCCATGGTCTCACTGTAGGAAACGCAGAGCTGCCTGTGGCTAAAAAGGGATAACACAACCCAACCCAGGACACTGGGCAAGTGTGAGGGCCTTACCTAGTGAGGACAAAAGGGCCAAATTCTCCAGCATCACATCGCGGTACAGCAATCTCTGAGCCTCATCAAGGTGCCCCCACTCCTCCTGGGAGAAATATATGGCCACGTCCTCAAAGACCACACGGTCCTGCCAAATTGGGAAAGATGAATACGTGAGCAGCTTCTTTTCAAGTTGTATTTACTTAAGTTCTCGATTTTCTACTTATATTCACCATCCATTAAACAGAGGGCCAAACTAACAGCCAAATGTGTTTCCATCTCCCCTACCATCCTGGGCACATATTCTCAACCACCTCCATCTCTAACTTTCTCAAACCAAGTCAGTACTTCCCGTGATCCAAATCAACTCAGGGACAGGTACTGCACAAGTAGGGACAGACCTAATAGCCCAGGTGTCCTGGAATTACTTAAACTAGCCAAACTATCCTGTCACCCAGCCCTGCCTTGTTTCCCATAGAAACCCCAATAGCATCTGTGGGCTAAACTAAACTTTCCCCTCACTCCAGTTTTTCTCCTGACCAAATCTGGTGCTTTACCATGTGGCCCTGTGTTATGTAATGTGCACCCTCTTTAGGGAAATGTAAGGAATAAATCTTTCATTAATTCCAAGTTCTCTAAGGGGTTCTGGAAAGAAAAAAAAAAGGAAAATATCTTCTTTCAGTGTCATTGGCCTGTCCCTGGGATCACTCACTCACATCCGTAAATGAAAACCCATGGCGGCCAGGCTTGATGGCTCATGCCTGTAATCCCAGCACTTTGGGAGGCCATGGCAGGTGGATCACCTGAGGTCAGTAGTTCGAGACCAGCCTGGCCAACACAGTGAAATCCATCTCTGGATTTCTAAAAATACAAAAATTAGGCTGGGCGCAGTGGCTCATGCCTGTAATCTCAGCACTTTGGGAGGCTAAGGGAGGCAGACCACCTCAGGTCAGGAGTTCAAGACCAGTCTCACCAACATGGAGAAACCCCGTTGCCACTAAAAATACAAATTAGCTAGGTGTGGTGGTGCATGCCTGTAATCCCAGCTACTCGGGAGGCTGAGGCAGGAGAATCACTTGAACCCAGGAGGTGGAGGTTGCCATGAGCTGAGATCATGCCATTATACTCCAGCCTGGGCAACAAGAGCAAAACTCGGTCAAAAAAAGAAGAAAAAACCCTAATGCGTATGATCACTGCTATATTTCTCTCTCTCCAGGATCTCATCGCTCTCCCCTACACCTCCTTTCCTCGCTCAGTCTCCACACCCTCCCAATGTGGAAGAGACACCACACCCAGGTGGCACGAGTGACTTTTCTCTCCACATTTCCATTGGCCACTGTGTCCAGCACACAGGAAAACAGGTGAAGGACAAGGCAGAAAAGCACCCTCTAGAATGTGGGCCTCCCATGGGGATATCCATCGTCTCCTGCCAGCTGGTTTCCATGGAGTCACTCAGATCTTGCCTCCCAAGACAATCAAACTCAGATTCATCCCCCTCCCTTAAGCTACCAGGGCCAGGGCCTGGGGCCATCCATTCACACTCCTCCTGCCTGCATATCACTCTTTGGATAGCACTCCAATCACATCTCTCACAACTACACTCCTGTAAATTCCACAGAAACCTCCCGGTCAATACCATAGGCATTTCCTTCACCTCCTAACGGGCCACTCTGCACACGGAAACCAGATGGTGCACGGCAAATACACTCAGCATCCAATTAACTCCCAGTCCTGCCCCAGAACACTGAAGTCCCCAGCACCAGGGGCAGCCCAAAGCCCTGCTTTGAAGGTTTCCCCGCATGGCCCTGTTTCTCACTTCACTGTCAGCTGCCCAAACCATGTGAGGACTTCACATACTCTCAGCTGTCTCCTGCCTCATGGCATACTCTGTCCCATAAGCAGTCAGGAAAATCACTCTCCACCAAAGCCTCATTCCCAGCCCAACTGCCCTGACCTCCACTCCTCCACTCCTGACAGGGTTTGCTCTGTGTCCACCCAAATCTCAGGGTGAATTGTAATCCCCATGTGTCAGGGGAGGGACCTGCTGTTAGGTGACTGGGTCATGAGGGCATATGTTCCCCTTGCCTTTCTCATGATAGTAAGTTCTCACGAGATCTGGTTGTTTAAAAGTGTGTGGCTCTTCCCCCTTCATTCTTTCCCTCTGTCCTGCTCCACATGGGAAGATGTACCTGCTTCCCCTTCACCTTCTGCCAGAGGCCTCCCAGTTATGCTTCCTGTTAAGTGGGAAGAACTGTGGGCAGGGCGCGGTGACTCACGCCTGTAATCTCAGCACTTTGGGAGGCCAATGTGGGTGGATCACGGGGTCAAATCAAGACCATTCTGGACAACATGGTGAAACCTTGTCTCTACCAAAAATACAAAAATTAGCCGGGCATGGTGGCGTGTGCCTGTAGTTCCAGCTTCTCAGGACACTGAGGCAGGAGAATTGCTTGAATCCAGGAGGCAGAGGTTTCAGTGAGCCAAGATTGTGCCACTGCACTCCAGCCTGGGCAACAGAGAGAGACTCTGTCTCAAAAAAAAAAAAAAAAAAAAAAAAAAAGAGAGAACTGTGAGTCAATTAAACCTGTTTTCTTCATCAATTACCCAGTCTCAGGTAGTTCTTTATAGCAACATGAAAAAGGATTAATACAATTCCCATCCTCACCCCACCCCAACTGATGCTTAGCAACTCTCCAACCTGAATGCATTATTGCCCTCAGCAACCCTATCATGTCCTCTCCTTCCAAAGCCTTTCTTTCTCCTATACCCACCGTCTTACACACTCTCATCCCCACTAATACTCCATTCCCTCATTAGTCTAGTGATTCCTCCCTTACCACACAGGTACCCGGTAAGAGACCTAGTTCTCATGCCCCATTCCAATTCTCTATCTTCAAACAGCACTGCCACCATAACCTAGAGATGCTGCCACCTAAACTGAATCCGTGGCTTCACTGTGGTCCATACGAAAGCCACCACGGTATGGATGTCTCCAACCTGAACTCCTCCACCAGGAGTCTCTGAGACATCTGTGACCTGAACAAACACTGAATCCTCATACCCACTCTGAAAATTCCTTATACTGCTGACTTCCCCATCTTAGCTGATGGAGCATCCATGCTTCCAAACAAAACTATGGGGCCACTCCTGATTGCCTTCCATCCCACCTCCCCACTCTCTACATCATAAAATGTGAGCAGCTCTAGTTCAAAACACATCCTGAAGCCATGGCTACTCTTGACAAGCCACCAGCAACATCCACCTAGACTGCTGCTAGAACATCCTCTCAGAGCTCCCTGCCATTACTCTCACTTCCACAGTCTGTCCTCCACTCAGAAGCCAAAGAAAGTCCCTTAAACTAGGGTCCTGTCACTGCCCTCTTCTTCAAATCTTCCCCATGTACCTCCTCCCTTAGATTAGAGACCCAGGACCTAGGCTGTCATTCCAGGACTGATGTTTAGTGTGTCTCTAGCCACCACCCACTCTGCTCCCTATTCCTACCAGATATAACAGACACTTGCAGTTCCCTAAAATCCAGTTCAGTCTCTCCTCCAAGCATTGAAACATTCTTAATCCTGTGCTCATGACACTCTGACAGATGTTACCATGTGAATTGTCAAAAATGGGAACCACTCCACATAATCCAGGGCCATCCAGGTAAGATGTCACAATAAACTTAAAACAAACAAACAAAACCCCAGGACCTAATTCAAGATATTAGAACTGGTGGAACCACCCACGTTTCAGACATAAGAGAGGGAGGAAGAGAGAAAAAGTGTCTCGGGACACCGCTTTTCTTTATATGGAGGTGCCAAAACCATCAACGAGATAACTGTAGTACGGGAAAAGTAGAAAACACTCTGCTCACCTGTGCAGGGTTCACTTCTGCCATCGCCAGGGGTCCTGAGGGAAGAGGGAAGCCATGAGAAATGGGTAACCATGGGAAGACCCCACAGGCAGAGCTGGACCACCATCTCTTCTTCCTTACTCTAAAGCAAACTGCTGTCAAGTTGACTGTATAAACTCAGCTCCCCCGACTTCAGTGTTGCCTCTTAGCAGCACTGTGACACTAGAAAAGAACGGAACCTGCTGGAGCTTCAGTGCTCTCATCTACAAATAGGTGTGATATTATAATCCCAGCACTTTGGGAGGCTGAAGCAGGTGGATCACGAGGTCAAGAGATCGAGACCATCCTGGTCAACATGGTGAAACCCCGTCTCTACTAAAAATACAAAAAATTAGCTGGGCATGGTGGCGCGTGCCTGTAATCCCAGCTACTCAGGAGGCTGAGGCAGGAGAATTGCCTGAACCCAGGAGGCGGAGGTTGCGGTGAGCCGAGATCGTGCCATTGCACTCCAGCCTGGGTAACAAGAGCGAAACTCAGTCTCAAAAAAAAAAAAAAAAAAAAGAATGACTCCCACCTCATAGGACTCTTACTGGTGTCAAACACTAGTGGATCATAATACATCAGCTATTACTGTTCTTGCATTAATGGTTTATGATGTTTTCAGTGTAAATGATGTAGTAGAATTTCAACAACTGGGGTGTACACTTTTATCTTTTAAAATTTTAGAGGCTGTGATACTAAAATTTTCCATGATATGTTAATTATAGGCAAATTCAGGTCAAACCAATTATGAAGTGTTGGCAGGAATTTAACTCAATGAATTGCTTTACTTCTAACTGCCTACCTCTATGAATCCATTTAGAAGGACACTGGTTAGTGTTTATACCCCTAAGTGTTTATATATATATATTTTACATTGAGACAGAGTCTCGCTCTGTCACCAGGCTGGAGTGCAGTGCTGCGATCTCAGCTCACTGCAACCTCCACCTCCCGGGTTGAAGCAATTCTCTGCCTCAGCCTCCTGAGTAGCTGGGATTACAGGCGCCCACCACCACACTCAGCTAATTTTTTTTTTTGTAGTAGAGATGGGGTTTCACCATCTTGGCCAGGCTGGTCTTGAACTCCTGACCTCGTGATCCACCTGCCTTGGCCGCCCAAAGTGCTGAGATTACAGGTGTGAGCCACCTCTCGAGGCCATGTTTCGTACATTCTTAATGAGTTGTAGGGAGGGGCTGAGCAGGTAGGTCAGCTACTGGTCCTCTCTGCAACTAGGCCTACCTATTACATAAGGCTCTGAGGGGAGCTTGCTGGGAGATCTTGACTGGGGCAGTAGATCATCCAACCTTGCCTTGACATGTGGAGAAGGGGAAAAAGCAGAGCCCTAGTTTAGAACTAGCTAAACTAGCTGCTCTACTAGCCAGGATAACTTTTATCTTGTCCCACAAAGAGTGGCCCTGAGGGTCAGCCAAGCCTGTAGGTGCAGAATATAAACCATCTCAAACCTCAGTCTGCATCCCAAGCCCATTCCTTATCCCATCCATGCCTCCCTTTTTCTAGGCAGAGGACAAAATCCTTCCCATGGCAGGTCTGCGCCTTTCTAAAGTAAATGTTCAGCTTGTGGATCCCGCTATAGTCTGAACCCCATTAACTCTCTCCTCCCTCACCACATAGCTCACAGGCAATAACCTTTCGATTACCTTACCGAATTGGATCCTTAGGCCCCGGTCCAATCTACACCCTCTATTCTTTTGAAGAATCTACACCAGCTCTCTTCTGTAGACTCCAGACCTTTCTGTCACCCTACCCACGTGACATCTTCAACTTGAGACGCCTGAGAATCACACTGGCCAAACTCCAACCCATGATCTTCCCCATGAAACCTACTCCTTATGCTGCTGACTTCCCCAACTTCATTCTTTCAGATGTTCAGGCAAAAAAAAAAAAACATGGCCCATCAGTCCCTATTTTTGCTCACAGACATATCTGATACAGCAAGAAAACCTGCTGGATCTGTCTTCCAGGTCTATCCAGAATCCCACCACATCGCCCCTCTCCCACCACGGCTCTGGTCCAGCCTCTGGGATCCACCGCAGTGTGGCCTCTTCTCGGTCTCCCTGTGTCAATTCCCCATCCTGCTTGTTTTAACTTCAGATTTCTAATTCTGGACCCGCCCCTCCCATCGGCCCTCCCTTGACAACCTTCCATGGTTACCGCTGCTCAGGTTACCATGTCAAGCGAGAATTCACAAAACCCTCTCTCCCCCGCAGCAACAACACACACTCCGGGCTCCCCGACGCGGCCCACTCGGCAGCGCCTCCATGCCCTGCACTGGAGGTCCCCGATGGGAGCTCTGAGGCTGCATCAAACCAGCCAATACGGGGACCCCTCGCGGGAACGGCCCTCTGTTCGGGACAAGGGGCCTGACCTGCAGGGCCCCTTCTGGGTGCGTCAGCACTGGGAGGAGGGGCGGGGCTGGGACAGGACACCCACCTGAGTCAGGTTCATCGGCGCGGTCTCCGCCAGCCCAGCCAGGTAAGAGCCGCGCGGGGGCGACAAAGGCAAGACGGGGACGCCGCCGTCCCCAGCGCTTGTCAGTACAGCCTCTGTCACTCCCGCCTTTGCGCGGTGGGATCCAAGTCGCTTCTAGCACTTTTCCGCTCCTTCACTGCGATGACCGCCAAGCCGGAGCTGGTGGAAACACCAGAAAGAACCTAATCGACCACCGCCAGGAGGTCGCCGGAAGTTTTCCCCGCCGACAATACGCACGCACGCACACCCGCACGCACGCACGCACGCACACGTTCCTTCCTGCGCCTTCGCGGGTTCAGTTGCGCCCCCGACAACCGCAGTGTCTTCTGGGCCGACACCGCTTTCGGACTTGCTTTAGAGCGTTGGTCAGTCCTTAAACGGTGGTTAAGGGCTAGTGGCACCGTCAAGGGAGCTGGTAAACGGAGTGCAGAACTCTAAAGACTGGACCGGACTTGGCTTACTCTTAAAGGCGACGTAAGCAGATTTTCTTGAAGCAAGATATAGGACACTCACAGAAATGTGAGGAACCTATTATTTCAGATTGTAAAGCACAGCAAGCTTCCAATGGCTACACCTCCAAAGGAACACCCCATACCATAAAGGCACTCTGTCTCTTCTCACGCCTGTCAGCCATATTGTTCCTTTTCAAATACACATGCAGTTAAGCTTTGACTTCTGTTTGTTTTTTTTTTTTGAAACGGAGTTTCGCTCTTGTTACCCAGGCTGGAGTGCAATGGCGCAACCTCGGCTCACAGCAACCTCCACCTCCTGGGTTCAAGCAATTCTCCTGCCTCAGCCTCCTGAGTAGCTGGGACTACAGGCGCGCACCACCATGCCCAGCTAATTTTGTATTTTTAGTAGAGACGGGGTTTCACCATGTTGACCAGAATGGTCTCGAGCTCTTGACCTCGTGATCCACCCGCCTTGGCCTCCCAAAGTGCTGGGATTACAGGCGTGAGCCACCGCGCCCGGCCCCCAATTTTTTTTTTGAGACAGAATTTTGCTCTTGTTGCCCAGGCTGGAGTGCAGTGGCGCGATCTCGGCTCACCGCAACCTCCGCCTCCTGGGTTCAGGCATTCTCCTGCCTCAACCTCCTGAGTAGCTGGGATTACAGGCACGTGCCACCATGCCGGCTAATTTTTTGTATTTTTAGTAGAGACGGGGTTTCACCATGTTGACCAGGATGGTCTCGATCTCTTGACCTCGTGATCCGCCCGCCTCGGCCTCCCAAAGTGCTGGGATTACAGGCGTGAGCCACCGCGCCCGGCCTGACTTCTGTTTTTTAAGCTTCAATCTGGTTGGTCCAAAAGAAGAAAGAAAGACTGCATGGCTGGGAATTCGCACAAATGATGACATGAGATATTGAAGTAGATTGAAAGGGTGAAACTATGCCTCTGGATCCAAGAAAAAACATCATTACTGTCTGTAGAGTCAGTGATTGTGTTCCTACCAAGAGTGCAATGCTTTTATTTTAATAGTACTTATTACTTCATATCTGAGATATTTTACATTTATTTTAAAAGTCTTAATCCTATCTGAAAATGAGAGTGACTGATACATGCCATTTCCTGACAGGAGATTTTCTGCCATTCCATTGTTGGACAATATGTACATAGGGAAGGTGTAAGGCTGGTCACCTCGACAGGAGCTCAGACACAACCACCCCTCCACCCGCCCCCCGCCGCTCGGACATGCTCCCTCCCTCTCCGGGAGCTTGGACACACCCACCCCCTCACACAGCACCTAGCCCTTCCTTAAAGAATCCCGCCAAAATGCAAAATAAGTCTTGTAAATCTACCCAATAGCATTCAAACCCTACCTACCTGCCAATAGCAAGCTTGCCTTGCCCACGCCCTGCTGTCCCACAACCAATCAAACCCCTCCACTCCCTATAAAACCCCACATCTGAGAGTAGTCCCTGCAACTTCTCCGGCCCCTCCTGTCGGACCGCAGAACCTCGCCCGGGAGCCTGAATAAATTCGCATTGGATATTTTTGTGCTGGTCTCAGTTTCCTCATTTTAAACTCGGCAAGAACCCAATAACCCTTACAGAAGGTATTATCCCAAATAAAAACTGTGAAATTTCATGGTCTTATCTCCTTCCTGAGAAGTGAGTTGTTTTACAGGGAGTTGAAATTATCTGTGAAAATACTTGTGAAATGAAAATTACAGAAATCTATTAATAATGATTGTTAGGTTCAGAAAGGAAGGCGACGGTTAAAGGCAGAGAGTTGGCGGCTTTAAAGCAACGCAGTTTTTATGTCCAGTACAAGACCTGCAACGGCTGTTGTCGCCCAGGCTGGAGTGCAACAGCACAATCTCGACCCCCTGCAACCTCCACCTCCCAGGTAGCGATTCTTCTGCTTCAGCCTCCCGAGTAGCTGGCTTTACAGGCGCCCGCCATCACTCCCTTTTTTGTTGTTGTTGTATTTTTAGTAGAGGCGGAGTTTCACCCTGTTGGTCAGGCCAGTCTGGAACTCCTGACCTCAGGTGATTCACCCGCTTCGGCGTCCCAAAGTGCTGGGATTACAGGCGTGAACCACTGCACCTGGCCCAAAGATGTTCATAACGTGTTTCTGAGGTGGTTTGGCCCTTTTTCTGGCAGGATGTGATAGTGACATCCCTTGGACCTTTTGCCAGCTTGATGTGATAAAGTCAGGCAGTAGGGCAGAAGTTTCTCAAGGCCCTTACTCCCGTGGAATGCTTCACTCTGATCAAAATCTGTTAAATGGCAGGGGGCTTACAGAATGGTGCAGTTTGGACCAACAATGGTTATGTTGTTATCAGAAATAGACGCTTGGTGCCACAAGAAAAATCAGCACTGAGACAAACGATATTTCAGCAATGCAATTTTTACTTCCTGCACTGCAGGAAGGGTACTCTCACTAGTCATCTTGCCCCAAGAGTACAATGAACAAAGGAAAACTCACAAATTTATTCCTTATGCATTTGGGGTAGTCCTTACTGCTGTGTCTGATCTCCGTTGGCTGGAGCCAGACCTCACAATCTGAACTAAAACCAGATTGGCTAACAACTTAAAACTTTTCTAAACAGGTAAAAGCAATGGAGAAGTGGGACATGCCTGTGAGCACATCCAGCACAGATATCTTGGTTAAAGTACAAGGACATAGAATGTACTACGTGCCTGTAAGCATGGCGTATCTAACAGCTACATAGGATAGGGTTTAACAAAGTTATTAGCACACTTATTCTTTAACAAGAAGACTTAAAGAGGAACTTTTCTACTTCCCATAGTTGTTACTCAAAAAAAGTGGCAGAAATAGTTCTACAGAAACCTATCTGTGACACATGAAGGGGGGAAAAAAGTAAGATTAAAGTTTGAGCGAGACAGCAAAGTCCGAGAAGTCCAAGAATGAAGTTGAGACTGGCTGTGCTGGAATCTTGGACACATATGCTCCGTCTCCTAAATGTGATTCTTTTTTTGTACTTGAAAACATTGCTTATTAACTGTTTGGAGTGATAAGTAGAGATGATAAATGGAAAGACCTGTCAACAAATACAAATGAAGGTCAGGTATGGTGGCTCACACCTGTAATCCCAGCACTTTGGGAGGCTGAGGCAGGCAGATCACGAGGTCGGGAGTTCAATACCAGTCTGGCCAACATAGTGAAACCCCATCTCTACTAAAAATACAAAAAATTAAAGACAGTTATGGTGGCAGGCACCTGTAATCCCAGCTACTCAGGAGGTCGAGGCAAGAGAATCGCTTGAACCCAGGAGGCAGAAGTTGCAGTGAGCGGAGATTGCACCACTGCACTCTAGCCTAGGTGACAGTGTAAGACTTTATCTCAAAATAAATAATAATAGGGAAGCTGTGTGATGATGTGTATTCACTAGAAAATGTTCAATGAGCATGTATGCACTGGGTTTCAAGTCAATGGTAGGTACATGGGACACACTGGGAATACGGCTGCCAGCTGCTGTGTGTACGCAGGGCTGTTACGTTTTCTCAGATTCTTTGTCTTTTTGGCATTCATAAATCACAGATTCAAACTAACAGCCAAAGTTGTTAACTTCTCTGTCTCCAAGCCACCTATTCAGATGTGTGAAACTCACAAAAAACAAAAACAAACAAAAACAAAGAAACCCATAATCCCAGCACTTTGGAAGGCCAAGGTGGGTGAATCCCCTGAGGTCAGGAGTTCAAGACCTGCCTGGCCAACATGGTGAAACCTTGTCTCTGCTAAAAATACAAAAATTAGCTAGGCAAGGTGGCGGGTGCCTGTAGTCCCAACTACTCAGGAGGCTGAGGTGGGAGAATAGCTTGGACACAAGAGGTGGAGGTTGCAGTGAGTCAAGATCATGCCGCTGTACTCCAGCCTGGGTGACAGAGCAAGACTCTGTCTCACCAAAAACAAAAACAAAACGAAATACTGCCTTTAAAAAATAAAAATACTCATTGCGTGTTATTAGGGAATTGCAAATTAAAGCAACAATGGTATATCACTACACCTACTTGAATGGCATTTTAAAATCCTAAATACTGCAGATGCCAAATGCTGACTAGGATGAGATGCAAGAGGAATGTTCATTAATCGTTGGTTGGATGGAAAAATGGTATAGCCACGGCCTGGTGCACTGGCTCACACCTGTCATCCCAGCACTTTGGGAGGCTGAGGGTGATCACTTGAGGTCAGAAGTTCGAGACCAGCCTGGCCAACATGGCAAAACCCCGTCTCTACTAACTTGAAAAAATTAGCTGGGCGTGGTGGCACGTACCTGTAATCCCAACTATTCAGGAGGCCGAGGTGGGAGAATTGCTTGAGTCCGGGAGGCGGAGGATGCGGTGAGCCGAGATCATGCCACCGCACTCCAGCCTGGGTGATAAAGCAAGACTCTGTCTCAGAAAGAAAAAGATACAGCAACTTTGGAAGATAGCTTGGCAGTTTCTTACAAGATTAAACATACTATATGACAGAGAAAATTGCACTCCTTGGCATGTATCCAAATGAGCTGAAAACATATGTCCACAGAAAAACTACACAAACATGTAGCAGATTAATTCATAAGTGCCAAAACTTGAAAGCAACTACCATGCCCTTCATTAAGTAAATGGATAGAGAAAAACCGAGGTATATTTATAGAATGGAATACCATGCAGCCAGAACTTGCACACAAATCTTCAAAGGTTTATTTGTAATAGCCAAAAACTGAAAGCAACCTAAACATCCATAACAATTAAGTTGACAAAAAAGAAAAATTGTGTTATACAGTGAAATACTACTCAGCAATACAAATGAGCAAACAACTGATTCATGCAACAAGATAATGGATTAACCTTAAAATAGTTATGTTCACTGAAAAAGCAACAGCCCCCCGCCCTAAAAAGTACACACCATACGGCTTCACTTATAAAATTACAGAAAATGTTTGCTGTTGCTTGTGAATTGTGGAAAACAAGATGAGGAAAGATTGAGAAGGATTATAAAGGGACGATCTTTTGTTACGTTGGATATCTCTACTGTGGTGGTTTCACAGGTGTATATACATGCTGAAACAGCACATTTTATACTTTACGTATGTATTTCCAGTTTATTGCATGTTAATACCTCCATAAAGTTGTTAAATAAATGTTCCTCATTAAAATCTATATATACTGTTCCACTTGGAAAATTAGAGCTGTCAACTATTTTGGCTCAACCATATTCCTCTCCCTACAATTTAGGAGAGTGAGCCCTGCCTCAATGTTGGTAAAAATTGATGGGCAATGAAGTCCACATCCACTTCAGTCACTAGGAATGCTGGTGGGTCAGAGAAGACCCATTCCTAGATCTCTCCTCTGTCTGTGCTGGGGTTCCTGTCTGTGCAGTGATGGCTACAAGGTCAACTGCCCAGGGAGACACAGAAATCCACAAACATTTACATTATTTACTCTGACAGTGGCCTTGGCCAGAGGACATACAGATGTCTGAAGGTCCTGAGAATTTCTGTGCACCGCCATCCCACACCATCATAACTGCACGGATATCTGTGGATGCCTCTCTAGAATGTTCAAATCTTTTGTTTGCCACAGTCATCCCCACTCCATTATCTCAGTGTTTCTGTACCAATCATGATTTTCACATTGCCCTATAGAGGTCTTATACTCAATGTCACTTGCCTATGGGATTCTGGATATCAGGGACTTGATCCTGTACAGGTACTGAAGACAGCAATCCCTCAACAGTGCTCAGGAGTACGTGCCAGTCAAGGGACCCAACTATGTTGCTTCCAGAAGCACAGGAGATTTTCACACCAACTATGCCCTCCTCACTGGGCTCACAGGAAGTCCTGGCAGCCAGGCCAGAAAGTTAGGCACAAAAAACTTTTTAGTCTTTCCTAGCAGACCTAGGGCAATGGTACAAATTAGGTCAAACTAGACTGAGAACTGTTTTCTGCCATCCTATGGTCCCCTCTGAGGCACATAAAGGTGGTGTCCACAAAAGGTGTTACTCCCTTCATGATAGAACCCAATTCTTTTTTCAATCCACTCTCCACAATAACAAAACCACCAAGAATAAGTGAAGGCTGCCACAATTGGCCTTTATCACTGTATAAACCAGAGCAGCATGGGGCAAGTAGTTCCAAAACTGGATGATTTGGCAGTACAAGTAAGATACAGCTATTACATTTACAGTCAGCATTGTCCATGACGATGGAAAACCCTGTCATGAAATCCCAGCAGACCCTAGTTCAGGTCCTTTTGGCCAGACCTAGATCATGTTTGCTCAGAACCGAATCATGAAAGAAAAGGTGGGGGTGGGAGGGTGGTCCTTGAAAATACTCATGATTCCCTGCAGGGAAGAGGAAAGCAAGCACAGGAGTCTGCCTTCCCTGAGCAAAATGGAGTGAGTGACACACACAGTTGGTAGGAATAAGATGGCTTCCGCCACAGGCACTGGCAGTGATATAATTCCATCAAGAGCCCCAGATAGTTACAAAGTGCAACACACCTCATGAAAGCTTCCCATATATGTGGTGCTTACCAGGAATCTCTCCAAGGTGGAATGAATATAGAAGGCTTATCTGCTAGCTGATGGTTCTCTCACAAAGGGTACTCATAAAGCATTACTCTGGTGTGAGTCCTACGAGGATGAACAAGAAGATGACACATTTTCTGGATTCATGAGGCCTTTCTCTTATGTGAATTTTCTAGTGTTAAACAAGTTTAAGAGATGCAGCTAAAGGGTCACCAAAACTGTTGCACTCATGAGGTCTTTCCCCAGTGTGTGCTTTCTGGTGACGAACAAGATGTGAGCTTCTGCTGTAGGCTTTCCCACATTCACTGCATACATAAGGCTTTTCTCCAGTGTGAACCCTCTGGTGTAGAATGAGGCCAGAGTTACGGCTAAAGAATTTCCCACATTCACTGCACTCATAAGGTCTTGCTCCAGTGTGAACTTTCTTGTGCTGAACAAGGTGGGAGCTACTAATATAAGCCTTCCCACATTCACTGCACACATAAGGCCTTGCTCCTGTGTGAACTCTCTGGTGCAGAATGAGGCTGGAATTGTGGCTAAAGCATTTTCCACATTCATTGCACTCATAAGGCTTTGCTCCAGTGTGAATTCTCTGGTGTACAATAAGGTTGGAGCTATGGCTAAAGAATTTGCCACATTCACCACACTCATAAGGCCTTTCTCCAGTGTGGATTTTTTGGTGTTGCACAAGTGTGTCTTTACGGCTGAAGGCCTTCCCACATTCACTGCACTCATAAGGCCTTGCTCCAGTGTGAATTATCTGGTGCTGAACAAGTGTGTCTTTGCAGCCAAAGGCCTTCCCACATTTGCTGCACACGTAGGACCTTGCTCCTGTGTGGACTCTCCGATGTTTAATGAGGCTAGAGTTATGGCTAAAGAATTTTC
This sequence comes from Aotus nancymaae, assembly GCF_030222135.1. Lineage (NCBI taxonomy): Eukaryota > Metazoa > Chordata > Mammalia > Primates > Aotidae > Aotus > Aotus nancymaae. The sequence continues at coordinate 1,411,252 of NW_026988484.1, read as the reverse complement.
CACATTCTATGCATTCATAAGGCCTTGCCCCAGTGTGAATTCTCCAGTGTTCAATAAGGTGGGAGCTTTGGCTAAAGAATTTTCCACATTCACTACACTCATAAGGCCTTTCTCCAGTATGAAATCTCTGGTGCTGAACAAGTGTGTCTTTACGGCTAAAGGCTTTCCCACATTCATTGCACTTGTAAGGCCTTTCTCCTGTGTGAATTCTCTGGTGTTGAACAAGGTGGGAGCTTCTGCTGTAGGCTTTTCCACATTCACTGCAGTCATAAGATCTTTCTCCAGTGTGAACTCTCTGGTGCTGAACAAGTGTGTCTTTGCGGCTGAAGGCCTTCCCGCATTCACTGCATGTATAATGTCTTTTTCCAGTGTGAAATTTCTGGTGCATTTTTAGGTGGTGTAAGTGAATGAAGGCTTTTCCACACTCCTTACACACATGAGATGTTTCTCCACTGTGGCTTTTTCTGTGATTAATAAGAGCTGATTTCTCCTTGAACACATTTCCACATGGTAGGCATCTAAAGGGTCTCACCTCAGCATGTGTCATCTGGCTGTCAAGAAGCGTAAAGGTGTTCAGAAAGGCTTTCCCTTCATCACCACAAATGAAAAGCATCTGTCCATCATAGTCTCCTTGGTGTTGCCCAAGACTGGAGCTGGGTGGGAAGGACTCCATGCATTCAGTCCTTTCGCATGGACTCACCCTACTGTAAGTGGTCTGGTGCTGGAAGAGGCCAGAGCTGTCTGGTAAGTCCATCTCTTCCTCCCTGCATGTAAAGGATCTCCCTAACATGCAGACTGTACAGCTCTTCATAAATGAGGCCCCTCCATCATCCCCTCTGAAATAATTGTCTCCATTATGTTGCTTATGGTGCTGGTAAAATTTTGCACTGAATGAGAATCTTCTCCTACTCAGCCCATGTGTATACAGTTTCTGTGTAAGGTGTGATCCCTGGTGTTCGGTCAGGTGCAAAATGTCTTTCAAGAGTGGGTTACACAACTCACATGGGTGTGCTTTCTGGAAGAGACCTGGCTCAGCAGTCCTGACCTGTGACACTCCTTCTACAGAAATGCTCTGCTCTGAAGGTGCCTCCTCATTTTCTGCTTCACACCAAAAACCTGAAAGCAAAAAAATGCTGGTGAAGTGCACGTTGACTTTGGTGGGAGGCAGCAGCCCCATCACAAATGTGTGTTATCACCAATGCGAGTCCACTGGCTTGTTGGCAGGACAAGAGAGCTGGAAACAGTGTAAAGAAGGGCTGGTTGTCAGTAGAGGGCCTCTACAGGTCACAGAATGGAGGAACCCTAACTATGGGGTAAAATCCTAAAGACAATGGCGTACAGGATAGGAAGTAGAGGTGAAGCCTCTACCTGATATCTCTGGAAGAGGATTTCAGCAGTGCCTTGACTGCTAGTGTCAGGTGAGCCCTGTGCTAATAGGTGTGTCCATGCGTAGGAAAACCTGACTCCAAATAAGTAGCTGGTTCTCAAGGACTATTTAATCTGCACAATTCATGACATATTAAAAGCGAGCTAATGTTGAAGAGAGCAAGTGAAACATGGAGACAGAAAAGTGGGAAAACAGCCAAAGGATGGAAGACAGGTGAGAAATGACAAAAGGAAAAAGTGCCAAGAACGAGGGAAGAAAAGTAGATGTGCAGAATCACTATGGACCTTGGCAGCAAAACACTGACAAACACAAAACAAGCCGAAGGTTCCATTTGAACCCAGCCATAACAGACACCCTCTCGCAGCTCCCATTCAGCAAGAACAGGCCCTCCCCAGGTCTCCCATATTGTGGCTGGAGTGATGTCTGCCCTGTTAGGCACCCAAGGCTTTCTGCCCCTCTCCAGATGGGCAACTACGTGAAACTGGAAAATGAAAGCTGTAAAGCAAACAAAGGGCTGGTGAGTGGTGCAGGTAGACCAGTCCACAGAGAAAGCAGAATGTTTAGAAAAAATACTCTCCAAGGAGGATGTACCAGGATAGCCCTGTAATCACAAGAAATGATTGTGTCAGCTCCTGAACTTCCTGGCACAGTCAGGCCCCAGGAAATGTCGACAAGAGGATGGGGGCAGAACCTAGGACAAAGAGGTGCAAAGATAATGACACTGACTCAGGCAGTAAGCACCTGAGCTGTGTAGAATCTGCTTAGCAGACTGAAAAACCCATGAATCCTAACCGTTCCCTGCAAAGCTCTAGGACAACAGATGTTCAGATTACCCAGTGAAGGCAGAGACACTGAACACAGCCAGTCTTGGCACCCACAGCACCTACTCTGGGAAACAAAGAAGGGAAGGAGAAGAGTCACTGATAAGATGGACAGAAAGAGTGGCCCATGGGGAGCAAGGGAAGACTCAAACCCCACCACGAAGGACACCGCAGTGGGCAGTGGGAGAAAGGGCTGTGGACACAGCCTCTGAGATGGTCCCAGTGATCCCTACCTCCCAGCACTCTTGCCCCTGTGTAAGCTTCATCTTTTGATGGTAAGCTGGATGGACTGACTCATTTCCAAGGAATAGAATATGGCGAAAATAATGCAATGACACTTTCAATATTAGGTTACAATCCTGGGCTTCCATCTTAAACATTCTTTTGCTCACTTGCTCAGAGAGAAGTTAGCTTCCGTGTTATGAGGTACACTAGAGAAAGGCCAACTGAGGGCGGACTTTGGCCAACAGCCAGCAAGGAACAATGCTCACAGTCCAACAAGCCACAAGAAACTAAATCTTGCAAACAGCAATGTGAATGAGCTTGTAAGTGGATTCTTCTTAGATAAGACCATGATACTGGCTGAGAGCTTGATTAAAACTTCATGAGAGCCAAAAGCAACTGCATAAGAAGCTGTGATGAGGCTGGCTGCACTGACTCAAGCCTGTAATCCCAGCACTTTGGGAGGCCAAGGAGGAAGGATCGCTTGAGGTCAGGAGCTCTAGACCAGCCTAGGCAACACAGCAAGACCTCATCTCTACAAAAAGTAAAAATAGCTGGGCATGGTAGCATGCACATGCAGTCCCAGCTACTCGGGAGGCTGAGTGGCAGGATCACTTTACCCCAGGAGTTTGAGGCTGCAATGAACCATGATCACCACACTGCACTGTAGCCTGGGTGACAGAGTTAGACTCTGCCTCAAACCATAAAAAAAAAAAAAAATTGAAAATAACAAACAAGAAAATATGCTGTAAATAGATTCCCAATGCTCTGAAGCTGAGAGATAACTAATTTTCATTGTTTTATTGTTTGAAGTTACTAAGCTTTGCCATGTCGCGATAGATAACTAAAACACGCTTACCCAGTGTGGCCACAAGTGCAAAGTTCTCCAGCATCACATCACGGTACAGGAATCTCTGCGCTTCCTCAAGGAGTTCCCACTCGTCTCGAGAGAAGTACACGAACACATCCTCGAAGGTCACAGAACGCTGCCAAGGTGAGTACAGTTGAGTCCATAGCCAGCATCTCTCTCCAGAAGCCCCTCCTCCCCAGTCTATACACTCACACACCCAACCTAGCATCTCTCTCCAGAGGCCCTTCCTCCCCAGTCTATACACTCACACACCCGCCCTAGCATATCTCTCCAGAAGCCCCTCCTCCCCAGTCTATACACTCACACACCCACCCTAGCATCTCTCTCCAGAAGCCCCTCCTCGCCAGTTTATACACTCACACACCCACCCTAGCATCTCTCTCCAGAGGCCCTTCCTCCCCAGTCAATACACTCACACACACACCCTAGCACCTTTCCAGAAGCACCTCCTACACAGGCTATACACTCACACACCCACGCTAGCATCTCTCTCCACAAGCCCCCCCTCCCCAGCCTATACACTCACACACCCACCCTAGCATCAGTCTCCAGAAGACCCTCCTCCCCAGTCTATACACTCACACACCCACCCTAGCATCTCTCTCCAGAAGCCCCTCCTCCCCAGTCTATACACTCACACACCCACCCTAGCATCTCTCTCCAGAAGCCCCTCCTCCACAGTCTATACACTCACACACCCACCCTGGCATCTCTCTCCAGAAGCCCCTCCTCAACAGTCTATACACTCACACACCCACCCTAGCATCTCTCTCCAGAATCGCCTCCTCCGCAGTCTATACATTCACACACCCACCCTAGCATCTCTCTCCAGAATCGCCTCCTCCGCAGTCTATACACTCACACACCCACCCTAGCATCTCTCTCCAGAATCGCCTCCTCCGCAGTCTATACACTCACACACCCACCCTGGCATCTCTCTCCAGAAGCCCCTCCTCCCCAGCCTATACACTCACACACCCACCCTAGCATCTCTCTCCAGAAGCCCCTCCTCCCCATTCTATACACTCACACACCCACCCTAGCATCTCTCTCCAGAAGCCCCTCCTCCCCAGTCTATACACTCACACACCCACCCTGGCATCTCTCTCCAGAAGACCTTCTTCCGCAGTCTATAAACTCACACACCCACCCTAGCATCTGTCTCCAGAAGCCCCTCCTCCACAGTCTATGCACTCACACACCCACCCTAGCATCTCTCTCCAGAAGCCCCTCCTCCGCAGTCTATACACTCACACACACACCCTAGCATCTGTCTCCAGAATCGCCTCCTCCGCAGTCTATACACTCACACACCCACCCTGGCATCTGTCTCCAGAAGCCCCTCCTCCACAGTCTACACACTCACACACACACCCTAGCATCTCTCTCCAGAAGCCCCTCCTCCGCAGTCTATACACTCACACACCCACCCTGGCATCTGTCTCCAGAAGCCCCTCCTCCACAGTCTATACACTCACACACACACCCTAGCATCTCTCTCCAGAGGCCCTTCCTCCCCAGTCAATACACTCACACACACACCCTAGCACCTTTCCAGAAGCACCTCCTACACAGGCTATACACTCACACACCCACGCTAGCATCTCTCTCCACAAGCCCCTCCTCCCCAGCCTATACACTCACACACCCACCCTAGCATCAGTCTCCAGAAGACCCTCCTCCGCAGTCTATACACTCACACACCCACCCTGGCATCTCTCTCCAGAAGCCCCTCCTCCCCAGTCTATACACTCACACACCCACCCTAGCATCTCTCTCCAGAGGCCCTTCCTCCCCAGTCAATACACTCACACACACACCCTAGCACCTTTCCAGAAGCACCTCCTACACAGGCTATACACTCACACACCCACGCTAGCATCTCTCTCCACAAGCCCCTCCTCCCCAGCCTATACACTCACACACCCACCCTAGCATCAGTCTCCAGAAGACCCTCCTCCCCAGTCTATACATTCACACACCCACCCTAGCATCTCTCTCCAGAAGCCCCTCCTCCGCAGTCTATACATTCACACACCCACCCTAGCATCTCTCTCCAGAAGCCCCTCCTCCACAGTCTATACACTCACACACACACCCTAGCATCTCTCTCCAGAAGCTTCTCCTCCCCAGTCTATACACTCACACACACACCCTAGCATCAGTCTCCAGAAGACCCTCCTCCCCAGTCTATACATTCACACACCCACCCTAGCATCTCTCTCCAGAAGCCCCTCCTCCGCAGTCTATACACTCACACACCCACCCTAGCATCTCTCTCCAGAAGCCCCTCCTCCACAGTCTATACACTCACACACACACCCTAGCATCTCTCTCCAGAAGCCCCTCCTCCGCAGTCTATACATTCACACACCCACCCTAGCATCTCTCTCCAGAAGCCCCTCCTCCACAGTCTATACACTCACACACACACCCTAGCATCTCTCTCCAGAAGCCCCTCCTCCCCCTCTATACACTCACACACCCACCCTGGCATCTCTCTCCAGAAGCCCCTCCTCCCCAGCCTATACACTCACACACCCACCCTAGCATCTCTCTCCAGAAGCCCCTCCTCCCCAGTCTATACACTCACACACCCACCCTAGCATCTCTCTCCAGAAGCCCCTCCTCCACAGTCTATACACTCACACACCCACCCTGGCATCTCTCTCCAGAAGCCCCTCCTCAACAGTCTATACACTCACACACCCACCCTAGCATCTCTCTCCAGAATCGCCTCCTCCGCAGTCTATACATTCACACACCCACCCTAGCATCTCTCTCCAGAATCGCCTCCTCCGCAGTCTATACACTCACACACCCACCCTAGCATCTCTCTCCAGAATCGCCTCCTCCGCAGTCTATACACTCACACACCCACCCTAGCATCTCTCTCCAGAAGCCCCTCCTCCCCATTCTATACACTCACACACCCACCCTAGCATCTCTCTCCAGAAGCCCCTCCTCCACAGTCTATACACTCACACACACACCCTAGCATCTCTCTCCAGAAGCTTCTCCTCCCCAGTCTATACACTCACACACACACCCTAGCATCAGTCTCCAGAAGACCCTCCTCCCCAGTCTATACATTCACACACCCACCCTGGCATCTCTCTCCAGAAGCCCCTCCTCAACAGTCTATACACTCACACACCCACCCTAGCATCTCTCTCCAGAATCGCCTCCTCCGCAGTCTATACATTCACACACCCACCCTAGCATCTCTCTCCAGAATCGCCTCCTCCGCAGTCTATACACTCACACACCCACCCTGGCATCTCTCTCCAGAAGCCCCTCCTCCCCAGCCTATACACTCACACACCCACCCTAGCATCTCTCTCCAGAAGCCCCTCCTCCCCAGTCTATACACTCACACACCCACCCTGGCATCTCTCTCCAGAAGACCTTCTTCCGCAGTCTATAAACTCACACACCCACCCTAGCATCTGTCTCCAGAAGCCCCTCCTCCACAGTCTATGCACTCACACACCCACCCTAGCATCTCTCTCCAGAAGCCCCTCCTCCGCAGTCTATACACTCACACACACACCCTAGCATCTCTCTCCAGAAGCCCCTCCTCCGCAGTCTATAAACTCACACACCCACCCTAGCATCTGTCTCCAGAATCGCCTCCTCCGCAGTCTATACACTCACACACCCACCCTGGCATCTGTCTCCAGAAGCCCCTCCTCCACAGTCTATACACTCACACACACACCCTAGCATCTCTCTCCAGAAGCCCCTCCTCCGCAGTCTATACACTCACACACCCACCCTGGCATCTGTCTCCAGAAGCCCCTCCTCCACAGTCTATACACTCACACACACACCCTAGCATCTCTCTCCAGAATCCCCTCCTCCCCAGTCTATACACTCACACACCCACCCTGGCATCTCTCTCCAGAAGCCCCTCCTCCACAGTCTACACACTAACACACCCACCCTAGCATCTCTCTCCAGAAGCCCCTCCTCCGCAGTCTATACACTCACACACCCACCCTAGAATCTCTCTCCAGAAGCTTCTCCTCCCCCTCTATACACTCACACACCCACCCTGGCATCTGTCTCCAGAAGCCCCTCCTCCACAGTCTATACACTCACACACACACCCTAGCATCTCTCTCCAGAATCCCCTCCTCCCCAGTCTATACACTCACACACCCACCCTGGCATCTCTCTCCAGAAGCCCCTCCTCCACAGTCTACACACTAACACACCCACCCTAGCATCTCTCTCCAGAAGCCCCTCCTCCGCAGTCTATACACTCACACACCCACCCTAGAATCTCTCTCCAGAAGCTTCTCCTCCCCCTCTATACACTCACACACCCACCCTGGCATCTGTCTCCAGAAGCCCCTCCTCCACAGTCTATACACTCACACACACACCCTAGCATCTCTCTCCAGAAGCCTCTCCTCCCCAGTCTATACACTCACACACCCACCCTAGCATCTCTCTCCAGAAGCCCCTCCTCCACAGTCTATACACTCACACACACACCCTAGCATCTCTCTCCAGAATCCCCTCCTCCCCAGTCTATACACTCACACACACACCCTAGCATCTCTCTCCAGAATCCCCTCCTCCCCAGTCTATACACTCACACACCCACCCTGGCATCTCTCTCCAGAAGCCCCTCCTCCACAGTCTATACACTCACACACACACCCTAGCATCTCTCTCCAGAATCCCCTCCTCCCCAGTCTATACACTCACACACCCACCCTAGCATCTCTCTCCAGAAGCCCCTCCTCCACAGTCTATACACTCACACACACACCCTTGCATCTCTCTCCAGAAGCCCCTCCTCCCCCTCTATACACTCACACACCCACCCTGGCATCTCTCTCCAGAAGCCCCTCCTCCCCCTCTATACACTCACACACCCACCCTAGCATCTGTCTCCAGAAGCCCCTCCTCCACAGTCTATACACTCACACACACACCCTTGCATCTCTCTCCAGAAGCCCCTCCTCCCCCTCTATACACTCACACACCCACCCTGGCATCTCTCTCCAGAAGCCCCTCCTCCACAGTCTATACACTCACACACCCACCCTGGCATCTCTCTCCAGAAGCCCCTCCTCCACAGTCTATACACTCACACACACACCCTAGCATCTCTCTCCAGAATCCCCTCCTCCCCAGTCTATACACTCACACACACACCCTAGCATCTCTCTCCAGAATCCCCTCCTCCCCAGTCTATACACTCACACACCCACCCTGGCATCTCTCTCCAGAAGCCCCTCCTCCCCAGTCTATACACTCACACACACACCCTAGCATCTCTCTCCAGAATCCCCTCCTCCCCAGTCTATACACTCACACACCCACCCTGGCATCTCTCTCCAGAAGCCCCTCCTCCACAGTCTATACACTCACACACACACCCTAGCATCTCTCTCCAGAATCCCCTCCTCCCCAGTCTATACACTCACACACCCACCCTAGCATCTCTCTCCAGAAGCCCCTCCTCCACAGTCTATACACTCACACACACACCCTTGCATCTCTCTCCAGAAGCCCCTCCTCCCCCTCTATACACTCACACACCCACCCTGGCATCTCTCTCCAGAAGCCCCTCCTCCCCCTCTATACACTCACACACCCACCCTAGCATCTCTCTCCAGAAGCCCCTCCTCCACAGTCTATACACTCACACACACACCCTTGCATCTCTCTCCAGAAGCCCCTCCTCCCCCTCTATACACTCACACACCCACCCTGGCATCTCTCTCCAGAAGCCTGTCCTCCCCCTCTATACACTCACACACCCACCCTAGCATCTCTCTCCAGAAGCCCCTCCTCCCCCTCTATACACTCACACACACACCCTTGCATCTCTCTCCAGAAGCCCCTCCTCCCCCTCTATACACTCACACACCCACCCTAGCATCTCTCTCCAGAAGCCCCTCCTCCGCAGTCTATACACTCACACACCCACCCTAGCATCTCTCTCCATAAGCCCCTCCTCCGCAGTCTATACACTCACACACCCACCCTTGCATCTCTCTCCAGAAGCCCCTCCTCCCCCTCTATACACTCACACACACACCCTAGCATCTCTCTCCAGAAGCCCCTCCTCCGCAGTCTATGCACTCACACACCCACCCTAGCATCTCTCTCCAGAAGCCCCTCCTCCACAGTCTATACACTCACACACACACCCTAGCATCTCTCTCCAGAATCCCCTCCTCCCCAGTCTATACACTCACACACCCACCCTGGCATCTCTCTCCAGAAGCCCCTCCTCCACAGTCTATACACTCACACACACACCCTAGCATCTCTCTCCAGAAGCCCCTCCTCCCCCTCTATACACTCACACACCCACCCTGGCATCTCTCTCCAGAAGCCCCTCCTCCACAGTCTATACACTCACACACACACCCTAGCATCTCTCTCCAGAAGCCCCTCCTCCCCCTCTATACACTCACACACCCACCCTAGCATCTCTCTCCAGAAGCCCCTCCTCCCCAGTCTATACACTCACACACCCACCCTAGCATCTCTCTCAGAAGCCTCTCCTCCCCAGTCTATACACTCAGACACCCACCGTTTAGTCCCTTGGCTCCGTAGCCTCCCAGCTAAGAGGAGATACAGACCTTGGCACCGCTGGAGTCTGCTCTCTCCTCATGTCCCTCTCACCACTGTGTCCAGCCCAGAGCAGAACCAGGCAAGTGTGCAGACAGATACCATCTCAACTCTTGGTCTGGCATCACCAAATACTCTTCTACTAACCAGTTCTCCTGGTGTTGTCCAGGCGATGCCTCTAAACACAACCAAACTTCAGCTCCATGTTCTCCCATGAGCTGCCAATATTAGAGTCTTAAGACCATTAGTTCACAGTCCTCCCAACACTCACAATTACTCTTTGGAACACACCTTCCTCACATCTGAGATCCCCAGTGCCACTGGCCCATCCCATATGCACCTCAATGACATCCCTCATCCCCCATGTCAGTCTGCACACAGTGTCCTGGAAGTCCTCGTGTCTTCACACCATGCACCACTGCCACCCAGGTGCCTAAGCAACAGGCCCAGTTTTCTCTCAGTCTCCAGTTTCAACCTTCTACGTCAGTAACAGCATTACCACCATGACTTGAAGATACCCCATCCCACTCCACACATTGGCCACCATTTTTTTCAACTTCTTCACCAGGACCCTTCCCCAGAACTAAAAACCTGTGTGTTTTCTTAAGGCCTCAACTAAGATGTCAACTGAGATTTCTTAACCTAAATATGGCCAAAGCCTAACTCTCGATATAACCACTAAAATTCATACCTGCTGCCAACTTCTCCATCTCAGTTGATGGCATTTCTATAATTTTACCAGCTACAGCAAAAATAAATAAACCAATCTTCGGATCAACCATGACTCTCTTCTCTCATTCGCCCTTCACACCAAAAAATCCAATCACCCTACTTAAAAAAAGGAAAATTCAGCAACTTCTCTCACCTCCACAGGCACACCTCTAGACCAGACACCATCAACACCACTGCAGTAGCTCCTCCCTCATGCCCACAGTCTGTTCTCAACCTGAAAGCCAGAGACAGCTTGTTAAAATCCGAGTCAGACCATCTCTTCCTCTGCTCCAAATCTCCCACGAGTTTCACCAAACTTAGGATAGGGGTCCAGCTTCTCGGCCAGCCATTCCTGCCTAACTCCTTCCTCTGATATCTGTTTCCAAAAAGGTAATTAAGACCTGAGGTTCCCTGAGCACTCCCAACTCAATCTCACCTACAAGCATTTGCAGTACCTGTTCCTAGGTCTAATATACTCTTCCAGTGCTCATGCCATTGGCTGTCAGGTGGGGACTTCTCTACATAAGTCGATACAACTCACGGTCTGGATTCAGGACACTAAGCTAGAAATGACCCCCATTCACCGCCCCCAGTGTCAAGTGAAGACAGACATGTGAAGAATCCCAGGATATCACTATGTCTCATCAGAGAATCTGGTCAGCCTTATAAAATACATATACAAAACCCATATATTCTCCAATCTCTGCTGCCACCACTCTAGCCCACCCACTATCAACGCTCACCTGGACTATTTCAGTAGATTCCAACTCGATCTCCCCGTCTACCTCTATGCTCCCCAGTCTACCCACTCTGTAAGCAGAGGGAGCCTTTTAAGAACTGCGTCAGAGGACCTCCCTTCTCTGTATCAAACCTTGCATGAGTCCCAACACCGTTAGAAGAGAGGACCAGCTCCTGAGGCTGCCATTCCAGGCCTGCCTCTGATCCCCTATTCTCTGTTCTCACCAGGCACAGACGGTTCCCAGAACCTTCCAAGCTCATTCTCATCTCCACGCATGCATTTGTACGAACTGCCCCTGCGCCTTCGAATCCGTTCCGCACCTTCTGCCATTGACAAGGAAAGCGGAACCCCTCCGCATAATGCGACGGAGTGAAGTGCGCGATGAGAGCGAACATCCCAGGAGACACCAACCAGGCCGCTGTACGCTGGAGGGATTCCCCCACTCACCTGAACCCGGTCCATCAGCACCGCCGCTGCCATGAGAAGGGGGTGAACGGGGCGTGCCCTGCGGCCTCAGCCAAAACCCCACGCCTCCCCCGCTCGACGCCCTCGGGCTGAGTGTAGCGCTCCAAGCCTCAGTCTACCCGGTGCAAAAACGCTCACACGACTAATGCGGCGGCCTCCGGGGGAGACAAGGACAGAGGGCGTGTGTGGAGGCCTCGGCCAGAGCGCAGCCCCGGCAGACACCTCCGCGGGAGGCCGCCCGTCCCACGACAGGGGTCATGGATCGTAACAAAAGCGCGGAGGAAGGTCCTGGCGTCTTCACTGCCTCTCCTTGCCTGGTTCGGAGAGAGCCGAGTAGGAAAGTCCACCCAACCCGAGACTCAGCCTTCTCAACCAGAATGCACGGACCGGGCGAAGGAAAAATACGTCACGGCGGCGACGCCAGAAGTCCCGCCCCTGCTGGCGGGAAGCGCCCAGTTTCTGGGCTGTCATTGGCTGCACGCCGGCCAGAAATGCGAAGCGCGGGGAGGGGAAGAAAGACTGGGAAAACGGTGTCTGGGAGGCCAAAGCTGTTGTTAAAGGGTATGCACCCTGACTTCCCTGGCCACTTGGGAGAACGCCACGCCACTGAAGTCGCCAGCAGGCGACCCATTATTTAATCCTCCTGCTTCTGAAGGCCTGGGAGACCTGCTTCGCCTCTGTCAGCTTTGGGGATTGAAATGTATTAATAAATTGAACAATGTCTGTATCTCGCTTGTGGGCCTTTTTGTAAAACATTAAATGTTCTCCTAATTTTTTGTTAACATGTAAGAAAACAGATGTCATGCTCCTTTTCTGCTGGCTGCACAGGAAGCATGGTGCCGCTTTCTGCTTCTGGTGAGGCCACAGGGAGCTTTTAATTATGGCGAAAGGCGAAGGAGGAGCTTTGCATGTAACATGGCGAAAACATGAGCCTCTTCTAATTCATTGATTCCCAATTTGGTAGGTGGTTTTACAGCATTAGCTTCACTATGAACTTATAAAAAACTGTAAACTCTTGGACCCAATTTATACCTTCTGATAAAGAAACTCTGGAGATGGGGCTCTAGCTCAAGTTCAAGAACTGAAGGTCTTTCAAAGTCATTAGCCAAAAAAAAAAAAAAAGTAAGATGGAAAACACTACAACCAACTTCATGGAAACATGGGAAGTGAGGTAAAAAGTACTTAACACCGGGCCTGGCACATAGCGCTAGATACATACAGGCTATTAGCAGTCTTCTTCAACACAAGGTTCTCACATTGCTTTAGGAAGACAAATCAAAGATCCACCTTTTCAGGATCACTGGTGATTTTGAAAAAAACAAACAAAGCAGCCAAAAACAAAGTGCAATCATTCCCTCGCTCGTCAAGTAGCATCATTGGTAATGGTTATAATTTTTGTTTTGTTTTGTTTTTGTTTTGTTTTGCTCTTGTTGCCCAGGCTGGAGTGCAATGGCACGATCTTGGCTCATGGCAACCTTTGCCTCCCAGGTTTAGTTGATTCTCCTGCCTCAGCCTCCTGACTAGCTGGGATTACAGGCATGTGCCACCACGCCCAGCTAATTTTGTATTTTTAGTAGAGACAAGGTTTCTCCATGTTGGTCAGGGTGGTCTTGAACTCCTAACCTCAGGTGATCCGACCGCCTCAGCCTCCCAAAGTGCTGGGATTACAGGTGTGAGCCAGCATGGCCAGCCCGGTAATGGTTATAATTTTTGCACAAAAACACATCTATAGACTCATTTAATTGAAAAAAAATCACATGCAGGAGGGTTTCATAAACTACAGGTAGGTCTATTGTCCAAAAGACATATTCTTATAGGCCATATGATTCAAAACACAGACCTATCAAGACTAATTGTTCTTCATAGTTTTTAACTCCACTGTTCACTTAAGTATCACTGTAGTTAAAATTTTATAACCTGGTTTATGAGATGACATAGAAATTATTCATATAGGAAAAATATATATACACACATAATTTTTATATGTACACATGTAAAATTTACATACACACATACATAATTACATATATGTATAATATAAATTATCTGTCTCCACTCCAAGCCAATATAAATTTAGGTGTCAGGGACACAATGGAATAACATGTTGAAGGAGTTACAGATATAACTGCCAACGAATTTCTATGCATAGCAAATGCACTGACTAAGAAAAACTGTGAAATAAGACTATTTGAATCCCAAAATGAGAAGTTTAATGGAAAAAAATTACTGGCGTAAAATAACACTTTTAAGATCCTTCCTAAGGTTGAAGGAAAGTGATCCCAGGTGACTCGTCTGTGATGATATAAGCAATGAGGATCTGAGAGAGGGGTGCATCTGTGGATCAACAAGACCACTCATTATCATTATAAAATATTAATATTTACTTCTGGAGACAGAATGGTGGAATTAGCTTGCATATCTTCAATAGTATATAAACTGACATGGGCCAATTAATTAATGTATAAATTTCTTATATTTCCTCAGGAGAGCAAAGACATTAACTCTAATGTATTAAATAACTGTTTTAAAGCTTAAACATTAACTGAATCAGAGTATATATCTTACAAATTTGAAGAAAATGTAAAGAAATAAAACATTTAAAAAAATAAAGCACACACACAACCAGAGGATGTATATAAATCCAAACGTATCAGCTGCTTCATGAAACAAGTGTGGAATAAATTTTTGAATTAGCAGTTAGTAATTTCTGAAGTGTTAAAAATTTCCAAAAGGCCAGGCACAGTGGCTCATGCCTATAATCCCTGCAATGTGGGAAGCTGAAGCAAGAGAATTGCTTGTAGTCAGGAATTCTTTTAATAGATCAGCCTGAATCACATAGCAAGGCCCTGTCTGTACAAAAAAAGTCACAGCAGGGTGTGGTGGCACAAGCCTGTAATCCTAGCTACTCAGGAGACTTGAGCCAAGGCTGCAGAAAGTTCTGATGGTGTCATGGCACTCCAGCCCAGGTGACACAGTACGACTGTCTCTCAAAAAAAAAAAAAAAAAAATCCAACAGTAGTATGGCTACAAGAAACACTTCTAGAGTATAATATTAGAAAACTATATGAAACAGCTTTGGGAAAAATATATTTAATAAACACAGATTTAATACAACAATTAAAGAATTAACACATGAAAAAGAATTTATATCAGAAAACATCAATATTAAAGAAACGATTATGGTGGCTCATGCCTGTAATCCCAGAACTTTTGGGAGGCTGAGGCAGGTGGATCACCTGAGGTCAGGAGTTTGAGACCAACCTGGCCAACATGGTGAAACTCCATCTCTACTAAAAATACAAAATTAGCCAGGCATGGTGACAGACCCTTGTAGTCCCAGCTACTCAAGAGGCTGAGGGAGGAGAATCACTTGAACCCGGGAGGCAGAAGTTGCAGTGAGCTGAGAGATTGCGCCATTGCACTCCAGCCTGAGCAACAAAAGCAAAACTCCATCTCAAAAAAAAAAAAGAGAAAAATAAGAAACGATCACCAAGAAATTGTATTTTGAACTGTATATAATGTATAATGCTGACTTGTATTACATAAAGCAACAATTAGTAAAAGGATAGACATAAATTTATTAATATGTTGAGCATTGTTATATCAGCTATCACAGTAATTAATAGAAACAACCAGTATAAAATGGCTAAACTTCTAGTGAACTCTCACGCCAAGATTGATAATTCTGGTCTAATAAATACAAATATAGGATGTCTATATTTAGTACAACTGAGTATTTACAGAACTACCAAAATAGATGACTACAAAGTATCTTCAATTCACATAGAGTGACATAATACACAGGATGCAATCAAGACATGAATCAATAAGAGAGATTCATGGAAAATATGAAAAGAAGTGTTTGGAAATTAAGTTACAAAATACCGGATAACTCATGCATCATAAAATTAAAGATAGTTAAAAATGTAACTTTTTTCAAATAATGGTACTTCCATATATTCTTTAGAGATGTGTTTAATAAAATTTTATAGGGACGGTTATAGCTTTAAATACAGATAATATAAGTAAAAAATGATCATTAACGATAATAAATTTATATCAAAAATACTGAAAATAATCCACAGCAAAGAAAAGCACACTAAGAGAATGATTCCATTCCTATGAATTTCAATATCAAACAAAAATATATTAGTGATAAATAAGGTGTAAAGTTATTAATGAAAAAAATTAAGCAAAGTAAAATTCTGGTAAGTTTCCTCTAAAGTGTAAGATGGAATTTGCAATCTGAGTTTCATTTTAAAATTCTGATATTACTGATTCTACTTTCTGTTATCTGGGGTATGGGTATTGGTATTTACTACATTTATCTTTTTATCTATTTTAAATATGTATAAACAAGATAAAATGGACAAACTGCCAGTGTTCAGCTTGATGAATATTTTCATATCAACATCTGTATAACCCCCAACCATACAAAGTTGCAGAAAATTCTCAACAGCCCTGAAAAGAGGTATCCATTATTCTGTCCTTTATCACCATGTTTAAGATTTCCCTGTTTTTCTTTTTGGACTTATCTACAGAACTCTACAATATGTGTCTTACATATTATCGTCAATGTCTTTTTCTATGAGATTCACTGGTGCTGTTGCATGAACTAGTGGTGGGGGTTTTTGTCCTCTTATTTTTATATTTTTTTGTGAAGTTGTAGTTTTAATTGCTGTGTTTTCTTCCATTTTATGACTACAGTTGATCCTTGAATGACACAAGTTTGAGCTGTGTGGGTTCACTCATACATAAATTTTTTTCAACAGATATATAGGACAAATTTTTTGAGATATGAAAAATTGGGAAAAAAATCACAGATGAACTGTGTAACCTAGAAATACGGAAAAAATTAAGAAAAGCTACATGTCATGATGTATAAAATATATGTAGATACTAGTCTTTTCTCACTACCACAAACTATATACAAATCTATTTTTTTCTTATGTTTATTTTAGGTTCTGTGTATATGTGCAGGTTTGTTTCATAGGTTAATTGTATGTCACAGGGGTTTGGTGTACACATTATTTTGTCACCACCAGTAGGTAGTTTTTCAATACTGACCCTCTCCCACCCTCCACCTTCAAGTAGGCCTCAGTGACTACTATTTCCTTCTTAGTGTACATGTGTACTCAATATTTAGTCCACGTGTACTCTCATTTATAAGTGAGAACATGCAGTATTTGCTTTTCTGTTCCTGCATTAATTCGTTTTGGGTAATGACCTCCAGCTACATCCATGTTGCTGGAAAGGACATGATTTCTTTTATGGCTGCATGGTATTCCATGATGTATGTGTACTTCATTTTCTTTATCCATGCCACTGTTGACGGGCATCTAGGTTGATCCATGTCTTTGCTATTGTGAATAGTGCTGCAGTGAATACACAGGTGTGTGTTTCTTTTTGGCAGAATTATTTATATATTTTTGGGTATATACCTAGTAATATATACTGGGTCAAGTGGAAAGTCTGTTTTTGTTTTGTTTTGTTTTGAGACAGAGTTTCGTTCTTGTTGCCCAAGCTGGAGTGCACTGGTGCAATCTCAGTTCACTGCAACCTCTGCCTCCTGGGTTTGTGATTCTCCTGCCTCAGCCTCCTGAGTAGCTGGCATTATAGGCACATGCCACCACACCTGGCTCAGCCCTCGGCGCGAAAGCGCAAGGAATGGAATTCTGGGTAATGTCGTCTGTGCCCTATAAGTGCCTACGCACCTGTGCCTGTTCGGTTCTCCGTGGGTAAACTTAAGCGGCGCCGCTAGGACATATGTAGAAATAACGTCTCCGGGTTCCAACCACAGGAATCGAACTTCACGTCCCTCAAAGAAGAGTACTCACATTTCTGTGGCTGTTGGAGGCACAGAAGACGCCTTCCTTTTCCTGTGTGGCCCTGGGCGCACTCCTTCACCCCTCCGGGAACTGGGGACCGAGACTTAAAATGAAAAGTAAATTCAGTCTTTTGCTCCAGGACCTGCGGGGCAGTAACATTAATAAACGGACCTTTATTCAATGGTTACAAAGTTGTGGTCCCTAGACCAGTAGCATCTTCATAACCTGCCAACGTGATGGAGACAGGCTCTGTGGCCTGACACAGGCCTACTGAATCAGGAACTCTAGGGATGGGATGCAGCACCCATGAGTCTACCACGACTAGAATGGGAAATACTGCTTTGCTCCTCAAAGGAATTTGCGTAAAAAGTATTTATTACATTGTATTCAATTTTTAAAAGAAGTTATTATTGTCATTACCATTAACATCAAAATGCTTTCACATATACTCTGTGAAGCCTCAGTAGGATCCTTGGCATTTATCAAAACATAAAATATAATGACACCTTAACTCAGCAGCTAGCCTCATAGGTATGATTAAAAGTTTTACATGAATGCACATATTTGGCTTATTTCTTAAACAGTTGAGAAAAAGTGCTCCTAGAACTATAGGTAGGCATGCTGCTCAAGAGACTCATTGTTACAGGCCACAGGATTCAAATTTTGGGACTATAATCCCAGTTACTCTGGAGGCTGAGACAGGAGAATGGCTTCAGTCTAGGAGTTCCAAGCTGCTATGAGCGATGATTCTAACACTGTACTCTAGCCTGAGTGACAGAGCGAGACCCTGTCTCTAAAACTAAAATTTTAAGAAGATTCAGATTTTGGACATAGCAGGACTAACTGCCCTCAGGCTTAAGTGGAGAGTAGAATCCATCCAGTTTCAAGTTTGTGACTGTAGAAACACTTCCTTATTCATCTTTAATTCACAGTAACCAAAACCTGCTCTTGCTCTCCCTTCTGACCCTCAAGGCCGGTGGACGCAATCACAAACTTGATCATAAGAATGTCCTGCCTGAAACTAAGAGACATAAGATCATGTCCTGTCCTCATCAAAACACCATCACCGCTGGGCACAGTAGCTCACACCTGTAATCCCAGCAGTTTGAGAGGCTGAGGTGGGTAGATCACCTGAGGTCAGGCGTTCAAGGCCAGCCTGGCCAAGATGGTGAAACCCCTTGTCTACTAAAAATACAAAAATTAGCAGGACGTGGTGGTGGGCAGCTGTAATCCCAGCTACTCGGGAGGCTGAGGCAGGAGAATAGCTTGAACCCAGGAGGTGGAGGTTGCAGTGAGCTGAGATCGTGCCATTGCACTCCAGCCTGGGCGACAGAGCAAAAGTCTTTCAAAAAGAAAGGGGGGGAGGGGGAGGGGGGGAAAGAAAGTGAGAAAGAAAGAAAGAAAAACAGAAAGAAAGCCACCATCACCATCATCCCATCACCATCATCCCATCATCTGAACCTGTAGCTCCCAAGGGACCACTAAATTTGGGGAAGGTATGAAAACTGGAACCACTGAGGACATCTCTAGAATAGTGCACAGATGAAAACACAATTAAGACACAATTTCACACATCACTTCTGCCCATATTCCATTGTCCATAACTCATTCGCATGGCCCCAAATTCACTGTAAGAAAAGCTGGAACATGCTTTCCTCGAAGGTGTTCAGAAACAAACAAAGGAAAACATGATTAGTTAGCATATAGCTAGTTCATGGCACAATCCATCCATTTGTTCACCAGATATAGATCTTATTATTTCTACTAAGCATTCTACCCTGTCACTCCTTTGTTATTCCAACAACTCAGTACCATCAAATCACTGAGCCCATAGCACTGTTACAATCTCTAGGGTGTATTTTGCTTTGCATCAGATTCAAATTTTGTTTCTTTAGCACAGGGAAACTATATTCACAATATAAATTGTCTCCACTCACATCTAGTATATAGTGAGCCATGGATGTAGTGGAAGGACACAGTGAAGTTACTGAAGAAATAAATGCAAACCTATATTTCTATTTACAGCAATAGTGTTTTTCAAGAAAGAGCATAAAATAAGACCATATGAGATCAAATATGAAAAATTTAGTTTAAAAAGTGTGCCTAAAGTTTATATTTAAGGCAAAAGAAAAGTGATTCCAGGTGAAAGATCTGCATGTTATAGGGAATGAATCTGTGGATCAATTAAATTATTCACTCTCTGTATAAAACATGAACAATATCTCCTTGTTGAGTACAACAGTAGAATTACTATGTGTCAATACCACTACATAGTAACATGCCTTTTATTATCCAAGAGGAGGGTAAAGGTATTAATAACTCTATACCTTGATGCGTTAAATACATGTGTTATAATTTTCAGCTTAAAGACTAACAAACAAAATGAGTTTATACATTCCAAACTAAAAGGAAAATTAAGAGTATTAATATCTATACATGTTTTTAAAAGAAAGCACAAGAAACAAAACTGAAGAGAAGATCAGCACAAAAGAAAATGCTACCCCTGCGTAAAAGGAGGAAAAAAAGAAAATGCATTTAACCCCAAATATATTAGCTATCTGATGAAAAGCACATGGAATAAATTACTGAATAAGTAGGCAGTCATTTTTGATCAGTTCAAAATATCCAGTAATAATCCGTTCATAGGTTACATATATAAGGTATAATGTTGTAGAAATATATTGTCGAAGTCTAGAAAATACGAACCTGTAATTATTAAACACAAACACACCAAAAATGTGTATTTGTATCTGACAAATAGAAATAAGGGAGAAAACATCAGCGGGAAAACATACTTTATAATTTGTATACAATTTTGAACAATTGCATAAAACAATTTTAGTATAATGAGAATAAAGGGTTAAATCTATTTTTTTTAAAAAAAAAAACAAGCTACTTTAATATTCACTATCTCAGTAATGATATCAAAAAGGCAGGCATAACATTGGTACAGTTCTGTTGGATTCACACACCATGACAAACACATTTGGCCTGATAAATCCGTATGACACAACAGACACCAACTGAAGCATGTTTTAGCACAGACAGAAGACAAACAAAACTGACAATAGCTGGCACCATTAAAAATCTCTTTAACTTGCATAAAATGAAGTAAAACAATGCAATCAGGGTAGAGATAAATAACAAAAGATAACTGGAAATTTTAAAGCTGTGGTTGCAAATTAAGTAACAAAAAGCTAAGTAACCCATGCATAAAGAAAACAAAGATAATCAAAATTTGATAATATTTTCTTTGCAAGATGGCATCTCCAATGTCAATTTCATAGGTATTTTATAAGCAGCATAATTGACAGTATACTGACAAGTTAGGAAAAATAGATGTGGGTCGGCCTTTATCTTAGAGTATGGGCTTTGGCTAGTCACCTGATTTCTCTGCACCTCAGTATTCTCACCATTACATTGAGGAAGTCTCTGTGGCCTTAAAGTGCTCAAGCTCTGTTATTTATAGTTAAATTTTACGGTTTTAAAATATCAGAGGATATTCAACTTGAAGTTTTGCTTTACAATGTACCAAAACTAATGTCATTTCTACATACTCTCATGAGATTCAATGAATTTTAAAGCAATCCCATTTAATGTACATGTTAAGAAAGGATAATTACAAAGATATACATTAATCCCATTTAACGCACATGTTATGAAGAAAGAATGATCATTAGAAAGACAGACATTCATTTCAAACATCTTTAAAAACAACAGAAAAATGAATGGCGGAGGCGGCGGAAGCGGAAAAAGCGGGGCCTGGGGAGCGTGTTACGTCGGGATGCGCTGGCTGCAGGGCTGGGTCCCCGAACCGGAAGCCGGCAGCTTCCTGCGCATGTGAGCTGTTGAGAATTTCCCCACGGGGTTGAGAGTTCGAACCTCAAGGCAGAGAGAACGCAGGAACGCACAGAAGATTGGCTCCCGGAATAGGAACAGCTGGAGCGCACTGGACCGTTCAGTCATGCGGAGATTAAGGCTATCGTTAAGAAGGCTTCCGATTTAGAGCACAGAATCCAGTGAAGAATGTTTTTCAAGGAAGACTTTATCAATTATGTTCAACATGAAATTAATCTTTTGGAGCTGATCCAGAGAAGAACGTGCATTGGATATTCGTTTTTTGTTTTTTTCTTTTTTAGTAGAGACGGGGTTTCACCATGTTGGCCAGGATGGTCTTGATCGCTTGACCTCGTGATCCGCCCGCCTCGACCTCCCAAAGTGCTGGGATTACAGGCGTGAGCCACCACGCCCGGCCGGATATTCGTTTAAGAAGGATGAGCTTGAGAATTCTTTTTTTTTTTTTTTTTTTTTGAGACGGAGTTTCGCTCTTGTTACCCAGGCTGGAGTGCAATGGCGCGATATCGGCTCACCGCAACCTCCGCCTCCTGGGTTCAGGCAATTCTCCTGCCTCAGCCTCCTGAGTAGCTGGGACTACAGGCGTGCGCCACCATGCCCAGCTAATTTTTTGTATTTTTAGTAGAGACGGGGTTTCACCATGTTGACCAGGATGGTCTCGATCTCTTGACCTCGTGATCCGCCCGCCTCGGCCTCCCAAAGTGCTGGGATTACAGGCGTGAGCCACCGCGCCCGGCCGGATATTCGTTTAACAAGGATGAGCTTGAGAATTCTATTGTACACTGGGTGCAAGGTGTTTTCCCATATGCCTTCACGAAGTGGAAGGTGGAAACTTTGGCTCTCCTATGTGGTTTTTTGTAAAAAGTGGGCTACTTAAACTCAACTCAGCAAGTTACTCTCTGCCATATTGGCCACTGATTCCAACAAGCCAGCTTTGTGGATTATGGTAGCCAAATGCGAAATGGAAGATCGACTGTCTTCAGAAAGTGCAAGGCAACTCTGAGAGACAGGGCAAGATTCCTTCTCAAAAAAAAAAAAAAAAAGATTTGGACAAATAACTAAAGATACACAAATCAACAATGACCATATGAAAAAAAGTTCAATTTCATGAGTTATTTTAGCAATGCAATTTAAAACTCAAATACTTCAACATATCTGTTGAAATTAGTAAAAATTTATTATTTATTATTTTTTTATTTTTAGAGACGGGGTCTCGCTATGCTGCCCAGGCTGGAGTGCAGTGGCTATTCACAGGCGCGATCTCACTACTGATCAGCACGGGAGTTTTGACCTGCTCCACTTCTGACCTGGGCCGGTTCACCCCTCCTTAGGCAACCTGGTGGTCCCCCCGCTCCCAGGAGGTCACCATATTGATGCCGAACTTAGTGCGGACACCCGATCGGCATAGCGCACTGCAGCCCAGAACTCCTGGGCTCAAGCGATCCTCCCACCTCAGCCTCCCGAGTAGCTGGGACTACAGGCACGCGCCACCGCGCCCGGTGAAATTAGTAAAATGTTTTAAAGTGACAACACTGCAGCACTGGAACTCTCACACATTTTTGGTGAGAATGCAAAATGACGCAGCCATTTTGGGAAACAATTTGACAGTTTCCTATATAGGTAAATATGTACATAACATATGACATATCAATTCTACTCTCAGTTATTTACAAAAGACAAGTTAAAATGTTTCCATCCAAATATCTGTAGCAAATATGACTGTCTTATTCACAGTAGCCGAACATGTGGAAAATTGTTCATGAACAGGTGAAAAGATGAACAAACTGTAGCATACCCACAAAATAAAGTACTCTGTTTAAGGAAGAAACAATATGAAATAAGGTGAATAAATCTCAAAATCATATGCCAAGTGAAATTATCTGAAAACCAAATGTTATATGATTCCATTCACTTCACATTCTTTTTTTTTTTTTTTTTGAGACTGAGTTTCGCTCTTGTTACCCAGGCTGGAGTGCAATGGCGCGATCTTGGCTCACCGCAACCTCCGTCTCCTGGGTTCAGGCAATTCTCCTGCCTCAGCCTCCTGAGTAGCTGGAATTACAGGCACGTGTCACCATGTCCAGCTAATTTTTGTATTTGTAGTAGAGACGGGGTTTCACCATGTTGACCAGGATGGTCTCGATCTCTTCACCTCGTGATCCACCCACGTCGGCCTCCCAAAGTGCTGGGATTACAGGCGTGAGCCACCGCGCCCGGCCTCACTTCACATTCTTAAAAAGGCAAAGAGAGAGAGAAAAAAATTAAATGAATGGACTTTAATGCTGGAGTTCGGGAGAGACTTTGTGTCAAGGAACATTTTCTTGTGATGGAAATATTTCACAGCTTAGTGGTGGTTTGTCATCACAAAACCATGTATTCATCAAAATTCACCAAAATACTCTTAGTATGAGATTATTCAATGCAAAGTTTACTTCAATATCTTTTTAAAAAAAAAATTAATAGGGCCAAACATGGTGGCTCATGTTTGCAATCCCAGCACTTAGATAGGCAGAGGCAGGAGGATAGAGCGAGCCTAGAAGTTTAAGACCTGCCTGGGCAACATAAAGAGACCCTATTCTCCACAAAAAGAGAAAAAAGGCAAAAAAAAAATGATAGAAGAATATTTAAACTTAGAGATAATTCAGGACTACACCTTAGATAATCCTCTAGACCTGTCAAAACACACACAAACACACACACACACACACACACACACACACACACACACACGGAATGAAATATACAGAAACGATACAAAATTTGAACTTCTTTTACAGTAAGTGAAAACATAGGGAGTGGGGGTATAGATTTAGGGAAGACAACCATACATCTGGCATATAATTTTATATACTGAAAATATTAATTTTGCAAAGAGAAAGCTATACAGAGCCAGGTGGGAGCTAGCACGGAACTCATGGGGAGACACTGGCTGCCACAATTTAGGAAGACTAACAGAAAACTTCATCTGACATTCCTTTAATCATCGCGGATAAATGCTTTCCCCAAAAATGGCAATGACAAGGCCAGAAAATACTGGGCATCTGAGAAACTGGATCCTCCAGAGATTTTGGTTCACTGAGGATGGGAAGAGGTCTGTGGGGCATGAACATGGGGATTAAGATTTTTCCCAGAACTTCCAAAAAGCCTGGGTCAGCTCAGAAAATGCTGGACGAATGTTCAATCTAGGTTTAGAGCTTTGCATGGTGAGTCCCACAGAATGGGATAAAAAAGAGAAAGAAGACATTTCAGAAAAGCAGTATGAAGCAATAATTACAGAAGTGAGAGAGGAAAGAATGTGAAAATTGGGTGTTCATTAATAGAAAGAATGTGAAAACAGAACTTCTTACTTTTGATATTCTATGGCAGTAAACTGTGAGATGATTACTGGATTACAGGGAGTTTATATGAAATATGAACTCAGGATGCACAGGAATGAAAGTGATGCAGTGAGATGGAAGAGGGGCACAATAAAACTTTATTAGTGGTCAGACACGGTGCCAGAGGTCATTTGATAAGACTTGTGGGAAGATGGGTTGTACAGAACAAGACATCAACAGTGTTAGCTACAGATCCTAATCCATTTGTGCCTACATTGTGATTGAATCTTCAAGGTAATGACCAGCCAGTGTTGGTATATCAAGAAGTCGAAACACTGTTATAATGGTGTCAGCAAAGGCTCTGTTGGCAGGGAAGTCAATGCCATATCCAGAAAAAGCATCAATGTCATTAAGTAAGAATCTATGTACTGTCTGGGAGGAAAAAGGTCTGATGCAAACATGTCACCAAGGGGCAGGTTGCTCTCCTGTAGGGATTATAGCATATACCATCTTAGTGTTGGTCTTCATAAATAGTAGGTAAGGAAAGGAGCTATTTTAATTGTGGAGAGCAGGATGCCATGTTGTTGGGCCTATTTAAAACCTCCATTCCTAACACCTTGGTGACTATGTTTATATCCCTAGAGTGCAAGGACTGGGAAGGCTGAGGAGTGAGCCTGGTTAACTTTAACTACTAGGTTCTCCTCCCCTCTTCTGCAGTGCGTTTCTTTTTATAGGCGCTGATGTGGGACATAAATGTCCACTCACTTTGCCCACTCCAGTAATTTCGTGCCCTTGTACTGTCACTGATCTGCAATTCTTCTGAACAATGAGACAAGCCATTTCCCACAAAAGTACACATATATCTTTACTTCAGGCCACTTCTCCCAACACAAAGGTAATGCCCACTTGTACTGGTCCAACTTCAGGCCATGGAGAGGATTTCTCTACATCCCTGGCCACATCAGAACCACTCAAGGCAGCATGTGATGTATTTGTCTATTTGTAGCTTAATCCAAATATTAAGATAATCCATTTATAAATAAGGCTGGGGTTTTTCCTATTTTTCAGCCAACCAAAAGTATAAGAGTCTGATTCCATTTTTTTTTAAAAGACAGAGTCTCACTCCGTTGCCTAGGGTGGGGTGCAGTGGCATGATCTCAGCTCACTGCAACCTCTGTCTCCAGGGTTCAAGTGATTCTCGTACCTCAGCCTCCCGAGTAGCTGAGATTACAGGCATGCACCACCATGACCAGCTAATATTTTTAGTAGAGACAGGGTTGTGCTATGTTGGCCAAGCTGGTCTTGAATTCCTGGCCTGAAGCAGTCCTCCCTCCTCAGCCTCCCAAAGTGCTGGGATTATAGGCGTGAGCCACTGTGCTTGACCTCTGACTCCATTTTTGATATGTGACATTTGATTGTTGCCAGTTTAAAAGCCCTACCTCCCCTTTGGCCCACTTTTAAGCAACCTAATTTAAAAAGCCTACATGCTTTTTAAATGAAATGAAGGAGAAAATACTAACGGCAGCCAGAGAGAAAGGTCAGGTTACCCACAAAGGGAAACCTATCGACTTACAGCAGATCTCTCAGCAGAAATCCTACAAACCAGAAGAGAGTGGGGGCCAATATTCAACATCCTTAAAGAAAGGAACTTTCAACCTAGAATTTCATATCCAGCAAAACTAAGCTTCACAAGCAAAGGAAAAATAAAATCTTTTGCAAACAAGCAAGTACTTAGAGATTTCACCATCACCAGGCCTGTTTTACAAGAGCTTCTGAAAGAAGCACTACAAATATAAAGGAACAACCAGTATCAACCTTTCCAAAAATATATCAAAAAGTAAAGAGCATCAACATAATGAAGAATTTATATCAACTAATGGGCAAAACAGCCAGCTAGCATCAAATGGCAGTATTAAACTCATATATATTATTATTCAAACTGGATAAAAAGCCAAAACCCATCGGTATGCTGCATCCAGACCCATCTCACATGCAACGATACACAAAGACTCAAAACAAAGGGATGGAGGAAGATTTACCAACCAAACGAAGAGCAAAAATAAATAAATAAATAAAAAGCAGGAGTTGCAATTCTTGCCTCTGATAAAATAGACTTTAAAGTAACAAAGATCAAAAGAGGCAAAGAAGGACATTACATAATGGTAAAAAGATCAATGCAACAAGAAGAGCTAACAATCCTATATATACACGTACCCAATATGGGAGCACCCAGATACATAAGACAAGTTCTTAACGACTTATAAAGAGACTTAGCCTCCCACACAATAATAGTGGGAGACTGTAACATCACATTGTCAATATTAGACTGATCAACGAGATAGAAAATTAACAAGGATATCCAGGACTTGAACTCAGACCCGGAACAAGTAAACTTAATAAACATTTATAGATCAAATACATAAAACATAATTCTTATCAGTACCACATCACACCTATTCCAAAAGTGACTACATAACTGGAAGTAAATCACTCCTCAATAATTGCATAGCATTTCATAGGTTTAAATGAAATATTGGTTGGCTGCTGGTTTGCTATTTTCTTCCCTTATTCCTTCCTGTCTCCATTGTTAAGCACAATTATTGGCATAAAAGAGGATTTCAATACCCATTTCTAGACTGCATTCTAGCCTGGGCAATAAAGCAATACTCCCATTCTCTCTCCCTCTTTTTCTTCCTCTCCTTCATTCTTTAATTTTTTCTTTCTCTCTTTCTTTCTTCCTTTTTAAAAAATAAAAATAAAAAGCCTACATGCTCCTTTCCTTTGCGCAGCAGGAGAGCCAAACTCCCAGCCCCACTCAGTAGCAAGGCAGAAGGAGGCAGTCCAAGGCAATGCCAGTTGGTATTATACTTTCACTTCCAGGATAGTGTCATCCCAAGGCACGTAGTGAGAGCTGTTAGCACTCCACTCCCTGAAGCCCTCTCCAAAGACAGATCAAGAGCAAAAAAACAAAAGAGAACTTCAAGGACATTTGGAACAATTAAAATAGAGACCTAACATTTGAAACAATTAAAATAAAAGACCTAACTCAGTTTCTCTGAATTACAAAAAGAAGGAAGAGAGTAAAAATAAACATATTTGAAGAAATAAAGGCCAAACATTTCCCAAATTTGGTAGAAGGCATATACCTACAGACTTGGAAACCTGAACATACACGAAACAAGATAAACACCAAAAAATTCCACACTGGGACACATCATAATCACATTTCTGAAAACTAAAGACAAACATTTTAAAAGCAGCTAGAGAGAAATGACACATTTGTCAGGAGAACGACAGTTCAAATGGAAGCAGATTTCTCACTGAAAACGAGAGGCCACAAGGAAGTGCTGCAGGACTTGTCAACCATGAACCCTACACCACACAATTTCCTTCAAGCATTAGAAATAGAGATACTCTCAAATAAAACAAAAGAAAGAGTATTTGTCACAGGTAGACTTATTCTAAAAGGTTGGGCTACAGGAAGTTCTCCACACACAAAGAAAGTGGTAGAAGGAGGCTTCAAGACGGAAGAACAATGGAAAGGGCAAGAAACAGAGGCAAAGAGACTATCCTTGTCCTTTTAACAAAGTTTGACATTATGATGTAGGGCTAGAGATTTTAAATAGGTTTGACAACTGAAGCAGAAATTAAAACATCATTGAATATGGTGCTCAACATATGGAGAGGAAAGGCTCAAGACGATTGTATTAAAAGAATAATGAGTATAAAGGGACGTAATACCAGATTTCCATAAATCACTCAAATTGCTGTAATGTTGACAACCAGCAGACTGTGATTAAGTTACATGTATACATTTTAATACATAAAGTAACCACTAAAATAATTATACCAATAAATATATTTAAAAAAAAAAAAAAAACCCACGACATTAAACATAAGCTGTTAAAATAAAATTAAAAAAATTTAAAAACACTACAGATGAATCAAAACTGAATTCTTAAAGTTGCACAGGTATCCAAAAAAGGGCAGGAAAATAAAATACACCAAAAACCAAACCAAATCAAAATAGAAACAAAAAAACAAAAAAACAAAAAAAAAAAGGAAAAAGAGGCCAGGCATGGTGGCTCACGCCTGTAATCCCAACACTTTGGGAGGCTGAGGTGGGCAGATCATCTGAGGTTAGGAGTTCGAGACTTTAGCAGAGATATAGTGAAACCCCATTTCTACTAAAAATACAAAAAAAAATTAGCTGGGCGTGGTGGTACATGCCTGTAATCTCAGCTATTTGGGAAGCTGAGACAGGAGAATCACTTGAACCCAGGAAGCCGAGGTTACAGTGAGCTGAGATCATGCCATTGCACTGCAGTCTGGGCAACAGAGAAGACTCCATCTCAAGAAAAAAAAAGGAAAAACAAGGGAAAAAATGATAGATTTGGCACAACATATCAACATCCACTTTAAAGATAAGTGGTGTAATATACCAGTTAAAAGAGATTTTCTTTTTTCTTTTTTTAGCTCTTTGCAGCAGAAAAAGAGATTTTCAAAGTGAAAAAGAAAAAGAGTGGGACCCAACCATATGTCGTCTACATAAAATTCACTTCAAATACCATGACGTAGGTAGGTCGGAAATAAAAGAAATGAACAAAGATAAACCACAAAAACATTAACTTTTAAAAATGCAGCAGTAGCTATATTAACATAAGAGAAGGTATACTTGAAAGCTAAGAAAATGAACAGGGAAAAAGAGGAAAGTTTCATAATGATACAAGGGTCAATACACTAGGAAGATATAGTAATCATAAATGCATATGCACCAAACAAGAGAACATTCAAATACATGAAGCAAAAAGTGATGGAACTCAAAGGAGAAATAAAATATTCCACAATTACAGTTGGGGATTTTAACATCCTTCTTTTAGCAAAATACTAGACACAAAATGAGGAAAATACAGAAAGCCTGAATAACATCATTAATCAACAGGATCCATAAACACAGAATATTTTACCAAACAATACCAGAATACACATCCTTTTCACAAGTACTGATGGAATACTCAACAAGCATATTGTTTATGAGCTTTTTGTATGGGCCATAAAACAAACTTCAACAAATATAAATGTTTTGAAATTAAACAGCACTTGTGCCCAGGCCAAATGTGAAAATAAAAATAACAGAATGATAACAGGAATATTTTAAACAGCTGGAAATGAAAGTGCATACTCTTAAATAACCCATGTGACACAGATAAATTCTTAAAAGGGATCGAGAAATAGTTAAGCTGAATGAAAATATAATTACAACATAGGAAAATGTAAGATGGGGTTCAAACAGTGCTGAGTTTAGTTTATAAAACTAAATGCTTACATTAGAATAAAGTCAGCTGGGCGTGGTGGCTCATGCCTGTAATCCCAGCACTTTGGGAGGCCGAGGCAGGCGGATAACCTGAGGTCAGGAGTTCGAGACCAGCCTGAACAACTTGGAGACATCCCATCTCTACTAAATATAGAAAATTAGCCAAGCATGGTAGTGCATGTCTGTAATCCCAGCTAATTGGGAGCCTGAGGCAGGAGAGTCGCTTGAATCTGAGAGGTGGAGATTGTAGTGAGCCGAGATCGCGCCATTGCAATCCAGCCTGGGCAACAAGACCAAACTCTGTCTCAAAAAATATATATAAAAAATAAAGTCTCTAATAATAATCTAAGCTCCCACCTCAAGAAACTACAAACAACAATATACAACCAAAGCAAGTAGAAAAAAGAAAATAACAAATAGAAATAAAAGACAGAACACATAGAAAATCAATGATAGCCAGGCATGGTGGCTCACGCCTGTAATCCCAGCACTCTGGGAGACCAAGCTGGGTGGATCATGAGGTCAAGAGATGGAGACCATCCTGGCCAATAAGTTGAAAATCTATCTCTACTAAAAATACAAAAATTACCTGGGCACGGTGGCACATGCCTGTAATCGCAGCTACTCAGGAGGCTGAGGCAGGAGACTTGCTTGAACCTGGGAGGCGGAGGTTGCAGTGAGCCGAGATTGCACCATTGCACTCCAGCCTGGCAACACAGCGAGACTCTCTCTCAAAAAGAAAAAAGAAAAAGAAAAAAAGAAAAGAAAAAGAAAAAGAAAAAAAGAAAATCAATGCTAGCTCTTCAAAATAGTCAATAAAATTTATAAACACCTAAGATTAACAAAGATAAAGAAAAAAGACACACATAACCAGTATTAGGAGTAAAACAAGGGATATCACTACAGAACCTTCTGTCATGAAGGGAGTAATAATACCTGAAATAACTCCAAAATTAGAAAATATAGATGAAATGGAACAATTCTTCAAAAAGAATCATCTGTCTAAACCCATTAAACTGAATATGTAACTCAAATTTTCCACAAGAGAAACCTCCAGACTCAAATGGTTTCACCAAAAAATTCTACCAAATACTTAAAGAAACAATACCAATTCAACAAAATGTCATGAAAAAAAAAAGGTGGGGGCGGGTGGAAGTGGAGGAACACTTTCCAATTTATTTTAGGAGTCCAGTATTACATCAAACACCAAAATCAGATAAAGGGAAAACAAAAAAAGTAAAACTATTGACCAATATTGCTCATTGTAATGGCCCCCAATTCCCCTGCTTTCTGCGTCCTGACCTAGAAATGCAAGGTGCCCTGACAGCTCTGTGATCCTACCAAGTGTGTGTCTTCTGCAGGGTTAAATGTAAGCTAGGGATTGAAATGCCCAGGCACCAATAAACAGGTCGTTGCCTAAAATTCTGAAAGATCAAACACGTTGCTAAACACGTTGCTACACACGTAGAAACTGGCCCTGGATCTGAGCCAAATTCCTTAAGCCATCATATAATCTTCCTAACCCAAACTTCTCATTGCAGACATACACAAGTAGGGCTTGTTTTTCCCTCTGCTGTTCAACACAAGGACACACTGCAGCACCCACCCCCATACGAAAGTTCCTCTGAAAAATGATTTGGCCAATTACCCTGGTGTTTAATGCTCCTTTCTTTGGAATCCTAACAGGTTCTATTTCAGGACTGTTTGAAACAGTCCCTTTTGGGAACTCCTGTCACCACTTTTGGGAAAATTCCAGCCACATATTTGGCCAGATGGAACACTCATGATTTCAGATACAAAATTTCTCAATAAAATACTAGCAAATGGAATGTTGTGATTAAAAAAAAAATCATACTCCATGACCTGATAGGGTTTATTCCAGGAGTACAAGGCTGACTTACATTCAAATATTAGCCAGGCATGGTGGCTCACGCCTGTAATCCCAGGACTTTGGGAGGCTGAGGTGGGCGGATCACTTCAGGTTGGGAGTTCGAGACTAGCCTGGCCATCTCTACTAAAAATACAAAAATTAGCTGGGCATGGTGTTGCATGCCTGTAGTCCCACCTACTTGGGAGTCTGAGACAAGCAAATCGCTTGAACCTGGGAGATGGAGGTTGCAGTGAGCTAAGATTGCACCACTGCACTCCAGACTGGGCAAAAGAGTGAGACTTCGTCTCAAAAAAAAAAAAAAAAAACAACAAAAGATTCTAAAATCAGTTAAAGCAATCCATCACAATAGGCTAAAGACGAAAAATCCTATGATCATTCAATGGAAGGGGAAAGAGCATTTGGCAAATTAAATGGCCATTCACAATAAAAGCTCTCAGAAATTCAGAAGCAAAACTTCCTAAAGAACATGTAATAAAAGTTTACATGTATCATATTTAAAGATCAATGCTGAACACTGCTTTCTCCCAAACATCAAGAAAAAGGCAAGTATGTCCTTTTTCACTTTTATTCGACATCACACTGGAAGTTATAGCTAGTGCAATAAACACAAGAAAAGGAAATAAAAGTGATATAGATTAGCTGGGTGAAATCAGATGTTTGGGCCAGGAGCAGTGGCTCATGCCTATAATTCCAGGACTTTGGGAGGCTGAGGCAGGAGGCTCACTTGAGCTCAGGAGATGGAGACCAGTCTGGCAACATGGTAAAACCTCAACTCTACAAAATATACAAAAATTAGCTGGGCATAGTGGACTGTGCCCGTAATCCCAGCTACTCGAGAGGCTGAGGACAATGATCGCTTTAACCTGGGAGGCAGAGATTACAGTAAGCCAAGATCGCACTACTGTACTCCAGCCTAGGTGACAGAGCAAGAGTCTCAAAAAAACCAAATAAGAAATGTTTGATGTTTGCTAATAACATAAGTATTAATGAAGAAAATCCTAAGAAAGCTATCCAAAAAATGCTGCTAGAACTATTGACTTCAGCAAAGTCACAGTATACATATAAAAATTATAGTTTATATATTGTATTTCTCTATAATTTCAAGTATCAAGTGCACACTGAAATTTAAAACTCAATACACCAAATAATGGCACCCTAAAAAACTGTCGAGATTTAAAAAATGTGTACATAATCTATAAGCTGAAAACTACAAAACCTTTATGAAATAAATCAAGGAGGATCTCAATAAGCAGAGGCACATACCATATTCATAAACCACAAGACTCAACAAGATGTCAATTCCCACCAAAACGATCTTTAGCTTGAAGGTAATTTCCATCAAAATTCCCGCAACACATTTTGTAAATAGGGACAAACATGCGTTAAAATGTACATGCGAAGCCAAAGGAAAAAATTTTTATTTTTATTAAAATTAAATAATCAATTTTATTATTAATAAAATAAAAAATCAATTATTATTTTTTTGAGACTGAGTCTTGTTCTGTCACCCAGGCTAGATTTCAGTGGCATGATCTCAGTTCACTGCAACCTCCACATCCTGACTTCAAACAGTTCTGCCTCAGCCTCCTGAGTAGCTGGGATTACCGGCGCCTGTCTCCTCAACCTGGCTAGTTCTTGTATTTTTTAATAGAAATAGGGTTTCACCATTTTGGCCAGGCTGGTCTCGAACTCATGACCTCAGGTGTTCTGCCTGCCTTGGCCTCCCAAAGTGTTGGAATTACGGGCATGAGCCACTGCACTGGGCCCCAAAACAATTTTTAAAAGGAACATAGAGTGAGGAATAATTTTACTCTATTTTAAAATTTAGTAGATAGCAACAGTAATCAAGAGTGGTACTGGCATAGGTTTAGGCTCAAAGATCAGTGGAATAACATAAAGAACCCATAGACCAACATGAATATGCTTAACTAATTTTTGACCAAGGTGTAAAAGCAATTCAATAGAGGTTAATAGTCTTTTCAACAAATGGAGCTTTAAAAAAATTCATGGGCAACAACAGGCCAGGTGCAGTGGTTCATGCCTATAATCCCAGCACTTTGGGAGGCTGAGCAGGTGGATCACCTGAGGTCATGAGTTCAAATCCAGCCTGACCAACATGGAGAAACCCTGTCTCTACTAAAAATACAAAATTAGCTGGGCGTGGTGGTGCATGCCTGTAATCCCAGCTACTTGTGAGGCTGAGGCAGGAAAATCGCTTGAATCTGGGAGGCGGAGGTTGCAGCGAGCCAAGATCACACCACTGCACTCCAGCCTGGACATCAAGAGCAAAACTTGGACTCAAAAAAGAATTCATGGGCAACAAAGAAAGAAACTTAACTGAAGTTCATACTGTAATACAAAAATTAACTTAATGGCCGGGTGTGGTGGCTCACACCTGTAATCCCAGCACTTTGGGAGGCCAAGGTGGGTGAATCACGAGGTCAGGAAATCGAGACCATCTTGATCAACATAGTGAAACTCTGTCTCTACTAAAAATAAAAAAATCAGCTGGGTGTGGTGGCACGTGCCTGCAAATCCAGGAGCCTGAGGCAGAAGAATAACTGGAACCAGGGAGGCGGAGGTTGCAGTGAGCCAAGATTGTGCCACTGCACTCCAGCCTGGAGACAGAGCGAGACTTGGTCTCAAAAACAAAACAAAACGGCTTTGCCTACAACCACAACTGAAAACTATCCATGTGGTCATTTAAAAGTCCCACTTGGACACCCCTTTCTCTTGTAGGAGAGAGCTGGTCTCCTTTCTCAATCTTTTGCCTACTAAACCTCCATTCCTAAACCAAATAAATAAATAAGGCTTTGAGGAGTTCAAAGCAAATAGATTTTTACTTCTGTACAATATATATTTTTAATGTGAGGTATAACACTATCACATGTGGCTCAAAATCTATTCTTAAAAATATGGTCAAAAAGGAATTCCCAAACGCTGTAAATGTATGTCATTTTAATCAAGCCTAAGTCTTGATTAAACTGTGAAACTCAGACATCCCTACATATATGCATGCCAGTTTGCCTGTTAAAATTCCAAAGTAAATTTTCACACAGTTATTTAAAAGATTAAAAATGACATTCCTTCTATGTGTTTGTTTTCTTGAGTTCATCATGATCTTTTAAATGAATTCAGCTACACACTGTATTTTGTTTGGGCCCTAATTTGACTTTTAGAAAATGGTTGAGGTGGACCTAACTCTCTCAAAGGAGAGGTAAAGAAGCTGAGAAACCACAATCATAGGAAAAAACTAAGATTGCCAGGATTACACTGTGCACAAACAATTACACTATCATCCCCATCCCAAGAAAAAGAACTAAGTAAGTTCACATGAAGAAGTATGTGTACTGGGTAGAGACACACAGTGAAAGTTCTTTTTTTAAACAAGCATCTGCAGTGGACAATGTCTCCTTATAAAAGTATTTCACAACTTAAGCCTCCATGTTTTTCATAAAGATGTATCCTCCTGTACCTTGAGACTGGAAAAAATGTTGCAGGACTAAGTAGGCTTTCACAAAATGTTTTCAAACCCT
Organism: Aotus nancymaae; assembly: GCF_030222135.1. Taxonomy (NCBI): domain Eukaryota; kingdom Metazoa; phylum Chordata; class Mammalia; order Primates; family Aotidae; genus Aotus; species Aotus nancymaae. The sequence continues at coordinate 1,375,695 of NW_026988484.1, read as the reverse complement.
CGTTTGTCTAACTGTTCTGCTGGACAGCAGTGAATGCACACACAGGAAAAATAAAGGGGATTAAATCTTCTGTTTCTGAAACATTTCCCTCTCCCATATAAAATAACAAAGGGATGACAAATTGCCACAGGCTTGTCAGACAAGTCTAAAAGAAGCGGTTTTCTTTCTCTTATGTCTCCTCTTCCTTTGTTTAAATATCCCTGAGATAACACTTCCCTGTAAACGAAGAAGAAAGATGTGACTGAAGGTTTTCCTAAGTGCACAGTAACCACCGGGTCTCTCTCATGGGTGAAATCTCAGATGGAGAATAAGACTCTAGGCTGGTTCAATTTCTAACATGATTGTTTAGATGAGAAATGATAATCTATGACAGGTTTTCTCAAAGACAGGATGCTTATGAAGTTTCTCTCCAGTAGGAATGGCCAGATGGTAAGATGTTTTCTCTCACCAAAGATTTTCAGTGGTGATATTCAAAAACTCTTTCCCTAATAGGAGTCTGTGGATGTTGACTGAAGTCTGTGCAGTCATGAAAGGTCTTCCCACATCGGTTACAATGGTTGGATTTCTCCCAGTATGAATCCTTCGATGATGTGTGAGGGACGAGCTGCGATTAAAAGCCTTTCCACATTCACTGCACTCATACGGCTTCTCTCCAGTGTGAATGATGGAGTGTCGAATGAGGTTTGCACTCCGGCAAAAGGCTTTGCCACACTGGATACATTCATAGGGTTTCTCTCCAGTGTGAATCTGCTGGTGCCTCGTAAGGTGTGAGCTGCGACTGAAGGCCTTCCCACACTCCACACACTCATAGGGCTTCTCTCCAGTGTGGATACTGAAGTGTCGAATGAGGTCTGCCCTATCACTAAAGGCTTTTCCACATTCTTTGCATTCATAGGGTTTTTCTCCAGTGTGGGTCCTTTTATGCAAGACAAAAGTGGAGTAGTGTGTGAAGGCCTTTCCACATTCACTGCATTCATAAGGCTTTTCCCCAGTATGAATCCGCTGGTGCTGCTTGAGGTGTGAGCTGCGGTTGAAGGCCTTTCCACACTCCATGCACTTATAGGGCTTCTCCCCAGTGTGGATAATGTAGTGTTGAATGAGGTCTGCACTCTCGCAAAAGGCTTTTCCACACTCATTGCATTCAAAGGGTTTCACTCCAGTGTGAATCTGCTGGTGCCAGGTGAGGTACGACCGACGGTTGAAGGCCTTCCCACATTCAATGCACTCATAGGGCTTCTCTCCCGTGTGGATGATGTAGTGTCGAATGAAACCTGGCCTATCTCGAAAGGCTTTGCCACACTCTTTGCACACAAATGGTTTTTCTCCAGTGTGGCTCCTGTTATGCAAGACAAAAGTGGAGCGGTGGGTGAAGGCCTTTCCGCATTCACTGCACTTATAAGGCTTCTCTCCGGTGTGAATCCGCTGGTGCCGTGTGAGGTGTGAGCTGCGGTTAAAGGCCTTTCCACACTCCATGCACTTATAGGGCTTCTCCCCAGTGTGGATGATGTGGTGCTGAAGAAGATGAGTGCTCCTGCTAAAGGTTTTTCCACACTCTGTGCATTCATAAGGCTTCACTCGAGTGTGAATCCGTTCATGTTGAACAAGGAGGGAATTCTTTTTAAACACTTTCCTGCATTCCTCACATTTACAGGAATTTTTCCCTTCGTGAATCAAGGAATCTGTAACTGGTCCGTGTGAATCACATTCATAGAGATCGTCTTCTGTTGAAACTTGTTTTTGTATAATCCTTGAACATATACCATCATCTGACCCCAAACCACCATGTTCAGCACTCATTTTCTCCAGGAGCTTCTCCCTCTGGGGGTCTATCCTTACTTTCAAGTGAACTTCCTGCATGTCAGATGTCCCATCCTGATAACTGGCTTGCCCTAATTGGGAGTCCTTTGAGCCTCCCTGTGTCAGTTGATTCTGGAGTAACACTTCCTCAGGCAAGGTCAGGTGAGAAAAAGTAGGCTCTGTGGTCTTGGGTTTTGTGCTGTCACCTGGAAGGAATACAATACACAAAAAGGCTTATTAGAGATGGCAGTATAGAAGAAACAAAGGCCAGGCACAGTGGCTCATACCTGTAATCCTAGCACTTTGGGAGGCCAAGGCAGATAGATCGCCTGAGGTCAGAAGTTCAGGACCAATCTGGCCAACTTGGTGAAACCCCATCTCTACTAAAAAAAAAACTACAAAAATAAGCCAGGTGTGGTGGCGTGTGCCTGTAATCCCAGCTACTCGGGAGGCTGAGGCAGGAGAATCACTTAAACCCGGGAGACGGAGGTTGCAGTGAGCCAAGATCATGCCACTGCACTCCAGCCTGGGTAACAGAACAAGATTCCATCTCACAAAAAAGAAAAAAAAGAAGAAGAAAAGAAGAAGAAAAAGAAGAAGGAAGAAGAAGGAAAGAAAGAAGAAAGAAGAAAGAAAGAAAGAAGAAGAAGAAGAAACAAAATCAGCATTTCAGTGAGAACAAGAAGATGAAATAGTATCCTCAGCCTCCCAAAGTGCTGGGATTACAGGCATGAGTCACCATGCCCAGCCTAGAGTAGATCCTGAAAGAGAAAATTATACTTATTTTAAAAACGGTAAATATTTACATGAATGTTCTGTTACCAGGAATAATTAATAATATAAAGTTAATAATAATAATATAAAGTTATCAATTCTCCCAAAACTGATCTATAAATTCAATACAACCCTGAGAGGTAGCAACCTGAAAAGACTAGAAAAACATACAATCTACTGAAAGCACTCACTTCCATCAAGTTGTTAAAAGAAGAGACAAAAAAAAAAAAAAAGACCAAAAAAAACCCCATACAATCTGATGGAGAAAACTATAAATCTCAAACCAGGAAGGGACCCTCATCAGACACCAGATCTGCCAGTACCTTGGTCTTGGACATCCCAGCCTCCACAACTGTGAGAAATGAATGTCTGCTGTTTAAGCCATCCAGGTTATAGTATTCTTACAGCAACCCAAAATGACTAAGACCGAATATGAGTAATGTTCTCAACTCTGGTTGAGTGATGGTGTTAAAAAATGAATGAACAGGTAAATAAGGTAGTAAATATAGTAACAAGAGCCCTTCATGAAACAATGACAGTGTGTCATAAACCAAGGTTTACAATTTTTCAAAATCTGTACACCTGAGGTCCACTGGAAAAAAGTTAGAGGCCACCTGAGTATTAAACTTTAAGACAACAAAAATAATAGTTCCAACAAAATTTAATGGCACTTAGCAAGCCACTCAAATTCCATAAGCCCACTTAATCTTTTTTGTTAGTTTTTTTTTGAGATGCGGAGTCTCGCTCTGCCACCCAAGCTGAGTGTAGTGGCACAGTCTCAGTTCACTGCAACCTCCACCTTCCAGGTTCGAGAATCCTCCCATCTCAGCCTCCCAAGTAGCTGAGACTACATGTACACGCCACCATACCTGGCTCATTTTTGTATTTTTTTTAGTAGAGATGGGGTTTTTCGCCATGTTGGCCAGGCTGGTCTTGAACTCCTGACCTCAGGTAACACACCTGCCTGGGCCTCCCAACATGCTGGGATTTACAGGCATGACCCACCACGCCTGGTCCCCCACTGAATCTTCTAAGAAGTTGGGCCAAAAATAGAGTCTGCCATATAGGACTAGAGTGAAGATGAAGTGAAACACTACATATACTATGTTCAGCAGAAAGCAAGGCACTGAGTAAGAAATAAATACATGCTAGTCATAATTTTTTATTATGGCTTAGTGAAATATATACACCTTGGATCTAACTTAGAAGTACTTAAATTTAAGATGTAAGAGGCCAGGCTTGGTAGCTCAGCAATTTCAAAGGCTGAGGCAGGAGGATAGCTTGAGCCCAGGAGTCTGAGACCAGCCTCAGCAACATAACGAGACCATCTCTATAAAAAATTTTAAGGCCAGGTACAGTGGCTCAGACTGTAAACCCAGCACTCTGGGAGGCCGAGGCGGGCAGATCACAAGGTCAGGAGTCTGAGACCAGCCTGATCAACATGGTAAAACCCCGTCTCTACTAAAAATATAAAAATTAGCCGGGCGTGGTGGTGTGCGCCTGTAATCTCAGCTACTCAGGAGGCTGAGGCAGGAGAATCACTTGAACCCAGGAGACAGAGGTTGCGGTGAGCTGAGATTGCGCCACTGCACTCCAGCCTGGGCAACAGAGTGAGACTTTGTCTCAAAAAAAAAAAGTTTTTTTTAACTCAGCCAGGCATGGTGCACACACCTGTAGTCTCAGCTACCTGGGAGGCTGATGTAGGAGAATCCCTTGAGCTCAGGAGGTTCAGGCTGAAATGAGTTACGGTCACACCACTGAGACCCTGTCTGGAAAAAAAAAAAGAAAGAAAGAAAGAAAAAGAGGCTCCATGGATCCCAAGTACCCAGAGAGGCCACAATAAGAAGACTCCCCATAAAATTCAGAGGCAGTGTTCACCTTCCATGTGCAAGCTGCCACGACCCCACTTTCCCAGCTGCTGGCTCCTACCTGGATAAGAGCTTTGGGAGAGATCTTTCTGAGCCATCCACAGCTCCTGTCTGTGATCCAACTGGTAGATTAACTCTGGTTTGGACAAAGGACAGCCTGTGCATGGAGAACAAAAGAGGACACGGAGTTAGGTTAGAAGAAAGAAACCTCTCAATCTGATCTGGGACTTTAAGATAGGGAAGACCATAAAATGAAGCTATTCTCAGCCAAGCAAAGAAAATGCTAAACTGTGACCAGAGACCAACTACCAAAACACCATTGTTGGGTCCCAAAGACTGTAAGCAGTGGTGCTGGCTGTGCGGCCTTTAATCTCCATCCTACAAAAATCTTAACTGTGTTCAGACACATTTTCTCAAGGGGTCTTATAAGTAGTCCCCACAGCAGGTAGAAAAGCCCTGGTCTCCATCATCTTGCACATGGCAACCCTGACCATCTGTACTCTGAGGTAGACAGGTGACCTATACCGGCCACTCCAAAGAGAGAGAAAGCCTTCATTCCAGGGAGGGCTAAATGAGGGAGGCTGACAACTCCTGCTGTCATGCAATATTCTGGGACTTCTGTGAGGGAACCTGCCTAAAAACCTTACCAAGAAGAGGGAGCAAAGAGGCTGGGTGTGGTGGCTCGTGCCTATAATCCCAACACTTTGGGAGTTCAAGACAAGCCTGGGCAACATAGTGAAACTCTATCTCTACTAAAAATACAAAAATTGGCCAGGCACGGTGGCTCATGCCTGTAATCCCAGCACTTTGGGAAGCCAAGGTGGGCCGATCACGAGGTCAAGAGATCGAGACCATCCAGGCCAACATGGTGAAACCCCGTCTCTACTAAAAAATACAAAAAAATTAGCTGGGCGTGGTGGCGCACACCTGTAGTTCCAGCTACTCAGGAGGCTGAGGCAGGAGAACTGCTTGAAGCCGGGAGGCGGAGGTTGCAGTGAGCTGAGATCGTGCCATTGCACTTCAGCCTGGTGCCTGGTGACAGAGTGAGACTCTGTCTCAAAAAAAAAAAATACAAAAATTAGCTGGGCATGGTGTCATGTGCCTGTGGTCCCAGCTACTTGGGAAGCTAAGGTGGGAGGATCGCTTAGGCCTGGAGGGCAAAGGTTGCAGTGAGCCAAGATCGCACCACTGCACTCCAGCCTGGGTTACAGAGTGAGACCTGTCTCCAAAAAAGAAAAGAAAGTGGGAGCAAAGAAAGACAACTGGCTTGACATCCATCAGCCCAGGAGCCAGCCTTATAGGTAAGATACTAAGTTTATTAGGTAAGATAATATATTTCCACCAGGCGCGGTGGCTCACGCCTGTAATCCCAGCTCTTTGGGAGGCTGAGGCGGGCAGATCACCTGAGGTCAGGAGTTTGAGACCAGCCTGACCAATATGGTGAAACCCCATCTTTAAAAAAAAAAAGATAATATATTTCCTCTGAGTGAAGACTGTATGAGCTGATCTGCTCATATAGTCCAAAAACTTGTCAAAATGTAAGTAAAAGACACAAGTGCTCTACAGAGAAGTTAATGGCAGTAGGGCCCACACACACACAGAGGGTGGGATTCATCAGTCATCTCTAAGCGAATGTTCACTCACTTGTGCTACGTGCCTGGCACTGGGGTGAATCAGACCTTCCTTCGGCTTGGTCAGGATCATGTTACTCACCACCTCAGGACTTTTGCACATGCTGGCCTGCCTACTTGGAACACTACTTGCTTCTCTACCTTGCTCCTGCTGATGAACTCACTCTTTGGGTCTCAGCTCCAATGTCACTTCTTTGAGAGACTTTGCTGCTGTGGCTCTTGAATCCAAGTCCTTAATCAATATGCCACATTGCCACAGAACTTTACTCCTAATAGTAAGTCAGTAACTGATATTTATACAAAGTAACCATAAACAAGGGAATATGCAAAGCAATTTAAATGCACTGTATTTTATAAAGACTCAATTAAATTTAGGCATTAATTTAGAAAAGAAATAATATATTTGAGATACTGAGGCTCCATTCAGGAGAAAGGTAAGTTTCTTCACTGACCTGTCTTTTTTCACATTCTAAGCAAAGTGTCACATTGCTACTCCAAGGGCCCTGAATGAAAAATTCTATTTTAGGATTTCTTCACAGGATGCACATTAAGAATGTACTGCAATCAGGACCACATTATAGATGAAGAAATCGAGGCTCAGGCAGATAAAGTGATTTGCCAAAATCTGGGAAATGGCGAATGGTCAAGCCAAAATGAACACCTGAGTCTAGTCATCAAAAGCCAATTTAATGCTGAGGAGGGTGGATCATGAGGTCAAGAGATCGAGACCATCCTGGTCAATATGGTGAAACCCCGTCTCTACTAAAAATACAAAAAATTAGCTGGGCATGGTGGCGCATGCCTGTAATCCCAGCTACTCGGGAGGCTGAGGCAGGAGAATTGCCTGAACCCAGGAGGCGGAGGTTGCAGTGAGCCGAGATCGCGCCATTGCACTCCAGCCTGGGTAACAAGAGCAAAACTCCATCTCAAAAAAAAAAAAAAAAGCCAATTTAACCATAAAACTATACAAAGTTGTTCCAAAAAATATTGGGTTCAAGTGTGATACTGATGAGTATGAGGACAATGATTTAGCCAGCAGTAACAATAGTGACAGCAACAGGGGTCACAACTGCTAACCTGCACCCAGCCACCTATCACAACACACTATACTGAACCACTTGCCCTCACACTAGCCCTGCAAAATAAATACTATATTGGCCGCCCCCCTCCCCCAACTTTTTTGAGATGGAGTCTTGCGCTGTCGCCCGGGCTGGTGTGCTGTGGCACGATCTCGGCTCACTGCAACCTCCGCTTTCCAGGTTCAAGAGATTCTCCTGCCTCAGCCACCACAGTAGCTGGGATTAGAGGTGCCCACCACCATGTCCAGCTAATTTTTTGCATTTTCAGTAGAGAGGGGGCTTCACCATGTTGGCCAGGCTGGTCTCGAACTCCTGACCTCATGATTCGTCTGCCTTGGCCTCCCAAAGTGCTGGGATTACAGGTGTGAGCCACAGTACCCAGCCTGGCCCTTTTTATTCATGAGAAAAAGTGAGACACAGAGGGAATCCTTAACTTGCCCAGGAATACAGGGATCATAAGCAGTGGAGATGGGAGTGGGCTCCTGGACACCAGACCCTGATCTCTCAAGTCCTACACTCAGAGCAAACAGTGAACACCCCTGTGTGGTGACAGGAGCCTCAGAACAAGTAGGCTGTGGAGGAGAGAGGGGTATATGAGTAGGAGAACTCAATCTTAAGGGAGCAGGGGACCAGGAGGGGTCTTACCCAGAGACACTAGAAGCCCACAGATCTCCAGCATCACCTCCTGATACAAGGTTCTCTGGGTGGCATCCAACTGTCCCCACTCCTCCTGGGTGAATGTAACAGCCACATCCTCAAAGGTCACAGACACCTGGAAAATTAAGAGATAGTAGTGTTTCCCTTGGAACTGTGGAATAGAACTAGAACTTGTCTCTCCAACCCTGCAAAAGATGCACAGCGACCCAAGAGTCAAATCACCAAGCATCTCCAGAGACTCAAGATCTGTGCCAGGCACGAGGGGAATGCGGACACTGCTTTGCATGGATTACAGCAGTGAAGAGAGAGGTGCCTCCTATGCAGGAAGCCACTTGACACAGAAATAAGGTTAGGACAATCCTAAGTGGACTGAGAGGCACAGACAGTAAGTGCTATGACATATCAGAGGACTCGGAAAGAATAATAATAAAAACACCACCACCAGCAACAGGAACAGGAACAGCACCTGAGTCTTACCCATCCTCCCTTGTGCCTGCCTCATGCTGACAGCTTTACATGCCATGGCAAAGTGACTAGACGTCCCCCTCTCAGGAGTCAGACTCCTGAGCTTTAAAACCAAATTTCTGAAATCAACACATGCCTGCTATGTGACCTTGGGGACATCATTTCATTTATCTGAGCCTCGATTTCCAGGTCAATACAACAGTGTTTCCAGCTTCATCAAGAATAGTCAAAAGATTTAAAGAAAAACTAAAAGAAACACTGGGGCAAAGGGCCACAGCCCCTGAGTTCACCATCATCATCTCCATATCACACTCAGAGACTTGATGCCCAGGACCTCTACTAGTCTACCCAAAGTCACGTCTTATCAGAAGAGACAGAATTTGAACCCAGGGCCCTATGGTCTATGTTCTAATCATGCAACCTCACCCTCCTTCATTAGCAAGTTAATGTGCAGTTAATGAGGATGGGAAACACTGAAATACATATATCCATTTGTGCCACCCTGAAAATATTTTGAGGATTTTTTTTTTTTTTTGAGACAGGGTCTCACTATTTTGCCCAGGCTGGGCTTGAACTCATGATTCTCCTGCCTTAGCCTCCGAAGCCAGGACTACAGACACATGTCACTGTGCTGGGCTGAGCTATCTGAAAATATTATCATGGACATAGGCAGAGCAGCACAGTCATAATCACCTACCTCACAGTGGAGTCACCTGAGGTGGTGGCACCTGCCTCAGAAGTGGCAGAGCCTGGACCTGCATCTGCTGCTGCCTTAGACACTTCTTCTGGGACTCATAGACTCATAGACGCCATTCTTTTTTTTTTTTTTTTTTGAGACGGAGTCTCGCTCTGTTGCCAGGCACCAGGCTGGAGTGCAGTGGCACAATCTCGGCTCACTGCAACCTCCGCCTCCCGGGTTCAAGCAATTCTCCTGCCTCAGCCTCCCGAGTATCTGGGACTACAGGCGTGTGCCACCACGCCCAGCTAATTTTTGTATTTTTAGTAGAGACGGGGTTTCACCATGTTGGCCAGGATGGTCTCGATCTCTTGACCTGGTGATCCGCCCGCCTCGGCCTCCCAAAGTGCTGGGACTACAGGCTTGAGCCACTGCACCCGGCCTAGACGCCCATTCTTACACGAAGAATCCACGATGAACTATCACTACCTTTCCTTGTTTGAGTCCTGCCAGCAAGTAGCCCTGAGGTCAGGACACATCAGGAGCAAGGAACAAGAGTCATAGAGGACACAGCAGGTTACAGCCATGAGAACATGGGCCCCTGACTGGCTACGATGTCTGTCCTGGCTAAGGAGGAAGATGCATCTAGCAAAAGACTACAAAATCTTGTGTTCCAGAATGTGTGTCAGCTGGTATAGGAGAAAAACACTCAGGAAGCCACTGTGGAAGCCACAAGGGTGCCCTGCGGACTCCTTAAACAACCAATATGCCATTTTTTTTAAGTCCACACAGTTCCACCAGTATGAAATGCCACGACTCCCCATGCCCAAGACCACCTGCGAGAAGGAGACCTGCTCACCTTGCAAAGGTTACTTAGGTGTCACCCCCAGGCCTCCCTAACCACTGCGGGTAAAGAGGGTAAAAACACAGGCTGTGATGGTAGACATACCAGTTGTTACTTTCTGATATGGTAAGAGCTACAGTGACGTAAGGCATGTAACCAAACCTATGTGAGCCTCAAACTGCTCTTGTGTAAAACAGTGACGACAAGAGAACCTAATTCGAAGGCATTCAGGATTAAATGATCTGAGGGTTAAATAATACCTGCCAATCAGGCCACGGCAAGGACTCTGATGATCAGCTATCATTCTTTGCAATTATTTTTTTCTATTTATTCACATAACATCCTAAACAAACTCAGATGGCAAGCTTCTTTAATATCGCCAGATTCCCTATACAAAAATGCCAGACTCTGGGCAAGGGTGGAAGGCGTCACTTTAGCCGGAATTGCCAAGAAAGGTACCTCCAAATAGGTGACATCTGGACAGAGGCCAGAAGCATGTGAGAGGCAGGCCCTGCGAAGTTATAGGGGCAATGTTTGAGGTAAAAAGGAAGTCCAAAGAGAAAGGCTGGAAAATGGAAGAGGACTGCACAGTCAGGTTGGTGGCTCTGAAGAGCAAAGGACAACGGAAAAATGGAGAGACACGGTCAGGGGTGGTTGGCTGGTGGATGGGGTAGGGGCTGGCGGGCAACAGGGGAGGCTGGATTTAGGGGAAGTGTGACGACAGCCCGTCTACCAAGGGACGAGCGCCGGTCGGAGACCAACACCGTTGCAGGACTGCGGATAAAAGCAGTGACAAGCTACGGCCACTTCTCTTAAACGACGGCGACAAAGAAAACGCCTGTGGCTGTCTCGGCTCCGCCTGCCCAGGAGGCCTGCAGAGGTAGCAGAGCAGCAGCGAGGCCGAAACCTCGTCCACTCACCTGCGCCAAGCCCGCCATCCTGGGACCCCGCAGCCCTAGCGGGGCCCGGCAATGCCGCGGCTCAGCCGACCCCAGCCCTTCCCTGTCCCGGGCGGGGCGACCTCGGCTGACTTTCCCGCAGAGCCTCAGTTTCCCCAGAGAAAAATGCGCACGAAACGGGCGCAGCGTCGGGACTAGGGAGACAGAGGGCGGCTGTGGAAGCCTCGGCCCCGGCGGGTGCCAGTGGAAGACCCCGCTCGGGGCGGCAGGCTCCACCAAGACGCGGAGAAGGGGCGGAGCAGCCTCACTACCCCTCCCCACTCAGGCCGCCGGACTCGCCGACGCGGCGCTCCAGGGCCCACACGGCTTCAGGGCCAATCCGGCTCACGGAGATGACGTCACGCGAAGGGGCGGAAGCCCCGCCTCCGCCGCCCGGCACGCAGAACAAGCGCCTGTCCTGGGCAGTCATTGGCCCAGAGCCCGCGGCTGACGCCAGGGATGGTGCCTTCTGAGTCGGGTAGTTGTTCCGTCACGTCTACCAGGTGTGGGAACTCACCAAGCGCAGCCGACTCCGTGTAAGTGCGCACAAGGACCTCCGTGTCAGCTTGGGGTCACCGTTTTACTATGGTCACAAGTCGGAGGGTAGATAGGTTTTTTTCCAGCTTAGGAAAACTGAGGTCAGGAGGCGGGGACATTTGCCCGGATTCAAACCCTGTCATGGGCCGGGCCCAGAACTTGTCGTTCACTTTGCCTCTTTTCGGGAGGTAGCTCATACCTGTAATCCCAGTGCTTTGGGAGGCCAACATAAAATGATTGCTTGAGGTTAGGAGTTTGAGACCAGCCTGGGCTATATAGTAAGATCTTTTATCTACCCCCCTCCCCACCAAAAAAAAAAAAAAGCAAGGCATCGTGGTGTACACCTGTAGTCCTAGACACTGGGAGGTGTCTTGACACGAGGTCAAGACATCGAGACCATCCCGGCCAACCCGTCTCTACTAAAAATACAAAAATTAGCTGGGCGTGGTGGCACACACCTGTAGTCCCAGCTACTCGGGAGGCTGAGGCGGGAGAATCGCTTGAACCCAAGAGGCAGAGGTTACAGTGAGCCAAGATCGAGACGCTGCACTCTAGCCTGGCGACAGAGCAAGACTCCATCAAAAAAAAAAAAAAATGGGCCAAGGACTTAAACAGACATTTTTCAAAAGAAGACATACATGTGGCCAACAAGCATATGCGAAAAAGGTTCAACATCACTAATCATTAAGAGAAATTAAAATGAAACCGCAATGAGATGCCATCTCACATCAGTCAGAATGGCTGTTTTAAAGTAAAAAAGTAACAGATATTGGCAAGGTTGTGGAGAAACAGGAATGCTTATACACTGTTGCTGGGAAAGTAAATTAGTGCAGCTATTGTGGAAAGCAGTTTGGGGGTTTCTCAAAGAACTTAAAACAGACCTTCCATTTGACCCAGCAATCCCATTACTAGGTGTGTACCCAAAGGAATATAAGGCGTTCTCCAAAAAGACACGTGCACCTGTATGTTCACTGCAGCACTACTCACAATAGCAAAGACTTGAATCAACCTAGATGCCCATCGACAGTGAAATGAATAAAGAAAATGTGGTACATATACACCACAGATTACTATGCAACCATAAAAAAATCATGTTCTTTGCAGCAACATGGATGCAGCTGGAGTCCATTATCTGAAATGAATTAGTGCCGGAACAGAAAACCAAATACTTCATCTTCCCACTTATAAGTGGGAGGTAAACACTGAGAACATATAGATACAAAGATGGGAAAAATAGCCACCAGGGCCTACTTAAGTGGGAGGGTGGGAGAAGGGTAAGGGGGAAAAAAAACAACTTCCTATTGGGTACTATGCTCACTACCTGGGAGACAAAATCAATTGTACATCAACCCCCCAGTGACACACAATTTATCCATGTAACAAGCCTGCACATGTACCTCCTGAGCTTAAAATAAAAGTTGAAAATAAACCCACAGAACAAGGGGGAAAAAAGGTGAATAATGAGAAATCGTCTATTAGGTATAATGTACACTATTTGGGTGACAGTCACACTAAAAGCCCAGACTTCACCAGTACATAATATATCCCTATAACAAAACTGCATTTATATCCCCTACATCTAAAATAAAAAGTTAGGCCGGGCTTAGTGGCTCACGCCTGTAATCCCAGCACTTTGGGAGGCCGAAGCAGGTGGATCACCTGAGGTCGGGAGTTCAAGACCAGCCTGACCAACATGGTGAAACCCTGTCTTTAAAAAAAAAAATTTTAATTAAAAAAAAAAGTTTACCGACAGACAAAAAATAATCACATACCTTATGATTACATTTATATAAAACTTTAGAAAATGCGGACTAATGTATAGTATCATTAAACCCATCAGTGGTCACATGGGGATAAATGGAGAATGATAAGAGGAGATTCGTAAGGGGCATGAGGAAACTTTGGACATGTGTGTATGTGTCAAAATTTATCAAATTATACAATTTCAATGCGTCTATTGTATACCCATGATATGTCATTAATGTGTTAAGAAAAAAACATTTCCACATAAAAATCTGAATCAATCAACCCTGTATTTATTCAACCCTCTTCCTCTTCCCATATCTTGAGTCGGCCCTGCTTCAGTGGCAGCAAAAACTAGAAAGCGATGAAGGCCATCACTCCCCAAATGCTGGCTGGGTCACAAAAGATGCACCATGGACTACAGGCTCTCTTTTGTCAGTCCTGGGGTTCCTGCCTGTGCAGTGATGACCAAAATATCAACAGCCCAAGGAAGTAAAGGAATTCACAAACCTTCAGATTGTTTGCTCTCACACTGGCCTCAGCCACAGAAGAAAAGGAGGAGCTCAGCAGGTCCTGAGAATTTCTGTACAGTCCTCGCAGTCATAGTTACATTAAATTTGTGTATCCCCTTTAGAGGACACACAGAACTTCTAGTTTTCCAGTCTCCACCACTCCCTACTATCCAGTGTTTCTGTATGTACTGTTTCTGTATCAGTTTCCTAATTAGCCCCTGTAGGCCTTACATGCCTACCAGATTTTAGACTCCAGGGACAATGTCCTCTGCAGAGGTCATAGGAGACAGCCACCCCTCAACAGAATAGAGTGAATATGACACATCCTCTGGGAAAAAGGGTCTCAACTCATGCTACTTCTAGAAGTGCTGGAGGTTGTCACAACTACTCCCTCATCAGGGCGAGCTCAGGGCTCAGAGAGATCCTGATAGGTCACAATACCCTACAGTTTTTCCTAAGAGATGTTGGGCAGCTTTGCAAAACGGGCCAAACTAGACTAAGAGCTACTCTCTACCATCCTGCTGTCCACTCTGAGGCACATAAAGTTGGTGGTCCCTGCTAGCAAAGCCCTTGTTTTCTCAACCAGTCCCACACTATGAACAGAACAGATTGAAGGGCTAAACACTATGGCATTTATCTTTGCACAAACAAGAACATCATGAGGTGGGCACCTCTAGGTTGGTGGATTGGGAAGCTGTTTGGACAAATCCATCTCAGCTACCATATGAGGTCAACACTGTTTATTAAGGACAGGGGCTTCTGGAAATCCACAGCAGGCCCCAGCTCAGATCTTTTGGGCAGCAGCTGGATCATATCCACACTGAAATGATTAAGGGGAAAGAGATGAGGACCCCATTCGTTTCTGATCACTCATACAGTCATAGGTAATCTCTACAGTATGAATGCACAGATGTCTGAGGTTCAAGTTCTTGCTTAGAGCTCCCTGTCAAAGGTTATTCTCAGAGATTTTCTCTTATGATCATGCTGTGTTAAACAATGAGCACATTCCACGAACTCTAAGTCTTCTCTCCAGTGTAAACTTTCTGATGCCTAATGAGGTTAGGCCTTCACTGTATGCTTTATTATATCTGCTACAAAAGGTCTTTTTACAAAAGGACTTTGCCAAGCAAGATAGAAGCGTCTGCTTCCCACATTTCCTGAACACATAAGGTCTTGTTCCATTGTGAATTTTCTGTTATAAGGTAGTCCATTAGTCCATTCTCACACTGCTATAAAAACATATCTGAGTCTGGGTAATTTATAAAGGAAAGAGGTTTAATTGACTTACAGTTCCACATGGCTGGGGAGGCCTCAGGAAACTTAAAATCATGGCAGAAGGCAAGAGAGAAGTGAAGACACATCTTACGTGGAGGCAGACAAGAGAGAGCAAAGGAGCGAACAGGAAAGAGCCCCTTATAAAACCACTGGATTGAGGGCTGGGCGCGGCAGCTCATGCCTGTAATCCCAACACTTCGGGAGGCTGAGGTCAGCAGATCACTTGAGGTCAGGAGTTTGAGACCAGCCTGGCTGACATGATGAAACCCCCGTCTCTACTAAAAATACAAAAATTAGCTGAGCATGGTGGCGCACACCTGTAGTCCCAGCTACTTGGGAGGCTGAGGCAGAAGAATTACTTGAACCTAGGAAGTGGAGGTTGCAGTGAGCCAAGATCATGCCACTGCACTCCAGCCTGGGTAACAGAGTGAGACTCTGTCTCAAAACAAACAAACAAAAAACCCCATCAGATCTCATGAGAAATCAGTATCACAAGAACGGCATGGGGGATACTGCCCCGTCCTGGTCACTGGGAATTATGAGGATTACAATTCAAGATGAGATTTGGGTGGGGAACACAAAGGCTAACCCTATCAGGTGGGAATTGTGGCTTTAGAACTCGCCGCGTTTACCGCAGAGAAGACATTTTTCCAGTGTGGACTTCCTGGTACTCAACAAATGTGTCTTTATAAAGAACTTGCCACATGATCTGTACTCATAAGGCCTTCTCCACCATGAATTCTCTGGAGCTAAACAAGATGAGATCTAATGATAGAGGCTTTCTCACATTCTGCACTCTTAAAGCCTTGACCCTGTATGAACTCTTTGGTATATATGGAGGTTAGAGCTGGAGCCAAAGAATTTCCCATAATAGGCCGGGCGCGGTGGCTCACGCCTGTAATCCCAGCACTTTGGGAGGCCGAAGCGGGTGGATCACGAGGTCAAGAGATCGAGACCATCCTGGTCCACATGGTGAAACCTCATCTCTATTAAAAATACAAAAATTAGCTGGGCATGGTGGTGCGTTCCTGTAATCCCAGCTACTCAGGAGGCTGAGGCAGGAGAATTGCCTGAACCCAGGAGGCGGAGGTTGCGGTGAGCCGAGATCGCGCCATTGCACTCCAGCCTGGGTAACAAGAGCGAAACTCCGACTCAAAAAAAAAAAAAAAAAAAAATTTCCCATAATTACTGCACTCATAAGACACAGCTTTGCTGTGAATTCTCTTGTGTAACTATAGAATAGTAGCTGTTATTAAAGGTATGCCAGCACTGACTGCACTCATATGGCTTTACTCCGGCATGGATTTTCTGATGCTGAAAAAGTATGTCTTTGCAGCAAAAGGCTTTCCCACAATTGCTGTACTTGCAATCCCTTTGTCCAGTGTGAAAGGCTTCCCCACTCTCATTGCTTCTGTGTGGCTCTTCCCCATTGAAAGGGGCCTGATGCTGCAAGAGTTCAGAGCTGATCAAGAAGTTTTTCCCACCCTCCTTGCAAGCGAAGACCTTCTGTGACATGTGGGTAAGCATCTAACCAGTTCACGGCACAATTCATTAATTTGTTCACCAGATCTATAATTTATTATGTCTCCTATGCATTGTACACTGTAACTCCATTATTCCAGCAACTCAAAACCCCATCCAAACACCAGGTTCATCTCACTGTTACAATCTGTAGGGTGTGTTATCCTTTGCATCACATTCAAATACTGTTCCTATAGCACAGAAAAACTAAACACAATATAAATTGTCTCCATCATTCACATCCAATATACAGGAGATCAGGGACACAGTGGAATGACATGGTCAAATTGCTGAAGAAATTACCATCAACCTAGATTTCTATCCACAATAGTATTTTTCAGGAAGAGCATAAAATAAGATTATATCTGGTCAAAAATTGTAAATTTAGTAGAAAAGTAACCCTAAAAGTTATCCTTAAGGCCAAAGGAAAGTGATTACAGCTGAAAGGTCTGCAGTGGTAGAAGGAATGAGAATCCAAGAGATAGATGCATCTGCAGATCAATACAATTACCTGTTATCTCTATACAGCATGAACAGTATCTCCTAATTGAGCAGAATAATAGAAATGCTATACTCCAATACAACACTCAATAACATCCTTTGTGTTCAAGAAAAGGGTAAAGGTATTAACAATTCTATGATAGGTTAGAGATGTGTTATAATTCTTATCTTAGACTAATGAATGAGTATATACATTTCAAACTAAAAGAAAATTAAGAATATTAATAATCTATACATATTTTTAAAGGAAAGCATAAAAAACAGCCCAGAAGAAAACCACAACATAAGATGCACTTAAAACCAAATATATTAGCTATCACATGAATTGAATACAGAATAAATGCTTGAGTAACTTTTAATGGATTAAAATAATCCAGTAATAGTTCATAAATTACACATCTAAGATATGTCACAGAAATATATGAAATAGAAATATGAAAAATGTATACTTTTAATTACTAAACACAGACACACAAAGATGTGTATTTGCATCTGGTAAGTAGGAATAAGGAAGAAA
The DNA here is from genome assembly GCF_030222135.1 of Aotus nancymaae. Lineage (NCBI taxonomy): Eukaryota > Metazoa > Chordata > Mammalia > Primates > Aotidae > Aotus > Aotus nancymaae. The sequence goes on along the minus strand of NW_026988484.1, from coordinate 1,358,360 downwards.
ACACCAGGAAAATATACTTTACAGTTTATACACTGTTTAGAATTTTAGTATTACTTTTTATAAAGATGAGCGTTTCACTATGTTGCCCAGGCTGGTCTCGGACTCCTGGTGTCTGGCAATCCTCCTGCATAAGACTTCCAGAGTGCTGGGATTATAGGTGTGAGCCACTGCACCCGGCCTGTATACAATTTTTAAAATGAATTCAAATTACATTAAAAAAATTTACCATAATGAGAATAAAGAATTAAATATACAGACAAACCAGGATATTTTAATATTAGCTATCTCAGTAATGATTTCAAGAAGGCAGGTATAACATTGGTGACGTTCTATTAGATTCATACACCATAATGGACAAATCTGGACTGATACATACATAAAGAACAATGTTTTCTTTTAGCACAAACTGAATGAAAAAAAAAAAGACAATAGTATCAGAAAAAAAATTCCTCTTTAACTTTCATAGAATAAAACAGAAAATACAATCAGTGTAGAGAACAAAAGATTCCTTGAACTCCTGGTCTCAAGTGATCCTCCTGCCTCAGGCTCCCAAAATGTTGCAATTACAGGTGTAAGCCACCATGCCCAGCCTAGATACTTGATTTTTTAAAAATATGCTTGAAATTCAAATTACAAAATACTAAGTAATGCATGCACAAAGGAAACAAAAATTGAAGAATATTTTATTTGTAAAATAATGACAATACCAATTTCATAGGACTTTTGTAAGTAGTATAATAGGCAGTATGCTAACAAATTAGGAAAAGTAGACAGGGTCTGCCCTTAGAGTACGGGCTTGGGCTCATTACCTGATTTCTCTGTACCTCAGCATTGTCATCATTACATTGAAGGGGTCCCTGTGGTCCCTTAAAGTGCTCAAGCTCATTATTCACCATGCAATTTTGTTTGTTTTTAAATTACCATAGGATATTCAACCTGAAGTTTTGCTTTACGATGTGCCCACAATGTCATCTCTACATATTCTCATGAGATGCAGTTCATGAATTCTAAAGCAGTATCATTTAATGCCTGTGTTATTAGAGATAATTAGAAAGGTATATTAATTTCAAACATCTTTAAGAATAACAACATATCCAATTAATACAAAAAGCATCTCTATAGCATTATTTCATTAATATCAATTTTTAAATCAGCCAAAAATATAAAGGTACTATTAGTGATACACATTTAAGGTGTTGAACTGTGAAGAAAGTAAAAGGAATAAGGCAAAATTCTGCATCCTCTCAAGTGTAGGATGGAATTGGCAATCTGGCAGGCTCATGCCAAGCATGCTGATTTGTTGTATTATATAATCAAGGGACGGGGCTGAGTGTATTAGTTTATTACATTTATCATTTTTCCCATGTATCGTTCATGTATTATAAGTAAGTAAGATTGAGTGGACAAATCTAAATAATACATGTGTTTCCCATGTAATTCCTAGTAATGCAGAGAGAACATTCCCAGTAGCTTCTCAGGCACAAATTTGCCTTCTCTCAGTTAATACTACATAAATGTGACCATTATTTTGTCTTTATCATCATGTATGATGTTCGGTTATAAACTTAAAAACATAATTCTACAGTATTTGCTACTGTGTATCTGGCATGTCATTGCCACTCAAAAGTTTCTTTGGGAATGAGGCTATATATTTATTATTAATAATAAATCTATTTCAATGACTGCTGTGAAACCCAGGCTGAGTTAACAGTGATGAGCTCTGGCCAGGCACAGTGGCTCACGCCTATAATCCAACACTTTGGAATGCTGAGGCAGGAGTATCACTTGAGCCAAGGAGTTTATGACCAGGCTGGGCAACATAGGGAGACCTCGTCTCTACAAAAAATTTAAAAATTAGCCACCATGGTGGCTTGCATCTATGGTCTCAGTTACTAGGGAGGTCGAGGCAGGAGGACTGTTTAGGCAGGGAGGACAAGGCTAAGTGAGCTATGATTGCACCACTGCACTGTAGCCTGGGTGACAGAGCAAGACCCCATCAAAAAAAGAAAAAAGAAAAAAGCTCAAGCATGTCAGTTCAAAAAACATTTTTTTTTAAGATGATGAGTTCTGGAGGTTAACTACACCAACTCTAGATTTTCTGATTACAGTCACTACCTTTTCTCTCAACCTCATCTGGAAATCCAGAATCATGAGGCCTCAATCCTGACCTGTCATTCCTTGCCAATGCCAAAGCCAACTATGTGGGAAACTTTTTCAGAGAAGAAAACTTTGTCTTCGCAGAAGGTAAACTCTCTACTTTGCTCTATGAGGCAGAGAGCGACCTCAAACCACAAACAGGTTGGGACTTGAACAGGCCTGAACTCAAGTATTCTTTCCTGGGAAATTCACCCATCTTGTTGGATAAAAGCAGCAGTTTTAATCAGTATGTTTTCTTCTACTTAATTAGTTTCACAATTTACTTAAACATCTTACAAATGACTGTCAACTGAACTATTTACAGTTGTTATTATAAAGGTGTTTTAAATCTTTGTATACTTGATTTGCAGTAGCTTTAAAAGGAAAAAAAATCTTTGTATACACGTATGTTGTTATTTATTTGTTTGTTTACATGTATTTTGGTGTAAGAAAGCACTCAATCCTAATGAGTATGCCCCACTATGACTTGTTTGGTTATAAAATATAAGTATGTTTAAATTTAATATGAAAACCTTAAGTAACACCATATATAAACATTAACTCAAACAGATGTCAAAGCTTTGCAACATTGAGTTACACCAAATCTAATTAGACAGACAGGATGGGAGGCCAAGGTGGGAGGATCACTTGAGTTCAGGAAATCAAGATCAGCCTGGGCAATACAGTGAGACACCATATCTATAAAACAACAACAAAAATAGGATACCAAAGTACACAAACAACCAAAATGTTTTGGATTACATCAAAATTAAAAACTACTCTTCAGGATACACTGCTAAGATAATAAAAAGAACCCAAATACAGATAAATGGTTCGCAAAACATGTATCTGACAAATAACTAGCATTCAGAATATTAAAAGATAAAATGAATTCTTAAAATTTAAGGGTGAGAAGAAAAAAACAATTTAAAATGGGATAAAATATTTGGAAAGACAGGGCAGTGTGCAGTTGCTCATGCCTGTAATCCCAGTACTTTGGGAGGCTGAAGCGGGCCGATCACTTGAGGTCAGGAGTTTCTAGACCAGCCTGCCCAACATGGTGAAACCCATCTCTACTAAAAATACAAAAAATTTGCTGGGCTTGGTGGCAGGTGCCTGTAACCCCAGCTACTCAGGAGGCTGAGGCAGGAGAACCACTTCAACCCAGGAGGGGGAGGTTGCAGTAAGTGGAGAGCACGCCATTGTACTCCAGCCTGTGCAACAAGAGAGAAACTCCATCTCAAAAAACAAAAACAAAAACAAAAACAAAAACAAAACATTTGGACAGATAACTAAAGATATACGAAGAACGAACACATGAAAAAATGCTCACTATCAGTAGATATTTCAGCAACGCAATTTAAATCCACAACGAGACACCTCTAACACCTGTTAAATTGAAAAAATTAAAGCGTAACAAAACCAGTTGTTGACAAAGATGCAGAACTGGAGCTCCACAAAATACTGGTGAGAAATCAAAATGGTACGGCCATTTTAGAAAACAACTTGGCAGTCTCCTATACAGGTAATATACACACATCATATGACGCAGCAATTCTACTCCTAGTTATTTACAGAATACAAGTGAAAATGTTTCCAGCCAAATATCTGTAGCAAGAGAGTGACTTCAGCAAGAAGGCAGCTTAGCAGTCCCTAGATGGAGTCCCTCAGCAGTCCCTTCTCCCCACCCTACACAGCCAAAATAACAAGTAACTAGGTTTTAATGCAAGTAACTAAGGAAAGCACCAGAATAGGCCAAAGTTTGACCTATAAATAACGAAAACTCTGGTGAGCACAGAAACTCAGATGGCAGAGCAGAGAATGAAAGAAAACACCTGGCCTCCCCGACCCAATCCCCCAGTGAGGATCAGCTGAAAACCAGAAGGAACTTCTCCCTATGTGGAAAACGTGGCTGTGGCATAATAGCAGCATCCATCACCACCATAGACACCCACAGTCCTCACCACTGGGGTCTCCTGCAGCCCTCACAGGCACTAAGTTAGGCTGAGGGACCCGCCTGGAGTCCACACAGCTATGCTCCTGAGGAAGGAGCTGACTGGTGTCCTGCTCTGTGGCCTACACAGCTACTGTGCTGTTTATCTCGGAACTGCTGGAGTCTGTCCGGTTCCAGGGGTGAGTGCCCATGGCACCCCTTCATCCCTGAGGATAAGCCACCACCAACCATCCCCACCTGGTGGCCCAACATCTATAAGCAGCTTTTCCACCTTCCCGTGTGGGGCCATGCGGTGGCAGAGCTGCACCACCTACCCCTCAAGTCCCTATTCTAGGCTGCATCCTGTCACCTTAGACTAGAGCTGAAGCTTTGCACTCCCTCCTGGGAAAACAACGCTTTGGCAGATCTGCAACATCCACCTCTCACCATCCGCCTCTCAGTCTACTGCTCCCCAGACTGCCTTGTTTACAGGGACCTGAGCTGAAGCTGCACACCGCCTCCTGAGGAAAGGATGCCTTGGCGTAGCTCCTCCATCTACCCCTCCCAGTGGCTGCTGCATCCTGCCCCTCTAGGCCAGAGCTGAAGCAGTACTTTGCCTCCTGGGAAAACGGTACTTTGGCCATCGAGAGCAGTCATACCTCCCCAGTGCCTAAGCTGAAGCAGCACCCTGCCTCCCAGGTAGCTGTGTCTTGGCCATCCCAAGCAAACACTCAGCCCACTACCTAATCTGAAGCAGCTTGCTACATCTCAGAAAAATGGCGCCTGGGCCAACCTGAGGAGTCACACACCCTAGACCTGAGCCAAGAGGCACACAGCCCCCTGGAGATGCAGTGCCTTGCCCGAACTGAGTAGCTATGCATTCCTGGGCTGAGCTGACACGGTACCTCACATTCCAGGGAAACAAAGCAGGGCATGAGACAAGACACCCCACACTACAGGCCAAACAACTTTAGTACTGACTTTAGGGAGCTAGCTGGATAATCGGCTGCCAGGGGGCTAGCCTAGCCTCGTAAAGTATGACCTGCTGAGACAGCTCTCTCCCTGGGGAGTTGAGTCATCAGCAGGCGGCTCCCTATTACCCACATAAAAGCTGTGCTATGCCAGAAACCCGAGTTGCCAATGAGCCTGAATGGCTCAGGTTACCAAACTGCAGCCGTATCCTGCTTCCTTGGCCCAAAACTCCAGAGCACCACTTATTCCCCAGAGCTGGGCCTGTGCTGTACCCTGCCACCCAGAAACAAAATTGAAGCTACAACCTGGCCCTTCAGGCCCAAGCTGCTAGGGGGTACATCAGAGTCACAGATCCTGGCTCTGTGGTAAACCTACCTCCAATTCTACCACATGGAGCAAATCTCCAGCTCCAAACCCAGGTGCCACAATAGGTACAACGGATGCTGAGCCTAGAACCCCAGACCCACAGCTGCCCTGAGCACCTGCACCTGGAACCCAGAGCCACTAATCTGCCTATAGGCCACATGACACTTGACAACAACTAGTATCTTCATGGCTAAGTAATTTCATTGTGGGGCAAATGAAAACAGGACTCCAAAAAGCCCCTGCCATTAACAACCTATGTCACCACTGCCACAAACTTTTATAACCTAGGACACTAAGGCAAACAAAGTTACTGCCAACATTAAATACTGTTGACAGAGCTGAACAAAGACTATACCACCTCATCTATCTGGAAACAGTCAATCCACCCTTCTCAACTAGCACACTAAGGACCTCTAAGAAAGTGACCGTAGAAAAATGGGAAGAGGCCGTTGTTCCACCAGATGCACAGACATCAACGCAGGGACAAAAGAAACATGAAAAAGCAAGGAAATATGTTACCATGAAAGGAACACAATAACTCTCCAGTAACAAACTCTAATGAAAAGAAAATGACCAATTACAAAAAAAGGAATTCAAAGTAATGAGCTTTTAAAAACAATAAATTGGGAGGCCGAGGCGGGCAGATGATGAGGTCAAGAGATCGAGACCATCCTGGCCAACATGGTGAAACTCCGTCTCTACTAAAAAATACAAAAATTAGCTGGGCATGGTGGCGCATGACTGTAGTCCCAGCTACTCAGGAGGCTAAGGCAGGAGAATTGCTTGAACCCAGGAGGCGAAGGTTGCAGTGAGCCGAGATCGCGCCACTGTGCTACAGTCTGGTGCCTGGCAACAGAGCAACTCTGTCTCCAAAAAAAAAAAAAAAAAACCTCAATAAATCTGCTCAGATGTACTTTATATAGTAGGAAAACAACAAAACAAAACCAAAAAAACTCAACAAGGCTGGGTGCAGTGGCTCACGCCTGTAGTCCCAGCACTTTGGGAGGCCAAGGCGGGAGGGTCACTTGAGGTCAGGAGTTTGAGACCAGCCTGGCCAACATGGTGAAACTCTGTCTCTACTAAAAATACAAAAATTAACTGGGCATGGTGACACACACCTGAAGTCCCGGCTACTTGGGAGGCTGAGGCGGGTGAATCACCTAAGGTCAGGAGATTGAGACTAGCCTGGGCAACATGTTGAAACTCCATCTCTACCAAAAATACAAAAAAATTAGCCAGGCGTGGTGGTGGGTGCCTGTAATCCCAGCTACTCGGGAGGCTGAGGCAGGAGAATCACTTGAAGCCGAGAGGCGGAGAGTGCAGTGAGTCAAGATTGTACAACTGCATTCCAGCCTGGGCAACAAGAGCAAAATTCTGTCTCAAAAAAAAAAAAAGAAAGAAAAAAATATTTAATAAAAGAAAATAGGCTGGTTGCAGTGGCTCACATCTGTAATGCCAGCACTTTGGGAGGCCAAGGCAGGTGGATCACGAGGTCAGGAGTTCGAGACCAGTTTGGCCAACATAGTGAAACCCTGTCTCTACTAAAAATCCAAAAAATTAGCTGGGTGTGGTGGTGTGCGCCTGTAATCCCAGTTATTCAGGAGGCTGAGGCAGGAAAATCATGTGAACCCAGGAGGCGGAGGGTGCAGTGAGCCGAGACTACGCCATTGCACTCCAGCCTGGGTGACAGTGTGAGACTCTGTCTCAAAAAATAAAAAATAAAATAAAAATAAATAAAATAAAAAGACAAAAATGAAATAAAACAAAATAAAATAAATTTAATGAAATTATAGCTGCTAAGGAGATCATAACAAGATGAAAAATAAACTATTAGAAAAGTGAAAAAGTCAATGAAATAAAACTTCTCAAGCCTTTTGAGAGAGATATGGACATTGAGATCCAGGAAGCTCAAAGATCCCCAAAAAGGTCATCTCCAAGGCACATTATATTTGAACTAACAAAAGTCAAAGACAAAGACAGAAATCTAAAAGCACCACTAGAAAAGCGTCAAGTCACATATAAGGCAATCTTCATTAGACTAACAGCAGAAACACTCACGGACCAGCAAAAAAATGGGATGATACATCCAAAATCCTGAAAGAAAAAATATTGGTCAAAAATACTACACACAGCAAATCAATCCATCAGAAATCAGGTAGAAATAGCCAGGTGCAGTGGTTCACGTCTGTAATCCCAGTACTTTGGGATCCTGAAGCAGACAAATTACTTTAGTTCAGGAGTTCAAGACCAGCCTGGCCTACACGGTGAAACCCCGTCTCTACAAAAAATAACCAGGCATGATAGCATGCGCCTATAATCCCATCTGCTCCAGAGGGTGAGACAGGAGAATCGCTTGAACCTGGGAGGTGGAGGTTGCAGTGAGCCAAGATGCCATTTAACAACAACAACAACAAAAAAAAAAAAAAAAAGAAATTAGGTAGAAATATAGTGTGTCTCAGGCAAACAAAAATTAAGGGAATTTATCACCACTATACCAGCCTTTCAAGAAATGATCAAGGGAATGCTATATCTGGAAATAAAAAGAGAATAATCATCATTATGTAACCACATAAAACTATAAGACTCACTGGCAGAGCAGACACACAAAGAAAAAAGAGAAAAAATCAAATCTTATCACTACAGAAAAAACAAAACAATGATAAAAAATAAGAGATGAAGAAAAGAACAAAGGACATACAAAACATTCTGAAAACAACACAATAAAAGGCGTGAGTCTTCCACCTAAAAATAAAAACCTTGAGGTAAACAGATTAAATTCCTACCTTAAAAGATATATGCTAAATGGGTATTTTAAATGACCCAACTATATGCTACCTACAAGAAACTCACTTCACCCCTAAAGACACAAATATGGCCAGATGCAGTGGCTCACACCTATAATCCCAGCACTTTGGGAGGCCAAGGTGGGTCAATCACCTGAGGTCAGGAGTTCAAGACCAGCCTGGCCAACATAGTGAAACCCTGTCTCTACTAAAAATACAAAAATTAGCCAGGCATGGTGGTGCATGCCTGTAGTCCAGGCTACTCGGGAGACTGAGGCAGGAGAATTGCTTAAATCTGGGAGGTGGAGGTTGCAGTGAGCCAAGATAGCATCACTGCACTCCAGCCTGGGCAACGGAGCAAGACTCTTGTCTTTAAAAAAAAAAAAAAAAAAAAAAAAAGAGAAAGACACAAATAAACTGAAAGTGAAGGAACAGAATACATTCCATGCAAATGGAAACCGAAGGCAAACAGGAGTAGCTATATATTTTTTTCTTTCTTTTTTTTTTAACCATAATCATGACTACATAAGGAGTACCTATACTTAGAATAGATAAGAGACTTTGTATCAAAAACAGTAGGGATGAAATCAGGAAGAGGATACAAAAATTGTAAATATATATGCACCCAATATCAGAGCACCCAGATATGTAAGGCAAATATTATCAGATCTAAAGGGAAAGACAGACTCCATTACAATAATACTTGGGGACTTCAACACCCCACTTTCAGCAATGGGCAAATCATATACACAGAAAATCAACAAAGAAACATTGAGTTTAAACTGACTTTAGACCAAAAGGACTTAAAAGACACTGACGGTTCTTTTCATCCAACAGCTACAGAACACACATTTTTTTTTTCATAAGCACATGCAATATTTTCAAGGACAGACCGCATGGTAAGCCACAAAACAAATCACAAAAATTAAAAGAATTAAAATCACATCAAGTACCTTTCTAACCACAAGGAAATAAAACTAGAAATCAATAACAAGAGGAACTTTTAAAACAGTACAAATAAATGGAAATTAAGTAACATGATTCTGAACGACCAATGCATAAATGAAGAAATTAAGAAAAAAAATTAATGTCTTAAAATGAATGCAAATAGAAACTCAACATGTAAAAATGTATGGGATGCAGCAAGAGGAGTTTTAAGAGGAAAATATATAGCAATAAACACCCATATCAAAAACAAGAAAGATCTGGCTGGGTGTGGTGGCTCACACCTGAAACCCCAGTGCTTTTGGAGGCCAAGGCAGAAGGATGACTTAACGCCGGGAGTTCAAGACCAGCATGGGTAATACAGCAAGACACTATCTCTACAGAAAAAAAAAAAAAAAAAAAAATTTAGCTGGTCATGGTAGTGCATGCCTGTAGTTCTAGCTATTCTGGAGGCAGAGGTGAGAGAATCGCTTGAGCCCAGGAGTTCAGAACTGAGGTGTGAGGATCACTTGAGCCCAGAAGTTTGAAGTGATTGTGCTACTACACTCCAGCTTAGGCAACGGATTAAGACCCTGTCTCTTAAAAAAAGAAAAAATAAAATCTAACAATGCTTCTTAAGGAAGTAGAAAAGAACAAACCAAACCCAAAATTACAAGGAAAGAAATAACAAAGATCAGAACAGAAATAAATAAAACTGAGACTTAAAAAAATTCAAAGGATCAATGAAATGAAAAGTTGGTTTTTTGAAAAGATGATAAACCATTAGACTAACCAAGAGATAAGACCCACATAAAATCAAACACAACAAAAATAGAGTCATTAGAGACTATTATATACAACTGCAAATCAAAAAATTGGAAAACCTACAGAAGACAAATTCCTGGACACATACAACCCATCAGGATTGAACCCAGAAGAGAAAACTTGAACTGACCAATTCTGAGTAACAAGATTGAATCAGTAATAAAAAGTCACCCATCAAAGGAAAGTCCACGATGATGGCTTCACTGCTGAATGCTTCCAAATATTTTAGAAAAATTAAATATGAATTCTTCTCAAACTTTCCCAGAATAATGAAGAGGGAATTACTCTAAACTCATTCCACAAGCCAGCATTACCATGATATAAGCACCAGACAAGGACACACACATGCAAAAGAAAACTACAGGTCAATATTCCCGATGAACATAAATGTAAAAATCCTCAAGAAAATACTAGCCAATCAAATCAAAAAATACATCAAAAAGATTGTTTACCATGACCAAGTGAATTTGATTGCAGGGATGCAAGTATGGTTCAACATATACAAAGCAATAAACATGATACATCAACAGAATGAAGAACAAAAATGATGTGATCCTCTCCATAGATGGAGAAAAAGCCTCTGGTAACATTCAATATCCCTTCATGATGAAAACTCTTAACAAATTATACATATTAATAGAAATAATGTACCTCAACATAATAAAGGTAATAAATAACAAACCCACAGCTAATATCATGCATAATGGGAAAGAGCTGAAAGCTTTCTCTCTACAATCTGAAACAAATAAAGGTGTGAAAGTGGGTATACTTTTTTAAAACAAAGTAGAGGAAGTCTGAGATAGAGGAATCAGGCAAGAGAAATAAATAAAGGGCATGCGAATAAGAAAGATCAAGTCGAATTATCCCTGTATGCACATGACAGGATCAGAAAACCCTAAACTCCAAAAGTAGCACCAAAAAACCTTAGGACTGATAAACAAATTCACTGAAGTTACAGGATATAAAATCAACATGCAAAAATCAATAGCACTTCTATACACCAACAATGAATTAGCTGAAAAAGAAATTAAGAAAGCAATCCCATTTACAGTATTTCACCAAAAATAAAACACCAAGAATACAAGGAAACTACATAATACTGATGAAGTAAGTCACAGAGGGCACACATAAAAATGGAAGAACATCCCATGGTCATGGATTGTAATAGTTAATATTATAAACACGAACATACTTTCCTGTAAGAGACAGCTTATTAAAAAAAATGAACATACTACCTCAAATGAACTATAGATTCCATGTACTCTCTAACAAAATACCAATAACATTTTTCACAGAAATAGAAAGTAATCCTAAAATTCATATAACATCACAAAAGATACTGAATATCCACAGCAATCCTGAGCAAAAATAACAAAATGGTAGGTATCACACTAACTGACCTTGAAATATACTACAAAGCGATGGTAATCGAAACTGCATGGTATGGGAAATTTTAAAAAACCACACAGACCAATGGAACAAAACAGAGCCCAGGAATAAATCCCATTTACAGCCAACTGATTTCTAACAAAGGCACAAAGAACATTCATTGAGAATAGGATAGTCTCTTCAATAAATGGTGCTGGGACACTGGATATTCATATGCATATGCAGGAGAATGAAACTAGACTCTTATCTTTCACCATATGCAAAAATCAACTCAAAACACCAAGTATGCTGGCTCATAACTGTAATCCCAGCTACTCAGAAGGCTGAGTTTACAGGCTCACTTGAGTCCAGGAGTTCAGGACCAACGTGGTGAGACCATGTTTCTAAAAAATAATTAAACAGCAAAAACAAAAGTTGGGAATGTATTTTTAGGGCAATTTGAATCTATGCTTGTGGGATAAATAACTCAAAATGATTTAAAAACTTAAATGTTAAGAGCAAAAACTATGAAACTACTAGAAGAGAACAGAAAATACTTCAGGATACTGGTCTGGGCAAAGATTTTATAAAGACCTAAAAATCAAGGTAACAAAAGCACAAATAAACAAATGGATTATGTTAAACTAAAAAACTTTTGCACAGCAAAGGAAACAGAATGAAAACAAGCAGAATGGGATAAAATATTTGCAAACTATTCATCTGAAAGGGATTAATATCTAGAATACACAAGGAACTCAATAGCAATTTAAAAAAATCTGATTTTAAAATGGGCAAGTAAGGTGAATAGATATCCCTCAAAAGGAGATACACAAATGGCCAAGTATATGAAAAAATGCTCAACATAGCTAATCAGGGAAATGCAAATCAAAACCACAATGAGATATAATTTCACCTCAGTTAGGACGGCTGTTACCAAAGATAAAAAATAAAAAATGCTGCTGAGAACATGGAAAAGGGGGAACTCTTATATATGGCTGGCAGGAATGTTAATTAGTATAGCCACATGGAAAACAGTATGGATGTTCCTCAAAAAACTAAAACTACAGCCAGGCACGGTGGTATGCACCTGTAGTCCCAGCTACTCAGGAGGCTGATGTGGAGGACTGCTTGAGCCCAAGAGTCTGAGACCAGCCTGAGCAATACAGTAAGACCCCATTTTAAAAAATTAAACAAAAGTTAAAAAATACAACTATCATATGATCCAGTGGTAATGATCTATACCACTACTGGGCATATATCCAAGAAAAAAAAATCCGTATGTCAAAGATCTACACTCCTATGTTTATTGAAACACTATTCATAATAGCTAAGAAATTAATCTAAATGTCTATTAACAGATGAATGGAGAAAGAAAACATGGCATATATACACAATGGAATACTACTCAGCCATGAAAAATAAACCTGTCACTCACAGCAACATGAATGAGCTTTAAAGACATTAAGTAAGTTAGGCACAGAAAGAGAAATACTTCATGTTTCTACCATTATGGAAGCATAAAACATTGAGTAGAATGGTGGTTACCAGAGGCTAGGAAGGATAGCAGGGAGGCGGATAGAGATTGGTTAACAAATATAAAATTACAGCAAGTGAAATTCCATCTGAATAAGTTCTAGTGTCCTGTGGCACTGTAGGATGAGTACAATTGGCAACAATTCATTTTATAATTTCAAATAGCTAGAAGAGCAGATTGTGAATGTTTCTAAACACAAAGAAATGATAAATGCTTGAGAAGATGGATATGCTAATTACCCTGATTTGATCTTTACTCTTTGCACACATGTATTGAAATATCATGTTGAACCCCATAAACATTATGTGTCAATTAAAAATAATAAACAAAAAGAATACCAAAAGAGAAATTCCAAAATATTCTTATAAAACATATTATGACTGGACTAAATCCATGGTGACAACCACCTGCATATACACATGCAGGTTTACCTGATAAAATTCCAGCCACTTTATAGTCAGCCTTCACACAGTCTTCTGTAAGACTGAAAATGAGATTCCTTCTCTGTTTATTTTGAGTTTATCCTTTAACTTAATTTAGCTACACGTTTGATTTCATTTTTAGTTTCAAATTGACCTCTAAAAAACTGTTGAGGTGAACTTTGAACTCTTTACTCTCCCCAAAGAGGAGTAAAGAAGCTGAGAAACCACAATCAGAGGGAACAATCAGGACCCCCTCACCACGATTACATTATGTACAAACAGCTACAATTTCATCTCCATCCCACAGAAAAATAAAGAAAAAGAAAGTCGATACAGATCAAGAAAAAAGTATGTGTACTGGATGGTTAAAGACACATGGAGAAACTTTTTTTTTTTTAAATCAAAGCATCTTAAGTATGCAGTAAAATGTGCCCATTCATTGTACATCCTTATCTCCTTAAATGCAAAAGTATATCATAACTCAAGCCTCCATCTTTCTCATAAAGGTGTATGCTTCTGCTCTTCAAGACTGGAAACAATGCTGTGGAACAAAGTAGGCTTTCACAAAATGTCTTCAAACAAACCATCTGTCTAACTGTCCTGACACTGGACAGCAGTGAATGTATACACAGGGAAAATAAAGGGGATGAGGCCCTTTTGTTTCTGAAACATTTCCCTCTCCCAGATAAAATAAGGAGGGGATGACAAATTGCCATGGGCTTGTCAGGGAAGTCTGAAAGAAGCTGTGCTTCCATTTCTTTCTCTTCCCTATGTCTCCTCCTCCTTTGTTTGAATGTCCCTGAGATAACATTTCACTGTAAACTAACAAGAAAGATGTGGCTGAAGGTTTTCTTAAGTGCACAATAACCATTGGGTCTCTCTCATGGGTGAATTATCAAGTGTAGAATAAGACTCTTGATGGTGTCAATTTCTAACATAATTGTTTAGATGACAAATGATGATCTAAAATAGGTTTTCCCACAGAGATGATGCTGATTGAGTTTCTCTTCACTACGAATGACCAGATGGTAAGATGTTTCCTCTCACCACAGATTTTCTTCAGTGGTTACATTAAAAAACTCTTTCCCTAACAGGAATTCTTGGATGTTGACTGAAGTGTGTGTAAAAAGTCTTCCCGCATCTGTTACAATGGTAGGGTTTCTTCCAGTATGAACTCATCGATGTCAAGTGAGGAGGAATGAGCGGCCATTGAAGGCGTTTCCACATCCACTGCACTCACTGGGCTACTCTCAGTGTGGATCATGGACTGTTGAATGAAATCTGTGCTCTGGCAAGAAACGTTCCCACTCTGGATGTGTTCATGGGACTTCTCTGCAGTGTGAATCCGCTGGTGCCTTGTGAGGGGTGACCTGCGGTTGAAGGCCTTCCCACACTCCACACACTCATAGGGCTTCTCTCCAGTGTGGATGCTGAAGTGTCGAATGAGGTTTGTGGTCCGACAAAACGCTTTCCCACATTGGATGCATACATAGGGCTTCTCTCCAGTATGAATCCACTGGTGCCTTGTGAGCCCTGACATGCGGGTAAAAGCCTTTCCACACTGTAAACACTCATAGGGCTTCTCTCCAGTGTGGATGTTGAAGTGTCGAATGAGGTCTTTTCGAATGCTAAAGGCTTTCCCACATTCTTTGCACTGAAAAGGTTTTTCTCCAGTGTGGGCTCTTTCATGCAAGACATAGGTGGAATAGTGAGTGAAAGCCTTTCCACACTGACTGCACACAAAGGGCTTCTCCCCAGTGTGAATCCGCTCATGCTGCTTGAGGTGTGACCTGCAATTGAAGGCCTTCCCACACTCAAGGCACTTAAAGGGCTTCTCCCCAGTATGGATAAAGAAGTGTTGAAGGAGGGCTGTACTCTCATAAAAGCCTTTTCCACATTCACTGCATGTGAAGGGTCTTTTCTCATTGTGGCTCTTGTTATGCAAGACAAAATTGGAGCGGTAGGTAAAGGCCTTTCCACATTCATTGCACACAAAAGGTTTCTCTCCACTGTGAACCCGCTGGTGCCGTGTAAGGTGTGACCCGCGGTTGAAGGTCCTTCCACAATCACTGCACACAAAAGGCTTATCTCCATTGTGAGTCCGCTGGTGTCGTGTGAGGTGTGACCTGCGGTTGAAGTCTTTCCCACACTCCATGCATTTATAGGGCTTTTCCCCAGTATGGATGATGTGATGCTGAAGGAGGTGTTTGGTCTTACCGAAGGCTTTCCCACATTCTGGGCAATCATAGGGCTTCACCTGAGTGTGAATCTGCTCATGCTGAACAAGGAAGCAATTCTGATTAAACACTTCCTCGAATTTATAGGAATTTTCCCCTTCATGAATCAAGGAATCTGTAACTGGTCCATATGACTCAAATCCATAGAGAGCATCTACTGGTGAGACTTGTTTCTGTAGAATCATTGAACACATACCATCAGCTGTCACCAAACCTTCATGTTCAAGGCTCATTTCCCCGTGGAGGTTCTCACTCTGTGGGTCTGTCCCTGGTCTCCAGAGGTCTTCCTGCATTTCAGATGGCCCATCCTGATCCATGGTCTGCCCCCACTGGGAGTATCCTGGGACTCCCTGTGCCAGTTGTTCCTGGAGTGAGACTTCCTCAGGCAAGGCCGGGTGAGAAGGGTTAGGCTCTAAGGTCTCAGGTTTTGTGCTGTCACCTGAAGGGAATACAATACACAAAAGAGCATATTAAGATAGTATAGAAGAAATGAAACCACCATTTCGATGAGAAAAGTAAGATGAAAATAGTGATGATTTGAAAATAGCTATGATTTGGCCGGGCGCAGTGGATCATGCCTGTAATCCCAGCACTTTGAGAGGCCAAGGTGAGCAGATCATGAGGTCAAGAAATCAAGACCATCCTGGCTAACAGGGTGAAATCCCATCTCTACTAAAAGTACAAAAAATTAGCCAGGAGTGGTGGCATGCACCTGTAGTCCCAGCTACTCAGGAGGCTGAGGTAGGAGAATTGCTTGAACCTGGGAGGTGGAGGTTGCAGTGAGTTGAGACTCTGCCACTGTACTCCAGCCTGGGCAACAGAGCGAGACCCCTTTTAAAATAAAATAATAAAATAAAAAAATAAAATAGGGGTCACGGTGGCTCATGCCAGTTGTCCTGGCACTTGAGGAGCCGAGGCTATGTGTTTGAGGCCAACCAACCTGGGCAACATAAGAACCTCTCATTCATTAAAAAATAAATAAATAAAAGAGAAAGAAAAAGAAAAATAAATAAATATAAAATAAAATAGCTATGATTTGATGTGCTGGGTATGGTGGCTCATGTCTGTAATCCTAGCACTTTGGGAGGCTGAGACGAGTGGATCACTTGAGGTCAGGAATTCAAGATCAGCCTAGCCAACATGGTGAAATCCTGTATCTACTAAAAATACAAAAATTGGCCAGGCATGGTGGCGGGCACCTATAATCCCAGCTACTTGGGAGGCTAAGACAGGAGAATCGCTTGAACCTGGGAGCTGCAGGTTGCAGTGAGTCGAGATTGAGCTACCGCACTCCAGCCTGGGTGACAGAGGGAAACCCATCTCAAAAAAAGGTCAGGAGTGGTGGCTTACACCTGTAATTCCAGCACTTTGGTCTGGGAGGCTGAGGTGGGTAGATCCCAGGTGATCTGCCCACCTCAGCTTCCAAGGTAGCTGGGACTACAGGCATATGCCACCATGCCTGGCTTATTTTTTTTTTTTTTGAGATGGAGCCTCACTCTGTTGCCTAGGCTGGAGTGCAGTGGCGTGATGTCAGCTCACTGCAACTTCTGCCTCTTGGGTTCATGCGATTCTCCTGAATCAGCCTCCCAAGTAACTGGGATTACAGGTGTGCACCACCATGCTGGGCTAATTGTTTTGTATTTTCAGTAGAGATGGGGTCTCATCATATTGGCCGGACTGGTTCGGAACATCTGACCTCAGGTGATCTGCCCACCTAGGAATTCCAACACGCTGGAATTACAGGTGTGAGTCACCACACCTGGCCAAAATTTTTTTTTTTTTTTTTTAAAGAGATGGGGTTTCACCATGTTGCCAAGTCTCGAATTCCTGGCCTCAAGCAATCCGCCCACTTCTGCCTCCAAAGTGCTGGGATTACAGGCATGAGTCACCATGCTTAGCCAACTCTTGAAATTTTAAAAGAGAAGCGCAGAGTTAGAAGCTCAAGCAGAGTACAGAGTGTCTAGAATAGAGATCCCCACTCACAGTCAAGATGAGACTAGGTGAATATCATAATGATGACACTGTACTGTGAGCTTGCTCAAAGCAAGATGTCAAGATGCTACAAGAGGCCAGGGAAGGGGCACTTAATGTAGCCTAGATAGGGTAGGGACAGGAAGAGGTAAGGAGGCTTCCCAGAGAGGATGCTTCATGAGCTTACCTCTAATGGAGAGGTGAGGTTGCCATATAGAGAAAGTGGGAAGGTCACAGTAGCCTTAGGACATAGAATATATAAAAACACAGTTTCAGAGAATCCAGGGAACCGCAGTGACAGGAGGCAGCCCATGAGAAGTTAAAGTTGGTCAGGATTCAGAGACAGGAAGGGGCAGAGAGGAAGTTGATGCTCAAGATTCTGCCTGAGGGACACCTAGTGACAGCCACAGCTACTCCTAGGACAGAGCTCCTAGGACAGAGGAGAACAGAATCCTGGTAGACATATAGAATTCACTGTGTCAGGGTGAAAGATAGGTGAAAAGGCTAACAAACAAGTGGATCTTGAAAAAGAAAATTGTAAAACTTTATTTCAAGACAATAAACATCTACTTGAATGAAGAAATTAATAATATAAAGTTATCAACTCTCTCAAAACTGATCCAGAAAGTAAACAGAACCCTGAAAAACAATAACCTGAAAACACTAGAAAAAGACATAATCTGATAGGGTCCTGCCTGTAATCCTGGCTACTCAGGAAGCTGAGGGTGGGAGGATGACTTGAGCCTAGAGTTCGCGACCAGCCTGGGCAACATAGCCAGACCCCACCTCTTAAGAAAAAAAGTAATAATAATAAATAAAAATAGGCCAGGCACAGTGGCCCACAACTGTAATCCTAGCACTTTGGGAGGCTGAGGCGGGTGGATCACGAGGTCAGGAGTTTGAGACCAGTCTAGCCAACATAGTGAAACCCCTTTATTATTTTCTCTATTAAAAATACAAAAAATTAGCTGGGTGTTGTCATGTGCACCTGTAATCCCAGCTACTCAGGAGGCTGAGGCAGGAGAATTGTGTGAACTCCAGGAGGCAGAGGTTGCAGTGAGCCCAGATTGCGCCACTGCACTCCAGCCCAGGCAACAGTGCAAGACTCTGTCTCAACAAATAAAATAAAAACAAAAATCAACAAAAACAATGTGCAGATTAGCCTTGAAGAGTATTTAAGAGTAAAAATGATGGGCTATGAGATAACTGATGAAGCCAACTTAAAAGCGAATATCGGAGTAAAAAGAGAACCAAAGTCCAGTGAGAATAGGGAAAGAGAATCTAAGAGGGCCAGATGTGCAAGCACAAAATATGAAAACTCTGTGCTGAATCATGAGTTCATAGCGAAGGGAGGCTAAGAGTGTAGCTCCGGAGTCAGAACATCTCAGTTCAAATCCTGCCTGTACCAAGTCAGCTGCACAGAAGAGAAATGATTTAGCTGATCCTAGTCTCCATTTCCTCATCTGAAAAACAGAAATTCTCAGATTCTGTCTCATAGGCTGTGATGAGGGTCAAATAGGAAAATTCTTGGCTGGGCACGGTGGCTCATGCCTGTAATCCCATTACTTTTGGAGGCTAAGGCGGAAGAATTGCTTGAGGCCCAGAGTTCAAGACTAGGCTGGGCAATATAGCAATACCCTGTCTTTACAAAAAAATTAATAAATTAGTTGGACATTGTAGTGTTAGCCTGTAATCCCAGTTACGCTGCAGGAGAATTGCTTGAGCCCAAGAGTTTAAGGCTGCAGTGAGCTATGATGGTGCCACTGCACTCCGGCCTTGACAACAGAACAAGACTCTGTCTCTTAAAAAAGAAGAAAATTTCTGACTGGGTGTGGTGGCTCATGCCTGTAATCCCAGCACTTTGGGAGGCCAAGGTGAGTGGATCACCTGAGGTCAGCAGTTTGAGACCAGCCTGGCCAACATGGTGAAACCCCATCTCTACTAAAAACAGAAAAACGTAGCCGGGCATCATGGCAGGCATCTGTAGTCTCAGCTACTCGGGAGGCTGAGGCATGAGAATCGCTTGAACCCGGGAGGAGGAGGTTGCAGTGAGCCAAAATCATGCCACTGCACTCCAGCCTGGGTGACAGAGTGAGACTTTGTCTCAAAAAAAAAAAAAAAAAAAAAGTTGGGGGGGAATTTCTATAAAGCACTTGGCACAGTGCTAGACACTACATAAGAGACTGGTAAATTGTGGGCCATCATCAGTTATCATCATGGTCACTGTTGTATTTGAAAATTAGGAATAAAAGTAGTGACCTTACAACGGTTTCTGTGCCGTGATACACAGAAACCTATCCCATGGACTCAAAGAATAAAAGGGAATGATGTTTTGTTTGTTTTTTTTGTGAGGGGGCCTCGCTCTGTTGTCCAGGCCAGAGTACAGTGGTGTGATCCTGGCTCACTGCAACCTCTACCTCCCAGGTTCAAGCAATTCTCCTACCTCAGCCTCCTGAATAGCTGGGATTACAGGCGCCAGCCACCACATCCAGCTAATTTTTATATTTTTAATAGAGACAGGGTTTCGCCATGTTGGTCAGGCTGGTCCAAACTCCTGACCTCAGGTGATCTGCCCACCTTGGCCTCCCAAAGTGTTGGGATTACAGGCGTGAGCCACCGCGTTTGGCCTCAGTGCGTGGGCTTCTTAAGATTTTTGTACTACACAGCATATAAGTTATAGCTTATTCAAAAAGAAAAAGAGAAGGGGTCTTATTATGATTCCCAGGCTGGTCTTGAACTCCTGGCCTCAAGCAACCCTCTCATCTAAGCCTCCCGAGTAGCTGGGATTAGAGGCATCTGACTTGCACTGTAGGGTTATTAATTGACTTAACTGCATTACTGTTGTATCTCAGAGAATACAGAGGCCCAAGGAGAGAGCGGAATGGCCAATAAGTGGAGCAGTCAGAACAAACAAAACAGTTGTTGATAAAGCTGTCTCATATGGTTCAGTTCATGGTTCCTCAAGCAATTACAATAGTAATATCAAAGACCACAGATCACAGATCACCACAATAAATACAATATTAATGAAAACGTTTGAAATACTGCAAGAATTACCAAATGACACAGGCAGAAAGTCAGCACACGGTGTTGGAAAAATGGTGTGGGACAGACTCACTCAATACAGGGTTGCCACAAACAATCAACTTCTAAAAATACAGTAACTGCAAGGTGCAGTAAAGCGAAGTGCAATGAAACAACCGTGAGAAAACTAAGGCACTTCTCTGCACTGGCATGGGCATAAAGAAATAAAAACTCTAAAAAGAAAATTAAGGCACAGAGGAGTTCAGTACCTTGCCCAGGGAACACACAGCCCTTAAGAAGTAGAGCTAGGACTGGACTCTGAGGCATCAGACCCTGGTGTCCCAAGTGCTAAGCTCAGAGGAAATGGGGAACACCCCTGTGTCGTGCCAGGAGCCTCAAAACAAGTAGGCTATAAAGAAGAATGGGAGACATGAGTAGAAGAACCCAATCCTAAGGGAATAGGGCACCAGAATGAGGGGTAGCCGTGGTGACGCCACACTTTGACATTTCATGAACCACTGAAAAATAAAAAACTGGGAGAGGACTCCAAACAGCGATTTGGCCACATACAGACATTTGCACAAACATCAAAATCAACACTTCACAAAAGAAAGAACTTTTACCAAGAAAAAAATGCAACAAACAGCATCTTACAAAGAAGGTATATCTATTAAACTGAATGAATTAAGCTTCCGAGGTGCTCACTGCAATGGTCCTATCCTTACTTACTGAGGACGGGGATGCTGGAAGAATTAAGTGAGAAGAATGTCAGCAGAGAAACAACAAAAATATGCAGGAAGTAGTAGTGCCAAGGAATGTGTGAGCCTCAGAGAACAAGAACTGGATGGTCACTTTGTTCCACGGAATAGCTAAGCCAGAAAAAGCCATTATGAAAAGACAGTGACAGGAGCGGACCCATAGAGGGAAGCCAGCACAAGACACCCAGAAGGCAGGGCACAATCACGCTTCCTTCCAAATGCTGTACAAGTTCTGCAAGGAGCCTGGCTACAAATCTTGCCTTTGGGTTCTGCAAAACATCCCCGTTTTCTAATAACACATCCCTCTCCTTTGGCTATGACCAAAAGCAAACTATATTTCTTAGCCAACCCTTCCTAAGTAAGACACAAAGATCAGGAAGAATCAGGTGAGTCAAAAAAATGAGGCCGGGTGTGATGGCTCATGCCTGTAATCCCAGAACTTTGGGAGGCCAAGGCAGGCGGATCACTTGAGGTCAAGAGTTCAAGACCAGCCTGATCAACATTGAGAAACCCTGCCTCTACTAAAAATACAAAATTAGCTGGGTGTGGTGGTACAAGCCTGTAATCCCAGCTACTCATGAGGCTGAGGCAGTAGAATCACTTGAACCTGGAAGATAGAGGTTGCAGTGAGCCAAGATCGTGCCATTGCACAACAAGACTGAAACTCCATCTCAAAAAAAAAAAAAAAAAAAGAGTGAAACTTTGGGAAACAGAAACAGGAATGTTGGCTCCCATAACCTGACCTACTCCACCAGCCAGGCCTGGAGCCAGAGTGAAGATTAATGAGGCCAAAATGAAGCTATTTTCAGGTGCCCCTTATGTAGGAGAGGAGAGGAGAGGACAGGAGAGGACAGGACAGGACAGGCCTTACCCAGTGCAACCAGAAGCCCACAAGTCTCCAGCATCACCTCCACGTACAAGGCCCTCTGGGTCACATCCAACTGCCCCCACTCCTCCTGGGTGAATGTCACAGCCACATCCTCGAAGGTCACAGACTCCTGAAAAGTCAAACAAAGGCAGTAATGTTTCCTTTGGAACTGTGGAATAGGATTAGAACCTGCCACTCCAGCAGTGCAAAAGATGCACAGAGAATCAAAGACCAAATCACCAAGCACCTCCAAAGGACCAAGATCTGTGCCAGGATCAAGGGGAACGTGGACGCTGCCTTGCATGGATTACAGAAGCGCAGAGGAGACAGAAGGCTCCTATGCAGGAAGCCACTTAACGTAGAAATAAGGTTAGGACAATCCCAAGTGGACTGAGAGGCACAGTCAGTAAGTGCTCTAAGACATCAGAGGAATTGGAACAAATAATAATAAAAACAACAACACCAGCAACAGGAACAGGAACAGCACCTGAGTCTTACCCATCCTCTCTTGTGCCTCCCTTATGATAACAGCTTTACATGCCATGGCAAAGTGACTGAAAGTCCGCAGCTCAGGAGCCAGACTCCTGAGGTTTAAAACCAAATTCCTGAAATCAACATCTGCCTGCTATGTGACCTTGGGGACTTCATTTCATTTCTCTGAGCCTCGATTTCCAGGTCAAGATAACAGTGTTTCCCACTGCATCAAGAATAGTCAGCTGGGCGCAGTGGCTCATGCCTGTAATCCCATCATTTTAGGAGGCTGAGGCGGGTGGATCACAAGGTCAGGAGTTTGAGACCTGCTTGACCAACATGGTGAAACTCCATCTCAACTAAAAATACAAAAATTAGCCGGGCATGGTGGTCCCTGTAATCCCAGCTACTCAGAAGGCTGAGGCAGGAGAATCGATTGAACTTGGGAGCCGGAGGTTGCAGTGAGCTGAGATTGCACCACTGCACTTCAGCCTGGGCAAAAGAGTGAGAATTTGTCTCAAAAAAATAAAAAAATAAAAACATAAAAAATAGTCAAGGCCAAGAACGGTGGCTCACGCCTGTAATCCCAGCACCTTGGGAGGCTGAGGCAGGCGGATCAGTTGAGGTCAGAAGTTCGAGACCAGCCAGGCTAACAGGGTGAGACCCCGTCTCTACTCAAAATACAAAAATCAGCCAGATGTGGAGGCATGAGCTTGTAATCCTAGCTATTAGGGAGGCTGAGGCAGGAGAATCACTTGAACACAGGAGGTGGAGGTTGCAGTGAGCCAAGACTGTGCCACTGTACTCCAGCCTGGACAACAGAGTGAGACTGTCTCAAAAAAAAAAAAAAAAAAAAAAAAAAAAAAAAGAGTAGTCGAAAGAACTAAAGAAAAACTGTAAAAAAACAAAAACAAAAAAAAAACCACGGAGGCAAAGGGCCACAGCCCCTGAGTTTACCATCATCATCTCCATGTCACACTCAGAGACCTGAGGCTTAGAAGTTCTACCAGTCTACCCAAAGTCACATGTCTTTATAGCTTTTTTCTTTTTTTAGGATGGTTTTACTCTGACACCCAGGTTGGAGTTTACTGGGACGGTCTTGGCTCACTGTAGCCCCAACCTCCTGGGGTCTAGTGATCCTCCCACTTCAGCCTCCTGTACAGCTGGGACTAAAGGCACGTGACACCACACCAAGCTAATTTTTTGTATTTTTTTTTTAGAGACAGGGTTTCCCTAGTTTGCACAAGCTGGTCTTGAACTCCTGGGCTCAAGCAGTCTACCCACCTTGGCCTCCCAAAGTTCAGGGATTACAGGTGTAAGCCACCATGCCCAGCCCAAAGTCACATGTCTTATCAACAGAGGCAGGATTTAAGCCCAGGGCCCTCTGGTCTATATTCTAATCATGTAACCTGACATTTCTCCATTAGCAAAGTTAATACAGTTAATGAGGATGAGAAGCATTTCAAATCCATATATCCACTTCAGCCACTCCCATGGACAAGGGCAGAGAAGTACAGTCATCATCACTCACTTCACCAAAGAGTCACCTGAGGTGGTGCGACCTGCCACAGCCTGAGCAGGTGTTAGGGCCTGGCCCTGCTTCCAGGGAGAATTCACAATGAGCCTTCACTTATTTTTCTACCTGAGTCCTACTAGCAGGTATCCCTGAGGCCAGAATATTTCAGGAGCAAGAACTCCAAGGAACTCTTCCAGCCTGCGAAGGCAACAAGAGCGAGACTCCATCTCGAAAAAAAAAAAAAAAAAAAATTAGCTGGGCTTGGTGCCTGCAGTGCCAGCTACTCGAGAGGCTGAGGCAGGAGATCGCTTGAACCCAGAAGGCGGAGGTTGCAGTGAGCCAAGGTTGTGCCACTGCACTGCAGCCTGAGCGACAGAGCAAGACTGCGTCTCAAAAAAGAAAAACAAATAAATAAATAAAAAAATTCAGGATTAACCGAGTTGAGGGTTAAATAATCCCCACCAATCAGCCCACAGCAAGGGCTCAATAACAGTCAGTTACTATCATTCTTCGTAATTATTTTTGTTCCCATTACATCCTGGACAAACTCAAATCCACAAGCTTCTTTAATACCATCAGATTCTCAATACAAAAATGCCAGACTCTGGGCAAGGGCATAAGGCGCCACTTTAGCCGGAATTGCGAAGACGGGCACCTCCAAATATGTGACATCTGGACAGAGGCCAGGTGTGAGAGGGAGGCCCTGAAAAGTTACAGCGGCGGCGTTCGAGGTAAAAAAGACGTGCAAGGAGAAAGGCTGGGAAGGGGAAGAGGACTCTGCACCGTCAGGCTGGTGGCTCTGAAGAGCAAAGGACCAGAAAAAAAGCAAAGAGACAAGGTCAGGGGCGGTTGGCCAGGTGGATGGCGTAGGGGCTGGCAGGCAACAGAGAAGGCTGGATTTAGGGGAAGCGCGATGAGATCCTCAGAAGGAACCAACAATCCTCTTTCAATCACGGACTGAACACCTACCAGAGGCCGACACTGCTGCAGGACTGCGAATAAAGAAAATGACAAGCCACGGCCACTTCTCTTAAATATACGATGGCGACCGAGAAGAATCCTGTGGCTGTCTCGGCTTCCAGCCTGCCCACGGGACCTCCAGAAATAGCAGCGCAGCAGCAAGGCCGAAACCGCCACTCACCTGCGTCGGAGCCATCCACGCCGCCGCCATCCCAGGAATGCCGCGGATCAGCCGACCACAGCCCTTCTCTGTCCTGGGCGGGTCTACCTCCGCTGACTTTCGCACTCCGAGCCTCAGTTTCCCCCGAAAAAAAATGCGCACAAGGCCCAGGGCGCAGCGTCGGCGCTGAGGAGACGGAAGGCGGCTACGGAGGCCTAGGCCCCGGCGGGCGCCGGTGGGACACCCCGTTAGGGAAGAAGCGGGGCGTCAAGCTCCCGCCAAGACGCGGGGAAGGGGCGTAACCGCCTCACTACCCTCGGCCGCTAAGGCCGCTGAACGCGCCCACCGAGAGCTCCAGGCCCCACACTGTTTCAGGGCCAATCCGGCTCGGGGAGATGACTTCACGCGAAAAAGCGGAAGTCCCGCCTCCGCACGATCCGCAGAAAAACGCTCCTGTCCTGGGCCGTCATTGGCCCAGAGTCCGCGGCCGACGCAAGGGGCGGTGCCTTCTGGGTAATGCAGTTTTTCTTTACATTTACTGGGTGTGGAAACTCACCAAGCGCATCCGACTCCACTTAAGTGCGCACAAAGACCCCCCACGTCGTCTTAGGGCCGCTGCCTTACTGTGGGCACAAGTCGGAGGGTCGACAGGTCCCTTCTAGCTCAGGAAAATCGAGGTTAGGAGACGGGGATTTCGCCCCTGATTCGGATCCCAAACAAAGGTGCTTACCCTGCTGTGGGCTGGGCCCGCGACTTCTCGCTCACTTTGCCTCTTTTCGGGATCTTTTCATAGAAGGAAAGGATAAATGAGCAGTTAAAATAGCCCCCCAAAGGAGGACGCCTGACAGTGTGCCCCAACCTGCTGGCAAAGACAGACCGCCCTCTCGTGGGCCTCCTTTGTCCGGGCTCCGTCTTCACAGGCGCGGGGACTTCCGAGTGATGTAATGCGCTTAGCGTTCGCCACGTGTGGACTTCCCGTACCCTGAGGTGGGGCGGCTGCTAGTGCAGCAGGCTTGAAGGGAAGCCCAGGACTGCCATGTCGAGTGTGATCAGCTTGAAACGTCTGTAAGACCGCAAAGCGTAGTGCCATATACACAACTATGATTCAGCACAGGGGGAGCGTGGATATATAAATTTGGGAGTTGTTACCGTAAACTGTTACTTCAAGTCACGACATTGGGTGAGGCTATGAAAAGAATGAGCGTAGATGGCTAAGTGGCGGGAAAGAGGTGAACCCCGGCCCAACCCAGCATTAACTGATTGAAGACAAGAGACCAATAAAGTCATGTTAGGAATTTTTAACAATCCTACATTATGCAAAGATATCTATATTATGCAAAGTCATAGTAGTCCCCATCAATAACTTTTTTTTTTCTTTTCATGACTATGAAAATGAGAGAATAAAGTCCAGGTTTCAGTGGTTTGAGGATATATATGGTTATGAAAATAGAAACAAGGTGTGCAGAAAGAACTCCCCGAGAGATTTAATTTTGAGGTTGAAAACAGTCAAAGAAGGCTGGGCACAGTGGCTCACGCCTGTAATTCCAGCACTTTGGGAGGCCGAGGTGGGCAGATCACTTGAGGTCACGAGTTCGAGACCAGCCTGGCCAAGATGGCGAAACCCTGTCTCTACTAAAAATACAAAAATTAGCCGGGCATGGTGGCACACGCCTGTAATCCTAGCTACTCAGGAGGCTGAGGCAGAGAATTGCTTGAACCCAGGAGGCGGAGGTTGCAGTGAGCTGATGAGATTGTGCCACTGCACTCTAGCCTGGGCAAGAGCAAGACTTCGTCTCAGAAAAAAAAAAATAAAGAAAGAAAAGAAAATATCAAGGAATGGAGATGGGGTCCATTTCCTACACGATGTTCTCTATAAATACGTCTGGAGAAATATTTTTGGCTAAATTAGTGTGCAAGGAACACTGTTATTCATCATTGGCAATAGAACTTTTTGGAAATTGATAAAGACATAATTCTCTTTTTCACATATTTTTGACTCTTTCAATTAAATTGTTTTGTCTGGCGTATGAATCAGAACAAGTCCATCTTAGTGGGCTGCATTCCCAGACAGTTAAGGCATTCTAAGTCACAGGATGAGATAGGAGGTCGGCACAAAATACAGGTCATAAAGACCTTGCTGATAAAACAGTTTGCAGTAAAGGAGCCGGCCAAAACCAAAATGGTGACAAGAGTGACCTCTGGCTGTCCTCACTGCTACACTCCCAACAGTGCCATGACAGTTTACAAATGCCATGGCAAGCCGGGTGCGGTGGCTCACACCTGTAATCCCAGCACTTTGGGAGGCCAGAGTGGGCAGATCACCTGAGGTTGGGAGTTTGACACCAGCCTGACCAACATGGAGCAACCCTGTCTCTACTAAAAATATAAAATTAGCCAGGCGTGATGGCACATGTCTGTAATCCCAGCTACTTGGGAGGCTGAGACAGGAGAATCTCTTGAACCCAGGAGGCAGAGGCTGCAGTGAGCTGAGATTGGGCCATTGCACTCCAGCCTGGGCAACAAGAGTGAAACTCCATCTCAAAAAAAAAAAAAAAGGCATGGCAACATCAGGAAGTTACCCTATATGGTCTGAAAAGGGGAGGCATGAATAATCCACTTTTTTTTTTTTTTTTTTAGCATATCATCAAGAAATAATCATAAAAATGGGCAACCAGCAGCCCTCGGGGCTGCTCTGCCTGTGGAGCGGCCATTCTTTTATTCTTTTACTTTCTTAATAAACTTGCTTTCACTTTGCACTGTGGACTCATGCTGAATTACTTCTTGCACGAGATCTAAGAACCCTCTCTTGAGATATGGATTGGGACCCCTTTCCTGTAATATGTCTCTCTGTCATGTAACATATTTCTGGTGACCACAGAAGAGACTATACTCTGGAAACCTCTGACCCAAAGGGTAACTTTGGGTAAGTGGTGCGGTCCAGTAACATCTTTCTTGCAAACCACAAAAAGGATAATACTGAAGAGAACCCTGACCCAAAGGAAATAGACTGCAGCACTGATTAGACAACTCTGGATAGGTGGTGGGGTACCTGAGTAAAGAAAGGGATTGGGGGCCAGGTGTGGTGGCTCACGCCTGTAATCGCAGCACTTTGGGAGGCCAAGGTGGGTGGATCATGAGGGCAAGAGATCGAGACTGTCCTTCAGTACAAAAATTAGCCAGGCGTGGTGGCGTGTGCCTGTAGTCCCAGCTACTTGGGAGGCTGAGGCAGGAGAATTGCTTGAACCTGGGAGGCGGAGGTTGCAGTGAGCTGAGATTGCACCATAGCACTCCAGCCAGGCAACAGAGCGAGACTCCGTCTGGAAAAAAAAAAAAAAAAAAATGGGATTGGGTTAGATGCCCAACTTACGGGAGTTAGAGTCTCTCCTCTAAGACAGAGTGGGTTAGAGGCCCCTCTTAATAAAAGGCCAGGATGCTTGACCTTGGGTTAGAGGCTCAACTTAAAAGGGTTAGAGTCCCTTCTAAGCTTTAGGGGGTTAGAGACCCCTGTCAGTAAAGTCCCTCTCGGCTAAGAACAAGTTCGGCACTATGGGATGTTAACTGCTATTCTCTTTGGATTAATCTGCCTTGCACTCTTTGCTGATGGCTGTGGGTGACAGGGTTAGGTTTGTACAGGATCGTGGGACATGGGGAGCTTTTTCCTCCCCCAAAAGGGGAAACTTGAGAGCGGACGGGACTGCTGGAAAAAAATCCATTCATGACAGCAGCTGCAGCCGTCTGAACTTTTCAGTGTCACTGCAGTGGGTGGGTCTTTCTCTGGCCTCCCTGAGCATTTCACCTTCCTTGCTTTTTCCTGACCTTTATGTGTTCTGTTACTCAGGGCAACCATCCTTCCAGAGACCACATGTTGAAACTCCAAGTCAGAGGCTAGATTAAAGATGATAGGACCCATCTGGGGACAACTTTAAGCCTTGCCAGTTTAATGTTGGTGCTTAGCAGAGTGGCTAATGTCTGTGTTTCACTTTACTCTGGTCAGAATGAAAAAAAGTAATTTTCCTTTATAATGTGGCTTGGCCCCCAGGATGATGGTGCCATAAGCCAGATCACTAGGACCACTCAGAGAAAGAGAACGCAGAAGCCTGGCATGCCAGCAATAGGGTAAGAATTTGTTATGAGTCAGATTTCTGACTTCTTTCTCTCTGTGCAAATCGTTGAATGAATGGTAAAAAATAAATAAATCAGTGTTTATCTCCTCTGTAAAGTTTTGATCAGTGTGAAAAAGAATTCTAAGGCTAGTCTTAAGCTGGTATATTTTGTGCTATGAATTCATTTTTCTGTAGGATAAAACATGGGCTTAGAACACCTGTCAGCCTGTTTTTCGAGACGCCTCAGTAAGCTGGTCAGTAACAAACAGCTGCAGGTCCCTGAAACAAACTGGATGAAGTCTCCACCTTGTTTTACGTCTTTGGGAGCTGACCTTTTAACCATGTGGCAGTACCTTCTCTTGGTCTCTGCCTTCCAGGGAACAGGAATATTAGGGCTCATGTCATAGTCAGCTCTAAAAATCATATTAAGTAGTTAAAAGCCTTTGCAAGCTCAAAATTAACCACTCTGGACTTCTGTGAAAGGAAGTGGGCACTGTCCCATGCTGTAGCTCAGTAACTAAGCTTTCTGCACTTTCACAGTGTCAGCTGTGTTCGAGCCACACCTAGGAAGTAAGTCGTTTCTGGCTTAATACCTGTGTGAATTTGTCTATTCCTTTCTTCTCCACAGACTCTTAAAGTTTCCTTTCTCTATGCACCTAGGAGGTTACCTTTGGTAAAGTTCAGAGGCTAGAAATATTAGCTTCTTGGCATGGCTAAAGTCGGGTAATGAGAGATTTGAAAGGATTTCTTTTTTAAAGAGCACTATAGTTACAAGTCAGCTTAATTAAAAGTGGATAGGCTGGCCGCGGCAGCTTACACCTATAATCCTAATACTCTGTGAAGAGGAGGCGGGCAGATCACCTGAGGTCAGGAATTCAAGACCAGCCTGACCAACATGGTGAAACCCCACCTCTCCAAAACAAAAATTAGCTGGGCGTGGTGGCATACACCTGTAATTCCAGTTACTGGGAGGCTGAGACAGGATAATTTCTTGAACCCAGAATAAGAATCTAATTTTATGGTTAAACATTAAAATTGGGTAAATGTGTCTATAAGGTTTGTTTTTTGTTTTCAGACTGAGTATTGCTCTGTTGCCCAGGCTGGAGTGCAGTGGTGAAATCTCAGCTCACTGCAACCTCCGCCTCCCGGGTTCAAGCGATTCTCCTGCCTCAGTCTCCCGAGTAGCTGGGACTACAGGCACACACCACCACACCCAGCTAATTTTTGTATTTTTAGTAGAGATGGGGTTTCACCATGTTGGTCAGGCTTGTCTTGAACTCCTGACCTCATGATCCACCCGCCTTGGCCTCCCAAAATGCTGGGATTACAGGCTTGAACCACTGCGCCTGGCCATCTATAAGGTTTTATTAAAAATCGGGTTTAACATTAATAGTACATTAATGTAAAGGTGAAATTTGGCTTATTTGGTATAAAAATTATACAGGAAGCATTATCAACTGTGAAATGCTGTTTTGCTTTCTTTGGACTACGTGTGCATAAATGTGTTATTGGTATATGTTCCAAAGTAATGGGAAACTCCTATAATTCTAATATGACTTAGTATATGTTATTAATAATTATAATTGTCGTGAAATTTCGTGTGCCACAGAGGTAACCAAATGTCTTTATCAATTGTGGCTTTAATAGTGACTATCCTAAAACTTTCTATCATCCATAGAGAATTGTCTTGTTTTAATCCTCTTTAGAAGGTGGTTTATAATCAACTATAGAACTCTAGGCTGGGTGCAGTGACTCAAGCCTGCAATGTCAGCACTTTGGGAGGCTGAGGCAGGAGGATCATCAGGTCAGGAGTTCGAGACCAGCCTGGCCAACATAGTGAAACCCCATCTCTACTAAAAATACAAAAAAATTAGCTGGGCATGGTGAGCACCTGTAATTCCAGTTACTTGGGAGGCTGAGGCAGGAGAATCGCTTGAACCTGGGAAGCAGAGGTTGCAGTGAGCCGAGATCACGCCACTGCGCTTTAGCCCAGGCAACAGTGCGAGACTTCATCTCAAAAAAAAAAAAAAGAACTCTAGCAGGTGTTCTTAAATGCAGGTGTTCTGACAACTTTAGAGACTGTGACATCAGAATAGAGGAAAAAACTTTTAGAACTCTCATAGAGAGTCCTCTGTTGATTGATGATTTCCCGGTCGTTGGCTAGGGTGTTAAACAGTGTCTCTCGCTCTGGCACAAGTAGGTGCCTTTGTTTTTTCTTTTGTTCCAGATGCCGATCCCACTCCAAGTCTGGAACATCATCACATCTTGGACAGCAAATTTCATATACTGATGAAGGCACCGAATTTCCTGAAGCTGAGCTTCGCTCTTGGGATCCAGTGGTCTTCTATAAAGCAAATGGAGATATCCAGAGTCACCATTTATTTCATTTTGTTCTCTGGCTTCCTCAACACCAGCAAAGCCCTCAAAGTTGTTTTCAGGCTACTTATATCTCCATGAAGCGACTCTGTGGTCTCTTTAATCTCCAAAGGAAAGGTGTGCAGGTCATCTGATTGGGAGGATGCCTGGAAAGAAACACGCCGAGGTAGGCCAAGCTGAGGTGGAACAATGTCAAACAGTTTGGGAACCCAAAAAGCCTCAAGTTTTTAATTTAAGCTTTGGAGCAGTTTATGCCTCTGGGTATCACCGAAGGCAATGTAATTCTGAACTCTCTTCTCAAACCATGTCAGTGGTCTATAGCGGAAGAATCTACAATACCCAGGCTCTCTGGTTAGGAAGGTAATAAATGGGTTCCAACCCTAAATTCGTCTGGAACCTGCCCCTTCCTGTTCACCTCAAGTCTCACTTCATAGGGAATCCTTTCATAGCTAGTGTTTACTCCAGTAGGCTTCTCCTTTCATTCCTTGTACAATCTGCCTTGTTCTAACGGAGTCAGGAGCAGGAATATATCTTGGGGTCAAAACCATGACTTTCAATCTTGAACTGGAAGTTTCCCCTGAAGCCACAGGCTGGTTGCTAAGAGAAGAGACAGGGAAATGGCTTTTTTGTTTGTTTGTTTGTTTGTTTTTGTTTAGAGATGGAGCCGTGCTCTGTAGCCCAGGCTGGAGTGCAGTGGCATGATCTCGGCTCACTGCAACCTCCACCTCCCGGGTCCTGGTTCAAGCAATTCTCCTGCCTCAGCCACCCAAGTATCTGGGATTACAGACATGAGCCACCATGCCCAGCTAATTTTTGTATTTTTTAGTAGAGATGGGGTTTCACCACATTGGCCAGGTCTCGTCTTGAACGCCTGACCTCGTGATCTGCCCGCCTCGGCCTCCCAAAGTGCTGGGATTATAGGCGTGAGCCACCGTGCCCGGCTGGGAAATGGCTTTAACAGCCAGGGGTGACCCAGCAGTTCTACAGTGGTGCCAGGAGCCCATGGGGATTTAGCAGCCTCATTATAAAATCCACTCAACATTCACTCTACAAATACTTCTTAGAGAACCTGAGGGAAGGCACTTTGCAAGAGGATGTGAAAGGCATAGTGCTGAGTCAGTCCTACCTGGATTGTAGACACGTGGTCCAGGAACGAGCCTCAGCTTGTATCAACCATTCCCTTCTCATAGAGGCCTTGCCAGATCTCTCTCTTTTTTTTTTTTTTTGAGATGGAGTCTTGCTGTGTAACCCAGGCTGGAGTACAGTAGCAGGGTCATAGCTCACTGCAGCCTCGACCTCCCAGGCTCATGTGATCCTCCCACCTCAGCCTCCTGAGTAACTGGGATCACAGGCCACACCACCATGCCCAACTAACTTTTTTATTTTTTGTAGAGATGGGGTCTCATTATGTTGCCCAGCTGGTCTCAAAACTCCTGGGCTCAAGTGCAGATCTCTGAATCTAAAGTAGCCCCCCGGCCAGGTATGGTGGCCTCTAATCCCAGCACTTGGAGAAGCCGAGGTAGGAGGATCATTTGAGCCCAGGAGTTCAAGACCAGCCTGGGCAGCATAGTGAGACCCCATCTCTGTGAAAAATGTAAAAATTAGCCAGCTGTGGGTGGTGGGTGCCTATAGTCCTGGCTACTTGTGTGGCTGAGGCAGGAGGATCACTTGAGCCATGGAGTTGTAGGCTACAGTGAGCCATGATTGTGCCACTGCATTCCAGCCCTGGCAGCAGAATGAGAACCTGGCTCTTTAAAAAAAAAATAATAATCGAAAACTTTTTGAAGTAGCCCCTCACCACACTATTACTCTGTTTTATT
The DNA here is from genome assembly GCF_030222135.1 of Aotus nancymaae. Lineage (NCBI taxonomy): Eukaryota > Metazoa > Chordata > Mammalia > Primates > Aotidae > Aotus > Aotus nancymaae. The sequence goes on along the minus strand of NW_026988484.1, from coordinate 1,324,833 downwards.
TTTCCTTAGGACGTTCATAGCCATTTGAAAATAAATTTTTATATATTTACTAGCTTTGAATTTTTAACTCAACAAGTACTTGGCTATCTTGTGACAGGGTCTGCTCTAAACATTGGAGATGCAGAGCTGGGCCTGGTGGTATGTGCCTGAAGTCTGAGCTATTCAGGACGCTGAAACAGGAGGATCGCTTGGGAACAGGAGTTTGAGACCAGCCTGGGCTATATAGCGAAACCCTGTCTCTAAACAAACGAAAAGTCACAATGGAGATACATACATAGTGCGTGCGTGCACACTCACACAGACACACACACACACACAAAATCCAAAACTAAACAACAAAGAAAGCTAGGAGTGTCGTGGAGATAAGACAAACTAGAGCAGGTTAAGAATCAGTGAGAGTGGGATAAAACCAGTTGTGCAATACGGAGTGGCTGGGACAGGTCTAGTAAGACAATTAGTTATGTTTTGGCATGGACTTAGAGCACTTAAGGACTCATCTAGTGGAGATCTGAGGCAACAGTATATCACACAGAGAAAACACCCAGGGCAATGGAACTGACAGAGCATCCTGGGGTGTTTGAGGACCATCAAAGAGGCCCAGTGCAGGCCGGGTACAGTGGCTCACACTTGTAATCCCAGCACTAGGGGAGGCCGAGGTGGGTGGATCACCTGAAGTCAGGAGTTCGAGACCAGCCTGGCCAACGTGGTGAAACCCCATCTCTATTAAAAATATAAAGATTAGTCAGGCACGGTGGTGGTCGCCTGTAATCCTAGCTACTCGAGAGGCTGAGGCACGATAATCACTTGAACCCGGGAGGCGAAGGTTACAGTGAGCCGAGATCACGTCACTGCACTCCAGCCTAGTGCGGCTGGAACTGAATATGCATGGAAGTTGGACAGATAAATGGAAACAGACTGTGTAGTCTTTTATGCCAGTGTAGAGAGGTTGTAATATGTTCCTACATGTTCAAAAATGTACCTGGGGTTTTTTGTAATACGGTCTGGTAAGAAACTCAGATATGCAAATGATTGCCAGGAAGGAAGAACTCTAAACTCACAGAGTCTTAGAAACAGTAGGCAAAACAGATCCTGCAGGGCTATGTGAGAAGCACCAGGGTGGTGTAGGAAGAAGAAACAAGAAGCGAAAGCAGAGCCCAGATCCTTGATTGTGTTTTCCACAGGAAAAGAAAGGCAGGGCTGGGTAAACAGAAAAGGATTTGCTAGTTTGAATAAAGTTGGTAGACTTTGGGGTCTAGGGCCTGTCCCTGCCTGCCTAGTACCTGGCCCTGGAGTCATTAGGGCAAAAAGAAATTGTCTCCTGTCAGAACCAGAAAGAGGAGATGATTCATATTAGGTGAGTCTGGATTTGTTAGTATGCAAATAAAAGCCATGGTTCAGAGTGAGTCATTTAGTCATCAGTTAACTGTAAATGGCAAGGCCCCAAATTCCATAGCATCGAGAATGCAGAAAATAAGAAAATATAGCTCATACACTGTGAAATGCGTAGTCATCACGGGGTTTTGAGCTGAGCTGTGATGTCTTCTGATCTGTTTTAAAAGGATCACTCTGGGTACTATATGGAGATTAGAATGTGGGAGGGCAAGAAGGAGAAGTCCTGTTAGGGAGCTCTGGCTGCCTAACGTGCAAGGCGGAGGATAACTTAAGCCAATGTAGGGAGAGGGGAGGTGGTTTACCACAAGGTACAAATAACAGATCAAGGAGAACAATAAGTAATTAAATCGACCGGAATATATGGAAAAGTATGAATGGCTTTATGGGATGGATTGTTGTCTCTAAATCTGTCCATACCCCACACGAGCTGCTCCAGTGGCTCAGCCTGTTCTTGATGATACTGTTGATATATCTTCTATAATGTTACACTAAACGTCGATGCTCAGGAAATACGATTGTTTTGCTGTAAGACAGTCTAGGCCAAAGCCAGGGCTTGGGTTATACAGGAAAGTGTGAACTCATCAGGCTTCAGTTGCTCAGATGCTATACATTCTAAAGAAAGGAATGGCCCTTGACCAGCTCCAGGAAGACAGTCTCTGAGTTTCTGGAGTTAAGAGTAATTATTAAGCCTGAGACCATAGGCCTTGATGTATCAATTTGACAAGATGATTTATTCTAAGAATATTGTTACTGAAAAGGGGTCCCAATCCAGACCTCAAGAGGGTTCTTGGATCTCGCACAAGAAAGAATTTGGGGTGAGTCCATAAAGTTAAAGCAAGTTTGTTAAGAAACGAATAAAAATGGCTGCTCCATAGGCAGAACAGCAGTTTGGGCTGCTGGACTAAGGCTACTTACAGTTATTTCTTGATAATATGCTAAATGAGTGTTGGCTTATTCATGAGTTTTCCAGGGAAGGGGTGAGCAATTCTCAGAGCTGAGGGTCCCTCCCCTTTTTAGACCGTATAGGGTAACTTCCTGACATTGCCACTGCATTTGTAAACTGTCGTGGTGCTGCTGAGAGTGACTTTCAGCATGCTAATGCGTTATAACTGGTACATAGTGAACAGTGAGGGCGACCGGAGGTCACTTGGTTTTGGTGGGTTCTGGCAGCTTCTTTACCACAAGCTGTTTTATCAGCAAGGTCTTTGTGACCTCTATTTTGTGCCAGCCTCTGGTCTCAACCTGTGACTTAGAATGCCTGAATTCCTGGGAATGCAGCACAGGTTTCAGCCTCATCTTACCTGGCCCCTGTTCAAGACGGAGTTGCTCTGGTTCAGATGCCTTTGACAATATTACTCATGGTGAATGCTGGATTTTGCATGCCTGAGGCCCTGGGCCACACTGTATGTTTGCTTTCTGCAAGGGCTCTATAGCTATGACTATGTAAATGACCCTCCATAAAAACCCCAGAAACGAAGGCTTGAGTGAACTTCCCTGCTTATAATACCGTGAACGTGTTGTCACACATCTTTGCTGGGAGAATTAAGTGTGTCCCTATATGACTGTAATGGAGATAACACCCAGAGTTTTGTGCCTGGTTTCCGGCGGACTTCATTCTGTGTGATTTTTCCCCTTGGTGATCTTGGTCTATATCCTATAACAGTTTTTCTGAGTCTTGTGTGTACTTCTAGGAAATCATGAAACCTGAGGTAGTATGAGTAAACCCTGAATAATAAATAACGTAAAATGTCAAAATGATTTAGACCATTCATCCACTTACCTATTTAGCAAATATCTGAATATTAGCTACTGACTAGGAACTATGTGCATGGAACAATTAGGATAAAATCCATTGGTCTTTTGAAGCTGAAAATCTAGTTGGGCATAAGAGTTATGTAAGATGAAAGATAGTAAATTAGGCACCTCCCAGACCAGATAAAGGCAAAGGATTGGCCATGTAATATTTGGGAGGTTTTCTTTTTTTTAAGAGATGGGGTCTCACTTTGTTGCCCAGGCTGGTCTCAAACACCTGGGCTCAAGTGATCCTCCTACCTTGGCCTCCCGAAGTGTGAGATTACAGGTGTGAACTACCATACCTGGCCATGATTTGGTTTTTATCCCAAGAGTTAAAGGAAGCCATAAAACATTTTAAGGAAACGTAGTGTGGGCACAGCGAGGGGGAAGTAGAGCACTATTAAATCTGAGATGGTTCTCTGGTTTCAGCTTAGAGAATGGATTGAAGAGAAAATGTGGTAAAAGGAGACTCAGTAAATTGAAATGACAGATGACTGGATGGACTAGGAAGAGGTGTTAGATTGGAGAGAAGTGGAAATACTTGAGAGACATTTAATACTTAAAAACGACAACTTTCTGATTGCATATGAGGGAAGAAGAGATTGAGATAACCGTGGTGAGCTGGAAATTTCTGGCCTAGGTAACTAAACAGTGCCATGTAGTAAGGATGGAAGACTGAAGTAGATCAGAGTCAGGGAGAAGCATTTTATTGATCTTATTTACATCAGGTAAGGAATGAGGTATCTTTGAAACATTTATGTGACGATAGCAAGAAGATAACTGGCAATTCAGGTCTAGAGCTGTAAGGACAGCTCAAGACTGGGGCATGATATTTTCAATGCCTTCGAAGTCAGGAAGATAACTGAAGCCAAGGGCACAGATGAGGCCTGGGGACACACCATACGAGGCAGAAGAGCCTTGGACAAAACCTTCAGGTACTTCAACATTAAGTGGACAGCTAGATATGGATGACTGCACAAAGAAGGGAGAGAGGGAGGGAACGAACGAGGAAAAAGATGTCACAGAGCCAAGGAAAGAGAATATATTTCAAAAACTGAGTATTAGACACAACGAAATTCTATAGATGGCCCAAGAAAGACAAGGACTTGTGATTTATAAGCGTGAAGTCACTTCTGACCTTAGTCACAGTTTCGGAGAAGGTGGCACTGTAGCAAGGAGTTTCACAAAGAGTAGAGGTTTGGGAAGTGGAGAGAAATAAAGCAAGAAAGAGGCAATGGAGGAGTGAAAATATTACACAGGAGGAAAACAGCTCCAAGAGGCTCCTCTGTTAAAGGAGAGGGAGGAAAGGACAAATCATCAAGCTGGAGAAGCCCATACACACCTAGGAAAGATCATAGTGCTGGTGTCTGACACTCAGGCAGAAGTCAGTTATGCAAAGATAACTTAGGAAGGGTCAAAGTGACAAAAGAACATGCAGATGAAAAACAGGCTTGTAGGTGGCCATGATGACATCTAAGGCAAATGTCAGGAGGAAACTCAAGACTGCATAGGAGGTGATCACTGCTTACGTGCGATTGCAGGGATCAACAAGAGACAAAGTGAGAAGAGAACACTTCAAACGTGTCATTTTACCCAAGAGCAGGGACATGGGATGGCACTGGGAAGAGCGAAAGTAGCAAACAGATACGTTGAAGGCTGTACGATTCTAACACTGTAGGTCATAAGAGTGAATGCAGACGCCTGAGGATATCAAGAAAACAAATGATGTCGGTAGGACTGAAAAGTGACAAACAGAAAGACATTTCTTCCTTCAAACGTCAAACAGTTTGGAGAAATGACAGAGACAATAATGTTTGTGTAGCTGGGGCCCCAGCTAGTTGTGCTTTGCCGTTTTCAGAAGCGTCCAACAGTAAGAAGGGCATCTGGAACTATTTTTCTAAAGTCTTTTTTTTTGAGATGGAGTTTCCGCTCGTTACCCAGGCTGGAGTGCAATGGCGCGATCTCGGCTCACCGCAACCTCCGCCTCCTGGGTTCAGGCAATTCTCCTGCCTCGGCCTCCTGAGTAGCTGGGATTACAGGCACGCGCCACCATGCCCAGCTAATTTTTTGTATTTTTAGTAGAGATGGGGTTTCACCATGTTGACCGGGATGGTCTCGATCTCTTGACCTTGTGATCCACCCGCCTCGGCCTCCCAAAGTGCTGGGATTACAGGCGTGAGCCACCGCGGCCGGCTTTTCTAAACTCTTGACTACTGAGATCACTGGGATCCTACCAATGCAGTGGTCCCTTGAATGTCTGGTTCCTAGTAATTCACCTAAGCAGTCCCTCCTTGGCATTGATCCATCCTCTAATCCGTGGTTCTATATCATGCCTGATGCAGATACCCAGTACTCTAGAAATTACATGGGAATGTAACTTCCATGTAATGGATTGAGTAGGCATTTTGAAAGGCCAATTTTATTATTCAGATATGGTGAGGCCAACAGATCAGGAGATACTGCCATTAAAATACTTGGCTATTGGCCAGGCACAATGGCTCATGCCTGTAATCCCAGCACTCTGGGAGGCCAAGGCAGGCAGATCACGAAGTCAGGAGATCGAGACCATCCTGGCCAACATGGTGAAACCCCATCTCTACTAAAAATATACAAATTAGCTGGGTGTGGTGGCACATGCTGGTAATCCCAGCTATTTGGGAGGCTGAGACCGAAGAATTGCTTGAACTAGGGAGCTGGAGGTTGCAGTGAGCCGAGATGGCACCACTGCACTCCAGTCTGGCAACAGAGTGAGACTCCATCTCAAAAAACAACAAAAGAAAGAAAAAAGAAATACTTAGCTACATAGAGTTCCCAAGAAAGGGGCACACATGAGGCAGTACCACATGGGGAAGCACCAGGATCGGAAAAGCAGGAGCAGGGGAAAGCATGGGCAAGAGCTCACTGTGCTTCTGCAAGTAAGAATGGTCAAGACAGGGTAAGCAAGCTAAGCAGGGTTAGGTTTCGCTTTTTGATTTTTTTTTTTTTGAGACAGGTTCTCATTCTGTCACCTAGGCTGGAGTACAGTGGTACCATTGTAGCTCACTGCAGCCTCAACCCCCGGGCTCATTTAATATTCCCACCTCAGCCTCCCAAGTATAGGCATACACCACCATGCCTAATTATTATATTTTTTATAGAGATGGGGTCTCACTATGTTGCCCAGGCCGTTCTCAAATTCCTGGATTCAAGCGATCCTCCCACTTAAGCTTCCCAAAGTCCTGAGATTACAGGCCTGAATTTCATTAGGGACTGTCCCTATTTGCTTAATATTTGACCCTGAAGTGGTTAGGACAGGAAGATAGTGGCTCCATGTGTGAGGCCTTGATAAAGGGGGTGGTAGAAGGGAATGGGCACTGAATTGTTTGGTTGCATATGAAAGGCACATACCCAGGTGAGACCTTTGCTACCACTTAAAATTATCTAGTCCTGGGATGGGCAGTCGGTCAGGATCAGCAAGGCCCCACTTGCCAAACAGCTGAATAGCCAGTGCAAGCTCATGCCTGTAATCCCAGCACTTTGGGAGTCTGAGGTGGGAGTTTTACTTGAGCCCAGGAGTTTGAGGCCGCAGTGAGTTATGATTGCACCACTGCACTCCAGCCTGAGTCACAGTGAGACCCTATCTCTAAACAAATAAAGCCAGCATAATAAAAACACATGTGAATACATGGATCTCCAATTAAAATGAGGCAGAGTAGCTATGAATGTCCCTTCCAGCAGGTAAGAGCAAGGACAGAAAGTAGAAGCAGGTAGTCTGTCTCCTAGGTCCACACTCCTGACACTGCTGCAAAAGAGGCAAAAGAAACTGTCCATTTACAATTTAGCTGAGAATATTCAATTGTGATATATGAAACACAGATTTTGCTATGAGCAAAAATAATCCATTTCTTATCAATCATTAAAAATCTTCAATCCTCCAAATTAAAATACATCACTGAGCATTGTGGAGCCCCCTCAGGTTCCCACAATGGAAAGGCTGGCTGTGGGCCAGAGTCTGAGTACAAAGAGGAGCTACACACACGAGACCAGATTTCTCAAGGTCTCTAGCGCCATGTCTCTGTCAGGGCCCTCTCAGCTGGCGCCAACTGCTCTCACTTCCTCCACGTGAAACTCACAGACAGATCCATGAAAGTAACTAAGCCTGGAACGACATATTCTTTAATCTCAAATTATCCACATCTAATGATACAGGAATTATTAGGAACCCCATATTCTTCAACTATCTCTGTTGTGGCCAGAACCACAGAGATAGCAAGAACAAAGAGTGGATGAGAAACCGATGTATGTGCTACTGAAAGAACATGGCATTTACCTACCCATCACATCTTCGCCAAAATAAAAGCCAACAAAGGTGTATTTGCAAGTCAAACCACCTGAAGCATATCTATGAAAGATACTAGGCAGAGGCAAGATCCTTTTGCACAAGACTTCCTCTGTTCCCTGTCATCACTGAATTAAACCTGGCTAGTTTGTTAAGTATTTTCACTGTGATTTTTTTTTCTTGGTTATAATAGTTTACAGGTATATAAGCCTTCATTTCAAAGCTATAGTTTTTGTTCTAGAAAATTTTATTTGCTTAATGTTACAGAAATGTAAGCTAACTCAGCATTTTTCCACTTAAGTTACTGTGAAAAAGAGACAACACAGTAGGCCAGAGACTGCTACTGTCTGATCCTGCGAGGTTCACCCTTGGCTGCAGTCTGGGATTTTAGGTTTTGGGAGGTTTCCCATTGTTCCCAGTAATGAGAAGTAGCTCCATGTGCCTAAATTGTCTGTGTAAACAATGTGGCTTACGCTTAATACCTCCTATTCTTCTGGAGGTCTAGAATTATGCTATGTGCTAGAAAATGAGTCCAGTACTAACTCGGAGCAATGGGTGCCCAATAAGACTTTCTGGAACACATCTCACACATGTTGTTCTAAGTCCCAGATGGAGCTTCAATTAAGCACATCCTGTGTGATTTATATTGAGATAAGATCCTCGAAGATTGTGCCTGGTTTCTTCTGGACTTCAGTTTGAGCCTTTTCCTTTTACTGAGTTTGCTTTGGATTCTTTCAGCGGGGTAAATCACAGCCATTGAGTATGACAAAATGCTGAGTCCTGTGAGTCTTTCTAGCAAATCATCAAATCTGGAAGGGGTCTTGAGGACTCCAGCAGTCATTCATTCTGATTTCTAAAATTGTGTACATAGGTCCATAAAAGTCCATGTAGTTTCTCTTTGAGGTCAAGGTATGCCATATATGGTGCCACCTATATGCACAGCTTTGTGGTAAACATGGTAGGGAAACTAAAAATTATAATAATAAAAATACTCTGCTGTGTATGGCCATTCACCAAAATACACATATATATTGAGGGTCTACTAAGGAACAAAAAGGAATGGGGCAGTGGTTGGACATGGGGATGATAAAGGAAAAGGAAATGGCCACAGTGTGTCTGGTTTGAGTAACCAGACAGAAATGAGGGGGACTAACTGATGTTCTTCAGGCATCTCAAACCACCTAAAACCACATGCATGCCTTAGCCCTTCTCTACTCCTTCTCCCCACCCGCTCCCACATTTCCTCAAACCCAGATATTCTCTGTCTTTTCTACAGTCACAACAGCTTATGCAGGCATTAAAGAGTGAGTTTGGTTTATCTCATTTGCTTGAAAGAATGGACAAGATGTACTATCAAATGAGAATGTATTATAAATAAATGAGCACAGTTTGACCCATTTTAGTAAAAATAAGTGGTGACCAGGAAACAAAAACCCACCTTATGAGAAGCAATAAAGAGGTAAAGACATGGATTCTGAAACCAGTGTCGTGGCTTCCAATCTCCAAACCCAAATCTCATAATTGTGACAAATTCCTTAATCTTTCTGTACCTCAGTTTTTTCATTTGTTAAAGGGAGAAAATAACACTGTGCACCACATGGAGCTGTCATAAAGGTTAAAAGAGCTGATGCATGTAAAACATTGAAAACAACGTCTGATACACAGTAATATGTAGTTTTTGTTCTCTTATGATGATTATGGGTGCATCTCCATGGCCAAGGTCATGGCCACACGATACGTGCATATAGGCTCAGTGAGTACAAATACAGAAAAGGCGTGGAATGATGACCAGTGGGTAATGACATGAGAAACGTCCAACCTGGAAACATGGATTTGGGGAAACTCTGTAGATCACTGAGAGTAAAGTGTCTTCAGCGCAAAGTAACTCACTCATAGGGTGAATGACAAGTTAGACAACAGCAAGGATCACGACAGATGGTGGGAAGTAAAGTTGTTTTACAGACGGAAGAAAGACACAGACCCTAAAAAGGAAAATGAAAGGAATTCACAGAGGCCAGGAAAGGACCTTCAAGTCAGAGATTCAGCAGTAGAGAGGTCCAAAAAGAGAGCCGGGGGAGGGAAAGCGGGTCAAAAGGGACTTCTGTGAGACCTGCTTAAGTCAGGCAAGAGTGGTGGAAGTTGCCATTTAGAAGTATCTGGGGAGTAAAAGAAAATGTAAAGGGGTGGGGACAGGTAGTGCACAGAACAGTTACTCAGGGCATGTGTGTGAGAAAAAGAAGGAATAAGCAGAGCTTGACAGGCAAGGAAGGATGAAATAGGTTGGAAATGAGGCTTGAAATATGAAAGCTATAGATTATGGGAAAGAAGTTGGTTAATAAGGAGAAGACTAAACAACAGAGTATGAAAAACAGAGGATCAGGCCCGGCGTGGTGGCTCACGCCTGTAATCCAAGCACTTTGGAGGCCAAGGCGGGCGGATCACCTGAGGTCGGGAGTTCAAGACCAGCCCGACCGACATGGTGAAACCCCATCTTAAAAAAAAAAAAAAAGAAAAACAGAGGATCTAGACAAGTTTGGTTGGGGACGGGTATGTGGATCTAATAACAAAGGGTTCAAGCAATCTTAGAAGAGGAATGATCCCTTCTCCACTGAGGATATAACGAGGCTTACAGAGCTGGAGAATTTTACATACAACCTTCCCCTGGAATACACAACTCCGAATGATATGCAGATCACCCTCAGTTATAAGATCTGTTAACAGAAATATTTAAGGATCCCAGTATAAAAGACTACAGCACTTCTACTCCTCCAAATAATTTAGGATTTCTATTCAAATACTGAGACAAACCACCAGAAAACTATGACTTTGGAACTTAGTTTTGTCTGTTTTCTGAGTTCTTTAGTATTAAGAACTAAGCAAAGAAATAAAAGATGTACAAAAGAACCAAACAGAAATTAAACAACTGAAAAATACAAAACCCAAAATGAAAACTCATTGGACAAGCTCAACAGTAGACTACATATGGCAGAAAAAAGAATCCGTGAGCTGAAAAAAAGTCAATAGAAATTAACCAACATGAAAAAAAGGGGAAAAACAGACCAGAAAAAGGGGGTAAAAATGAAAGCACAAGAGACCTGTAAGACAGTAACAAATCACTGGAGTTCCAGAGAGGAGAAAGAGTAGGGGTGAAAAAATATTTCGAGAAATAATGGTTGAAAATTCCCAAATTTGGCAAAAGGCATAAACCTACAGATCAAAAAGCTGAAGAAAAACTCAAAAAAATTCCACGTCACACACCTCATAACCAAACTTGTAAACACTACAAAAAACAAAACAAACAAAAAAAACCCACTTTGAACGCAGGTTGATAAAAATGACACGCTTACAAACTAGGGAACGATGGTTCAAATGGTAACAGATTTCTCATCTGAAACCATAGTGGACAGAAGGAACAAATGTGTTTCTCAAATACTAAAAGAACTACAGACCTTAAATCCTATATCCCACAAAAATATCCCTCAGGAATAAAGGGAACATAAAGACCCTTTTAGAGAAAGGAAACCAAAGAACACCTGTCACCAGCAGACAGAGCCTAGAAAAAAGGCTACAAGTTCACCAAACAGAAAATGTTAATAGAAGGTGGCTGTAATGTCAAGAAAGAGGAATAATGGAATGGGTAAAGAGATCAACAAGCAATACTCCCTGTGACTTTTCTAAGATATATTTGACAGTTGAAGCAAAAATTACATTTTCCAACATGGTGCTCCATTTTGAAGAGGAACTACTTTAGACAATTATATTAACAGGCAAGGTAAAGGGACCAATGGAAGTAAGGTTTCTGTACATCTAAGTGCTAAACTTTTCATAGCATTAACAGTGATTATGTTACATATGTACAGTGGACTACCTAAAGCAACCACTAAAAAATTAATACAAAGAAATATATTTAAAACACTACAAATATATCAAATGGAATTCTAAAAAATGTTAAAAGACCAAAAAAACCCCCAAAAAACCAAAAAACCCAAGGAAAAAAACAACAGGAAACACACACACAAAAAATCATAAAATAGCAGACATAACACTAACATAATTACTGTAAACTTAAATGGTCCAAATATACCAATAAAAGACAGAAGTATGCAAACTGAGGTCAGGCAGAGTGACTCAGACCTGTAATCCCAGCACTCTGGGAGGCTGAGGCAGGCAGATCACCTGAGGTCAGGAGTTCAAGACCAGCCTAGCCAAAATAGTGAGACCTCCTCTTTACTTAAAATACAAAAATTAGCTAGGTGTGGTGGCGGGTACCTGTAGTCCAAGCTACTTGGGAGGCGGCGGCAAGAGAATCGCCTGAATCTGGGAGGCCGAGGTTGCAGACTGCGCCACTATACTCCAACCAGGACCACAGAGCAAGACTCTGTCTCAAAAAACAAAACAAAATAAAAACAAAAACAAAAAAACTGCATATAAATCACAACCCGAATATATGCTCTTCACAAGAAACTTACTCCAAATATAGTGATATAGATAAGGTTTTAAAAAGTATAAATCATGCAATCATTAACCAAAAATGTAAGAGTGACCATATAAGTATTAGATAAAGAAATGATAAAAGTATTAACAGGATCAATAAAGGACATTGCATAATTATAAAAGGGTCAATATACCAAGAATACCAAGCAAACCTACATGTGTATGTACCAAATAACAGAGCTTTACATTACGTGGAGCAAAAACTGATAGAACTTAAAGGAGGAATAGATAATTCCACAATTATAGTTCAGGACTTCAACATCCCTCTCTCAGCAATTGACAGAAATACTACACAGAAAATCAGCGAGGACGTAGGAGACCTAAATAACACCACAAACTAACAGGATCACACAAACATTTATAGAAACTTTACCCAGTGACAGCAGAACACACATTCTTTTCAAACAGTTATGTAAAACGAGACAGCCTATATCCTGGGTCATAAGGAAAAAAGTCAATAAATTTAAACAGTAACATCAAATTAAAACAAATTAGATATGAATAACAAATAAATAGCATGGAATACTCCAAACACTATTAAACAATATACTTCTAAATAATTCATGAGTTAGAGAATATGTCGCAAAAGGAATCAGGAAAACTTAGAACTGAGTAAGATAATCAAAAACATATTAAAACTTGTGGGATGAAACTAACAGCAGTGTAAGAAAAATGTATAGAACTTAAAGCTTATATTAAAAAAGAAAAAAGCCTTAAATCAATAACCTAAACATCCACCTCAAGAAACCACTGAGTCGAATACAATCAAAGCCAAGTAGAAGAAAGGACACAATACAGATCAGAAGAGATATCAGTGAAATTAAGAACAGAGAGTGAAGAAAAATTAGAGATATAAAGTGCTGTTTCTTTGAAATGACCAGTGAAATTGACGTAGGTCTACAAAGACTGACAATGATAAGTGATACATTTCCAATATCAAGAATACAACAAGGAACATAAGTACAGATCCTGCTGCCATCAAAAGGATAAAAGGTAATATTTAAAAGAATGCTACAAATTAGAAAATTTACATAAAATGAACAATTCCCTAAGAAAATCTATAAAAATTCATTCAATATGAAATACTCTGAATAGTTCTATAGCTATTAAATAAAATAAATACATAATTAAAAAGCATCTAAAAGTAAATCTCCAGGTCCCAACTTGTTCACTGGAGAATGCTATCGAACATTAAAGGAACAAATAACACTGATTCTACATACTGTCTTCCAAAAAAACAGAAGAGAATTCCTTCCAATTCATGTTGGGAGGCTATTTATCATCTAGACATCAAAACCAAATAACATTTATCATTATTACTCATGAAATTAGAGGAAAACTTCCTCAACAAAATACTAGCAAATGAAATACTGTAGCATGGTATATATACAAAATTATACTCCATGACCAAGTAGGGCTTATCACAAGGACGTGAGGCTGGTTCAATACTCAAAACTCAATCTATGTAATACATATCAACTGACTATAGAAGTAACAGCATATAATTAAATCAATTGATGGAGAAAAAGCATATGACAAAATTCAACACTTCTTAATAACAAAAAAATCCCAGCAAATTAGGAATACAGGGAAACTTTCTAAACTCAACAGGGAAACTCTTTGGAAGAAACGTTCAACATCATACTAATAGGAAACTGTCCTTTTGATTTGGGTAGAAAAAAAAGGAAAAAAAAAATAGAGAAACTGAACATTTCTCCCCTAATATCAGGAACAAGGCATGGATGACTTGCCACTCTTCATATTCAACATCACACTGGAAAGCCTACCTAGTACAGTAACATGAGAAAAGCGAATAAAAGGTATACAGATGCGAAATAAGAAAAAAAAAACTGTACCAAATTGCAAATGACATTTCTATGTTTAAAATCCTAAGGATTCTCCCAAAAGAAATGACAAGAAACAATGAGTTTAGGAAGGTTGCAAGACAGCAAAATAAGACTGAAAAAATAATTATGTTTCTGTATACTAGCCAGTATCATGTGAAGTTGCAATTTTGAATATCAATGCCATTGACAATCACTCAAAAAACTATGAAGCTATAAGTCTTATTTAAAATGTACAGGAGCTATATTGTGTAAAGTATAAAACAGTAATGAAATATATCAAAGAAGATTTAAATAAATGAAAAGATATGCCATGTTCATGAACTGAAAGGCTAATAAAGATGCCAATTCTCAACATATTGATCTACAGATTTAACTCAATTTCTATCAAAATCCAAGCAAGAATATTTTAAAAACAGAAAAACCAATCCTAAAGTATATGTGGAAAGCCGAAGAAACTAGGAATGCTAAATGAATTTTAAATAAAAATAGTAAGAAAGAAATCACATTACCCAATTTTGAGATTTACCATACAGCTACAGCAATCAAGTAAACCAAAAGATAGGAATCAAGAAAAATTCTGAGCGTTAGTGTTTAAATCCCATTAAAAAAGGATTTTAAAAATCAAAGACCTAAACAGTCTTAACTGGTGCAATAAAATATGCGCATTCACGTTTCCTTTTATCGTTAAATATAAAAGTATTTCATAACTCGAGCCTTCATATTTCTCTTAAAAACAAGTGCTTCCCAAGAGACAATGTGGTAGAACAAAGACATGATGTTCCCAGACCTTCCCTTACTTTCCTGACACAGGACAGAAACGTACACACAAGACAACAGTATAAAAGCAGCAGTGTTTGCATTTCCTTTTCTTTTCTATGTCACCTCTTTTTATAAAAATTCCTGAGACAACACTGCACTGTAAACTATTGAGAAAGATGGAGCTAAAGGTTTTCCTAAGTGCATAATAACCACTGGGTGTGTTTCCAGGATGAATTCAGATGGAGAATAAGGCTCTAAGCTGTGTGATTTTCTAATATGACTCCTTAGGTGACAGATAATATTCTGCAACAGGTTTTCTCACAGTGAAGACACCTGTGGGGTTTCTCTTTGGTATGGTTGATCAGAAGCCATGTAAGATGCTTCCTCTTGCAAAAGATTTTCCTCAGTGGTGACATTCAAAAAGTTTTTCCCCAATAAAAGTTCTTCAATGTTGACTGAGGTCTGCCCACTTGTGAAAGGTCTTCCCACATCTGTTACACTGATAGGATTTCTCCCAGTATGCATCCTTTGATGCTGAGTGAGGGATGAGCTGCGACTGAAGGCCTTTCCACATTCACTACACTCATATGGTTTCTCTCCAGTGTGGATGATGGAGTGTCGAATGAGGTTTGTGCTCCAGCAAAATGTTTTCCCACACTCGATGCATTCATAGGGCTTCTCTCCACTATGAATCCGCTGGTGCCTTGTGAGGCCTGACCTGCGGTTGAAGGCCTTTCCACACTCCATGCACTCATAGGGCTTCTCTCCAGTGTGGATGCTGAAATGTCGAATGAGGTCTGCCCTATTGCTAAAGGCTTTCCCACATTCTTTGCACTCAAAAGGTTTTTCTCCAGTGTGGGCCCTTTTATGCAAGATAAAAGTAGAGCAGTGGGTGAAGGCCTTTCCACATTCACTGCATACGTAAGGCTTCTCCCCAGTGTGAATCCGCTGGTGTCTCTTGAGGTATGATCGGTGGTTGAAAGCCTTCCCACACTCGAGGCACTCAAAGGGCTTCTCCCCAGTGTGGATGACATAGTGGTGAATGAGGGCTGCGCTCTCACAGAAGGCCTTCCCACATTCACTGCACTCATAGGGCTTCTCCCCTGTATGAGTCTGCTGGTGCCACATGAGGTATGACCTGTGTTTGAAGACCTTGCCACATTCGAAGCACTCGTAGGGATTCTCACCACTGTGGATAATGTAGTGTCTAATGAAACCTGGCCTATCTCGAAAGGCTTTGCCACACTCTTTGCACACAAAGGGTTTTTCTCCAGTGTGGCTCCTGTTATGCAAGACAAAAGTAGAGCGGTGGGTGAAGGCCTTTCCGCATTCACTGCACTTGTAAGGCTTCTCTCCACTGTGAATCCGCTGGTGCTGTGTAAGGTGTGACTTGCGGTTAAAGGCCTTTCCACACTCCATGCACTTATAGGGCTTCTCCCCAGTGTGGACCATGTGGTGTTGCAGGAGGTATGTACTCTTGCTAAAGGTTTTTCCACACTCTGTGCATTCATAGGGCTTCACTCCAGAGTGAATCCTCTCATGCCGAGCAAGCAGGCGTTTCTTGTTAAACACTTTTTCACATTCATTGCATTTAAAAATATTTTCCTCTTCCTGAATAACTGGATTTTTACCTGATCCATGTGAGTCACAGTCATGGACATCATCTCCTAAGGAGACTTGATCCTGTATAATCCTTGAACACACACTATCAGCTGTCCCTAAACCATCATGTTTGGGGCTCATTTTTCTAGGAAGTGTCTCCTTTTGGGACTCTATCCCTGGTTGCAAGTATTCTCCCTGCATTTCTGAAATCCCATCCTGATCCTTGGGTTGCCCCAACTGGAAGTCTCCTAAAGCTCCTTGTCTTAGTTGGCCCCAGAATGAGATTCCTTCAGACAAGGCTAGCTCGCAAGTGGTAGGTTCTGTGTTCTTGGGTTTTCCTTTGTCATCTGAAAGAAATCCAACACACAGGAGGGCCTGTTAGTAATGTAAAAAGAGAAGAAACGAAACCACCACTTCAGTAAAGAGAATGAAGTTATACATAGTGCCTTTATGTCTGTTATATTTTGCCATATTGAACCCCAGATATATAATTTGTTTCTTCTCTTTTCCTTGGATTTCTGACTCCTTGAAAAAGAGACCAAGCAGAGATATCAGGTGAGGGAACAGGGACTAGAGTGGAGCTATCACCTCAATTCGAGACTGAATATTTATGTAAACATAACTCATTATGGGTTCCTAAACAGTTTATCCTAAATAGATGACTCTGGCTGACGTCTGGTGGCACCAGAAAGACCAACCAGTGAGTAGAAGGTTAGGCCTCTGAGCCACAAGATACCAGCTGAACTCTGGAAAAGGAATGAAGGCTGGAAACTTCACATGGCAATGTGGGCAATGTCACGTGGGCAATGATTTGATAAATTGTGCTTACGTAATAAAGCTAAATAAACTCTAAAAACCAGAGCTTCAGTGGGCCTCGGGGGTTTGCCATGCTCTGTGCACATATTTTCACACATCATTGCTGGGTGGGTAACATGTCACTGAGGAAGCTTTGTGTTTGGAACATCTTCAGCCAGCTCCACATCCTGTGTCTCTTCTAATTTGTATGCTTTGTCTGTAATAAACATAACTATGAGCATAATAGGTTTTAGAAAATTTTGTGAGTCTTTTTAGCAAGTTATGAAACCTGAGGGTGGTTTCAGGAAATCCCTGAATTTGCAGTTGGAGTTAGAGGATTTGGGTAGACCTGAAAGTCCCGGAGGACTGTGTCCTCAATCTTGAGTTTGGCTAATCCTGGGAAAAACATCAAGACAGTTTTCCAATAGAAGGTACCCAATGAGGTAAGTCCTACTTGTCACAAGACAAAGTGGGAAAGACACTGTAGCCTTAGGAGACAGAATATACAAAGGAGCTATAGCACACGAGTGGATGGTGCTGATGAGAGTCTAGGGGAAAGATGAGGCAGAGGGGAACCGATTCCCAAGATTCTGACTAGGTGACAGCTGTGAAGAGCAGTGCCACTCCCAGGAAAGGGCTCATAAGGCAGTGGT
This sequence comes from Aotus nancymaae, assembly GCF_030222135.1. Classification (NCBI taxonomy): domain Eukaryota; kingdom Metazoa; phylum Chordata; class Mammalia; order Primates; family Aotidae; genus Aotus; species Aotus nancymaae. Next base: position 1,307,179 of record NW_026988484.1, on the reverse strand, counting down.
ACTGGCACAGACATAATGTAAACTGGGAATAAAGAAAAAGAGAGAGTTCAGAAATCCACTTAACATAGCTGGGGCTGTGGTAGATGGCAAGGAGGCACAGCACCTTAGTGATGAGAGACTACTAAGGAAACAGAGCTAGAAAAATTGGCTACCCACATGAGGAATGGAAATATTGTATTCTACCACATTCCGTACTGAAAACCAACTTCAGATCAATAAAGACTTAAATGCCAAATGGCAAGTTTTACACCTTACAATAAAATAAACAAGAATACCTTTTTGATATTGGGTAGGGCAACATTTTTTCCACAAGGCACAAAATAATCAGGTAAATAAACCATAAATCAGACTACACTATGTAAGAAACTAGAAACTCTAGTGAACAAAGGATACTTTAAAGAGAGAGGAAGGACAAAATTAAAAACTAGACAAATATACCTGCAGCAAATAAAACTGATAAAAGATAGGTATACAGAATGTATAAAAATCAAATCAAAAAGAAAGCCAAACAAGTTAACTGAAAAATAGGCATTTATCATCAAATAACATCTCACAGAAGAAAATCTAGATTGGCTAAGAATCATATGAGACACTAAACCACCTTACCAATGAGGAAAATGCAAATCAAGAGCACAAGAGATCCATTTGATAAGCAAAAACTGAGGGGCATTATAGTTTCAAGTACTAGACAGGATACGGATCAATGGAAACATCTAAAAATTCCTGAGAGAAATGTTTTGATATAGGTCCTTTAGAAAACAATGGGAACGATCTTGCAAACTAGAACATTTGCATAGTCCATAATCTAATTATTTCACTCCAGAAACATTAAAAATGTGCCCCTACACATGTGAAAGATGAACAACATATATGAATGTCCATAGCATCACTGATTATGGAGGATAAAAACATGTAAACAATTAAATACTCAGACAGTGAATGAATATAGGAATACATTGTGAACCATGAACATTTAATTGTTTTATTTTCTTCAAGGGTAAGGAAGTTGAGCATATTTTTACGTTGAGTACAGAAAGGATGAAGTTACAAAACAGGCAGAATGTAAGTGAAGAAAACATGTCCATGAAAAGGTGTGATGTAAACTCTTGAAGAAACTGACCGTGGCCAAGGGCAAGACCTCTTCCACCAGGGGAAAAGAAAAGCTACTGATAGGAGAGGTTGAGATGAATGTGTAAGGGCTGCTGATCAGACAATGTAAGTAGATGATACTGTCAACGTGAAAACCTGCTGATGCATCATCAGCAGTCATATGCTGAGACACTGGTGGATGGGGAAGTATTAATTGTCTGGAACAAGGTCTGAATGCTGGAGTACCCCATGCAGGAAAAAGAGCTGACCAGCGGCATAAAGCAGATACAAATATTAAGTTTTGGGAATCTATTAGCATCCCCTAGAAAAAAGATGGTAAGAACTTAGAATAAGAGCACAAGTAGAGCAGGTGTGGTGGCTCATGCCTGTAATCCCAGCACTTTGTAAGACGAAAGCAGGCGGATTACCTGAGGTCAGGAGTTCACGACCAGCCTGGCCAACATGGAGAAACCCCTTCTCTACTAAAAATACAAAATTAGTTGGGCGTGGTGGTGCATGTCTGTAATCCCAGCTACTCGGGAGGCCGAGGCAGGAGAATCGCTTGAACCTGGGAGGTGGAAGTTCTGCTGAGCCAAGATTGTGCCACTGCACTCCAGTCTGGGCAACAAGAGTGAAACTCCATTTAAAAGAAAAAAAAAGCAGAAGGATAGGTCTGATGGAGGTGGTAGAAGGATGAATTCAGGAGACATATATAACGTGAAATCAAAAGGATCTAGAGATGGCTGGATGCAGGGACTCATGTAGGAGGTGGAGGGGTTGACCTGTCTGAGGCTGGGTCCAGTCCCCAATAATCTGCCTGGATGGCAAAACCATTCACTGAAACTTGGGAGGTGGCAGGAACGAGCATCGTCATGGGTTCCTTCTTAGGCATGTTGAGTTTTGTGCTTTTCAAATTTTCAAGTGGAGATGTGGCACTGAGGAGGGAATGATCTGGAACAGACTCTGAAAGGCTAAAAAGGGATTGCACAGACATTCATGGACTGGATGAGCAGCTCAAGGGACCTGTGCAGGCAGAGACCAAGGCTCTGCAATAGCACCAATCCACACACCTGACAGACGGTCTCAGTGCCCTCAGCAGCCTAGGTGTGGGACAGAAAGGTCAAATGTCACCTTGAGGTTTTTGGAAAACAGGCAATACAGGAAGAAATGGGAAAAGGACTGCTTCTTAGTGTCTGACTGACACTCACGGGACGGGTGGAAGGAGAAGGTGGGAAAGGCTGGTAGGCAGAATATAACTGGAAAGAGACATTGGGAGAGAAAGAAAGGCCCTATTCCCCAGAGTTCAGAAGAAAATGTGACACAGCATCACTCTTTAGGGTTAATAATGACATTGTGATGAGTCACTTACTATCAGAAACTATGAAGCTTTATGCATTAATGTATTGAATAATTACATCTTCAAACCGCCCAATGGCATAAAAATATTTTTTTCTTTTTTTAAACAAAAATAATTTCTAATAGCATTTTTCAGGAACGGACTGAGTGTAGTGGACAGAGTAGGTGCTCACCAAAGCATCTGCTCTTCTCCTTGCACAGGCAGCTCAGCCACAATTCCTAGACTCACGAGCCCAAGTACAGTCAAACGCCCAGTTCCCATGCATGAAATACGGGGGGAGATGGTATTTCTGGAAGTGGGTGTGACTTCCCTTATTCCCTTAATTCTCTACCAGCAAGAGGATGTCAGGACAACCTGAAAGCAACAGGTTAATGACAGAAGGGCCCTGAGTCCTGAATAACTGTGTGGTAGAGAATTCCCTGCTGACCCACACAGACCTCAGTATGAGTGAAAAAGAATTTTCATATGTGAACCATTTAAATTTTGGAGTTTGTTGGATATAGCAGCTGGTGTTAACTTAGCCAAACTCATATACAAACTTCACTAGGGTCACAGAGTAGGTGACTGGGAAACCAGGTTTCAGGCCCACAAGGTTGAAGCCCCAGGACCAATCTCAGTTCATATACCTCACTCCTCCCCAGGAGTGCTGACAAGTGTGATAGGGCTGGGAGGACAGAGAAACCACAGGTCAAACGGCTCCAAGGCTCCCAAACCCTTAGAGAAGCCATAGTGAGAAGCTTCCCAAGAGATCCCAGGGCCAGTGGTCTCCTCACAGTCTCAAACCTGCAGGGATTCCCACTTGCTCAGATCTTGGCTCCTACCTGGACGGGTGCCTTGGGAGAGGTCTTCCTTCCTGGTCCAGGGCTCCTGCCCATGCTCTAGGTGGTAGATCAGCTCAGGTCTGGGAACAGGACACCCTGTTTATGGAGAAAGAAAGTGGACACATGGATGTTGGTGAAAGGAAATACAGACCTACAATCTAGGCTGAGACTTCAGGATGGGGACCAGACCTTGGAATGAAGTTGCTCCTGTGCATGGGAACAAAAAGCTGGCATGTGACCTGGAAACCAAGAGCAGGCCATGTCATGCTGCCATGGAGTCTCTACTCCTGACAGTAAGTAAAAAACTAGTACTTATAGGATATAACCATGTCCAGGGGACTGTGTCAAGCATTTAAATGCATTATATCATTTCAAAAGTGAACAATATTTATGGAATACCTTAGAGAAAAGTGATATACTTTAAATATTAAATATTGATTTTCATTCAAAACAAGGTATGTGTCTTCATTGATCTAAGTCTTTTTTTTTTTTTTTTTTAACATCCTAAGCAAGGTTTTATAATGTTCTTTCTCTAAACCACAGACTCAATGAGTCTGTCACCTAGGCTGGCGTGCAGTGGCATGATCTCAGCTCACTCCGCCTCCCAAGTAGCTGGGACTACAGGTGTGTGCCACCACACCTGGCTAATTTGTTTTGTATTTTTAGTAGAAATGAGGTTTCACTATGTTGGCCAGACTGGTCTTGAACTCCTGACCTCAGGTGATCCACCCGCCTCGGCCTCCCAGAGTGCTAGGATTACAGGTATGTGCCACGGTGCCCAGCCATTAAATGAGGATTCTAGTTGAGGATTACCTCACAGTATCCCCAGGAAGTCCATATCATAATCAACACCATTTTGTTGACAAAGAAACCCAGGCTCAGGAGGTAAAGTGATTTGCTAAAGAGCACACAGCTGGTGAATGGCTGAGTCAGTAAGGAACTGGTCCTGCCATCCTGTGCTGTTTAACCACAAAGCTCCACAACGCTGCCCAGGAAGTGCCAGGTCCAGGCATGCCAATGACAATAATTGTGATGAGATGACAGTAACAGTGCTGGTGGCGAGAGAGATTGCAAGGGCTCCCTGCACACAGCCTGGTCTCCCAGGTGCTGTTCTGAGCCCTTTTCATGTAATAACCCTTGACCCTGACAATAGCCCTGGGATGCGAATACGTTAAGTCCTCATTTGAACAATGAGAACACTGAGGCACAGACAAGTTCGGTAACTTGCCCAAGGCCACAGTTTTTAAAGAACACAGCTGGGGCTGGACACCAGGGTTCTGGCTCTAAACCCTAGTCTCCCAAGCACCACACTAAGGAGGAAACCGTGAGCACCAGAGTGGGTGGCAGAGGGTGGTGCTGACGCAGAGATGTGAGCTGGATTCATCCTGAGGGACCAGCGACCAGAGCGATGGGCAGGTTCAGTGACTCCAGACCCAGCATTTCGTGAACCATTAAAATGTTTAAAAACTGAACATCCTACTATGATATGATTACATGAGGACATTTACAGAAACTTCATATAGCAGCACAGTGGCTCACATCTGTAGTCCCAGCTACTGGAGAGGGTCTGAGGATCACAGTGAGCTATGATCTTGTGCCACTGTACTTCAGCTTGGATGACAGGGTGAGACCCTGTCTCTAATATAAAGAAGTAACGAGTAGTACCTACTTTCATCAATATTTTACAAAAGAAGGCTGGGTGTGGTGGCTCATGCCTGTAATCACAGCACCTTGAGAGGCCGAGGTGGGTGGATCACCTGAGGTCAGGAGTTCGAGACCATCCTGGTCAACATGGTGAAACCCTGTCTCTACTAAAAATATAAAAATCAGCCAGGCTTGGTGGTGCATGCCTGTAATCCCAGCTACTCAGGAGGCTAAGGCAGGAGAATCACTTCAACCCAGGAGGCAGAGGTTGCAGTGAGCCAAGACTGCACCACTGCACTCCAGCGTGGGCAACAGCGAGACTCTGTCTCAAAACAAACAAATAAACAAACAATGTTGTTTGGTCCCTGTGAGCTCATGCTGCTTGTTCAGGGCTGTGAGCCTAAGGCTGCTCCCTCTGTAGAAAAGGGGAAATTACCATCAGTTTGCAGGATGTTAAGACTCGGCACTAAACCAGACTTCTCCTCAAATGCTAAGGAGGCAAGAAGAGAAGAAATAAAAGAACGACTTCCTGGGATGTCTCTCGGTACCAGCTCATAAAGTGTCTGTGTAAGCACTCTCCGAAAGATAGTTTCTCGACCTTAGCACAACTGACATTTAGGTCCAGATAATGCTTTGTTTGGAAAATGGCGGGGAACAGGAGGAGAAAGGATCTGTCCTGTGCATGATGAGGATGTTTAGCGGCATTCCAGGTCTCCACCCACTAGATGTCAACATCATCATTCTAGTTTTAACGACCAAAATGTCTCCACACATACCCCAGCATCCACTGAAGATCAACATCGTCCCTGCTTGAGAACCACTAGCTTAGAAAGACATGAACAAGGTAAAGGTAAGAGACTACAGTGAGAAAGGGGCCTCCCTGAGATATAGTGGTCAGGGAAGAGCTGGGTGAGGGGGCATCAATGGTGCTGACTGCAGCCATGTGAAATGCTGCATTACCCTGAGAACACTCATCAAAGAGAACAGCAAGTGCGATGGCCTGAGATGGGTGGGCACTTGTGGAAATAGCACGAAGCCCATCAAGGCTGCAGCAGAGTGACTTTAGAATCAGAGGACGTGATGGCGATTGAAGGGTTGTTTAGAATAGTACCTGGTGGTACCGACGGTAAATGTCTCCTGGGGACCTGCCTGACTCAACCCTTCTTGGAAAATATCCCACTGCCCCTGACACCACTAACTGGGCTGTGGAGCAGATACATAAGCAACCAGGCACACCCACGCAGATCCTGCTCTGGAACTCAGACAGAGGCCGTCTATGCTGGGCAGTGGGTGAGAGATGGAGGGAAGTATGAGCTGGAGGTAGAGCAGCATCTGCTGCCTCAAGCATGCCTCGTCGAGGCCAGAGAAACAGACAAGAAATCTGGAGGGGAAGGAGAGATCACAAAGAATAAAGCCTTGGGTGGCTATTCTTCCCTTGAACTCGCTGAGGTAGAAAAGAACCATACAGAGTAGACAGAGACATGAGCAGACAGAGAAGCCAGGACATTACTGTGGTGGGTCTCAGTTCCTACACCAGCCCCTCGTAATACACAGGTGGAAAGCCTACCGTTGGGGTCTGCAAAACACCCTGTTTGCTTGCAACACCTTCTCCTCTGGCTGGGAGCCAAAGGGTACTCTATTTCTCGCCCAAAGAGATACAGGGAGACTGTACAGCAAGAGGTGAGTGTAGAAAATGACTGAAGCGTGGGAAGGAGGCAAAGCAGGCTCGAGAGGCCCTCTTGACCCGTTAGGCGTGGAGTCAGAGGATGGAATGAAGGAGGTGGCAGGTCCCCTGCATGGTGGAGAGGGAAGGCCTTACCCAGAGACACCAGGAGCCCACAGTTTTCCAGCATCACCTCCTGGTACAGGGTCCGCTGAGCTAGGTCCAGCTGCCCCCACTCCTCCTGGGTGAAAGTCACAGCCACATCATCAAAGGTCACAGACACCTGAAATGTCAAATAGAGGGAGTAGAGTTTGCCCTGGGACTGTCACACGTGCTTTGCTGGAAAAGGTGCAGCAAGATCAAGGCCCAACTCACTGAGGACCTCCTGAGGGCCTAACTTTGTAGCAGGCTGAAGGAGGAAGGTGGACACTGCTTTGGATAGATTACTGTAATATAAAAGAGAAAAGCCTCCCATACAGGAGCTATCAGAGAATGACAGCAGACAATGGCAATAACTTGTAGACTGTGAGATGTAGACAATTAGAGTTCAAGAACATCAAAGGAATGAGAAAATAATGACAATGAAAATAGTAACAGTAATAATGTTGACAGCAACAGTGCCTGAGCCTCACTGGTCCAGCTCATGCTGAAGGCTTCATGTTCTGTTTTAAAGCAACTACAAGTCCCCAACTCTGAAGTCAGAATTCTCAAGTTTTAATCTAAACTCCTGAAACTGACACTTGCCAGTTTTTGTGATCTTAGGCACCTCAGTCATTTCTGCTTCAATTTCCAGATCAATACAGAATTCCCAGTAACAGACATGAGTTATTCAGAGCTTGGTGGACTTTTGAGATTTTATTAATCCTCCCACAGCCCCTGAAGTATTACTAAACACCACCACCAATCACCTCCATGTCACAGTCACTGACCTAAGGCTAAGGGAGCTCCACAGATTCTCCCAGTGATTTTTTTTTTTTTTTTTTAAGAGACAGGGTCTCACTCTATTGCCCAGACTGCAGAGCAATGGCATGCTTAGAGCTCACTGTAACCTCAATCTCCTGGGTTCAAGCAATCCTTCTGCCTCAGCCCAAATAGCTGGGACTATAGGCACACGCCACTGTGTCCAACTATTTTTTTTTTTTTTTGGTGGAGCTGGGATCTTGCTATGTTGCTCAGGCTGGTCTCGAACTCCTAGCCTCAAGCGATCCTCTCACCTCAGCCTCCCACATCATTGAGACTTCAGGTGTGAGCAGCAGGCCCAGCCAGAGTTTCACATCTTATAAGCAGACACAGGATTTTAACCCACGTCCCTCTGCTTCAGGGTTTAATACTGTGACCCTAACAATCCTCCATCAATAATGTGAATCTACGATAATAAAGTTGTGAAGCATTTCTACATACTTTTACTGTTTAATCTATTTTAGCAGCTCCTGAAACTATTCCCAAGACATGGGCAAGGCCCTCATCACCAAACTCACCAGTGCCAAATGCCTGAGGAGTGGCAGTGCCCGGACCAGCTCACTCTCTCCCCTGGACCCTTGGGAGACTGCGTAATGAACCATCAGCCTTTTCCCTCCTTGAGTACTGCCAGCAGGGATCCCTAATGCCAGCGTCCTTCAGGACCAGGAAACTCAAGTGGCCGAGGATAACGCAGGTTGTGGTCATGAGAATCCGGGCTTATGACTGGCCAAAACGCCTCATGGGCTGAGGTAGGATGAACGTCCAACAAAAGACCACAGGATCTTGCTCTTCCAGGCCACGTCTCAGCTGGTGGGGATGGGGGAAACCATGGTAACCTCACAAGTCCTCTTGGACCTCCTTAAACAACCAATACACTTTGCCTTGGTCTACACAGTCCTCTCTACTTGAATATCTACCTTTTGCTTCCAATGGCCCCTGTGACTTGCTGGAGGAAAACTGCAAAGTTCACCTCCAGGGCTTCTCAGCCAACTGTCTGTAAAAACAAAGGCTCTGGTGGCCCACATACTAAGTATGAGTTTCTGTTACTCAACTACTGTGACTTTCAGCAGGTAACTGAACAGGTTGAAGTCTTGACCTCTTCTTGTGTAAAGCAGTGTTGATGACAGAATGTCACTTTAAGGAGATCAGGATTAAATGAGATGATAAATAATGCCCACCTCTCAGTTCACATCAAGGACTTAATGAAGGCCGTTATAGTTCTTGTGTTATTATTTATGCTCTTTGTCCCCACAAAGTCTTTAAGACCTCAACTCAGCAGCCGTCTAAAATCTTGCCAGATTCTCTATACAAAAACGCCAGACCAAGGGCAGGTGAGAAAGGGACTACTTTTAGTCTGAACTGCCATGAAAGGCCTCTTCAAAGAAGTGACATTTGAGCAGAGCCAACAAGATGTGAAAGGGTCTTGCAGAGATCTGAGGACAGTGTCTGAAGCTGAATGAACTGTAAAGGTGAAGCCTGAGCGATGAAAAAGAATTCTGCGTGATCAGATTGGTGTGTCTGAAGAGCTGAACCAGGGAGCAAAGGAAGGAAACGAGGACGGAGGTGGTCAGCCATTGCGGACCCGGTAGGGACTTGGGCAGCCCATGGCTGAGAATTCGGCTTGTGTGTGTGATGGGAGTCCCTGGAGTGGGGCTTCATCTATCCTTCAACCGATTATTGAGCACCTATCAGAGGCCTGACACTCGTGGCGATGGTAAGCTACAGAAGGGCTAACTACAAGTGGGGCATATTATGTGATCGGTTAGGCTGAGCACGTATGGCTTTCTCTGCTCTTGGTCCTCTGTCGGAAGCGGAGGCAAAAATTAGGGGCACAGTCAGTTATTAATCAAGTCCTATTTGGGGTCTACTGCCCACAAATTACCGTTTAGCTTCCTGAAACGTCACCAGAGAGTAATCTAGCTCCTTGCAAGAGTAACTTAAGGCAGACTGGCTACCAGAGTTGGTTATTGCAGAAAAGGAGATTGGTTTCCCGGGAAGGTTGCTACAAATTGTACGTCATAGCCCTATTTCTATGCATAGTTTGGCTACTGTTCACTTGAATGTTCAGCCTCTCAAGTACCACCACGACAGGAGATAACTAAGTGACGAGCCTGCTTCACGTTTCGTAAACAAACAAAACTACAAAGAGGAATCCTGTGACTGTCTTGGCTTCCAGGCTGCCCAGAAGGCTTCTCCGAACTAGGAGAAAAGCAGCGAAGCCGAAACCTGGTCCACTCACCTGCGCCGGGTCCGTCAATGCCGTCGCCATACTGGGACCCTGCAGCCCTAGCGGGGCGGGTCCCGCGGGCTCGGCCGAGCCCCACCCCTTCCCTGCGCAGGGCGCGGTGACCTTGGCTGACAGTCGAACTACCCCGTGACGGGGAGGCTCACTGTTCACTCCGAGACGCAGAGGTCGCTGTCTGCCTCCTACCTGCTCATTTCTCCAGAGCCGCCCGGGAGGGGGCGGCGTCCCACCGCCCCTCTCTAGAGCCGGCGTGGACGGAACCGTCGCGCTCAAATGACGCTACACCCAAATGCCGGAAGTCCCGCCCCAAGCTTCGCGGCCCACAGAAAACGCCCCTGTCCTGGACCATCATTGGCTCCAGTGCCCGCCACGTAGCGGGCAATGCCTTCTGGTTAACGTAGTTTTTCTCTACAAAACACTTGAAGAAGGGACTCATCCTGAGCCGGTAGGCCTCGGCGTAAAAGACGCCTTCTTCTGTCCCGGGGGCACAACTCGGAGGCCAGGGGGCACAACTCGGAGGCCAGGGGGCAAGCTTGAAACCGTCCATTCTTCGCCGGGGGAAATCGAGCCCCAGGAGAAGGCAGGGACATGTGCCAGGGTCAGGGCCCGTACAGAGACTCTGGACCAGGCTCCAGACCCTGATTTCCACCTTGTGTTATCGCCCCTCCCGATCCTCTTATACAGACCAGTGGGCAGTCAGAGTAACCAAAGGAGGACGTCGAGCGGCGCGGTGGCGCAGGCCTGGAATCCCAGCGCGCTGGAGGCAAAGGGGTCAGATCGCTTGAGCCCAGGAGCTCAAGACTAGCTTAAGCAAAAAGAAAAGAAAAAGAAAAACAACAAAAATGAAATAAAATAAAAACAAATAAACAACAACAACAACAAAAGACTAGCTTAAGCAACATAGGGAGACTGTACCGAATATATATATATATATATATATATATGAATGAAACAAGCTGAGTGTGCTGGTGCACACCTGTGGTCCCAACTACTCAGGAGACTGGGGCAGGAGGATCTCTTGAGGACAGGAGTTTAAGACCAGTCTGGGTGACAGAGCAAGACCTCAATGATACAAAAGAACAAATAGTCTGGGTGTGGTGGCTCAAGCCTGTAACCCCAGTGCTTTGGGAGGCCTAGATGGAGCATAAATGAGCATAGATGGAGAAAGGAATGGAAAGAGGTGAACGTCGTTAAACAAAAATTACAGGAGGCCACTGTTTTGGAGCTCCTATAGCAGGCCCCACGACCAAACCAAAATGGAGTGTCTCATGCTAAATGTCATCTAATCAAACTGAAGCTTTAAGGAAGCAGACAGATCCCAAAACAGAGCAGTTTTTCCTAAAAGCAGATTTCACTCTGCCTGAATTAGTGAAATTAGGAAGTCCCTCTGCTTTAACCCTTAGGAAAAAAGCAACCTGTTAACCAATCAGCTTTTTATTCTATTGTTCCATTTCATTGTTCTCACCTTACAAAACCCACTGTTCTGCCACTGCCCACTGGGAACCCTAATTTCCCCAATTCATGAATCATTAAAGCCAATTATATCTAAAACTATTTGTTGTAATTTTTGCCTTTTGACAACTCTGAACTATGGTTGCAAACAAGAAAGCAATAAAGTCATGTTAGGAATTATGATAATCCTTAAATAATTACTTTATACAGACTGGGTGCCATGGCTTACACCTGTAATCCCAGCACTTTGGGAGGCTGAGGTACGTGGATCACCCGAGGTCAGGTGTTTGAGACCAGCCTGGCCAATATGGTGAAACCCCATCTCTACTAAAAATACAAAAATTAGCTGGGCTTGGTGGTGTGCGCCTGTAATCCCAGCTACTTGGGAGGCAGAGGCAGAAGAATTGCTTGAACCCAGGAGGGGGAGGTTGCAGTGAGCCAAGATGGCGCCATTGCACTCCAGCCTGGGTGACAGAGCAAGATGCTGTCTCAAAAAAAAAAAAAAAAAAAAGAATTATACAAAGCCTTAGTAGTCTCCATTGGTGACTTTTTTTTTCTTCTCATGACTATGAAGGTTAGAGAATAAAATCCAGCTTCCAATGATTTGACAATACATATGTGTAGGGAGCCAGAGTAGCCCACCTCGTCTTGGAGGATCAGCAGCACAGCAGCTGTGAACTTTGGGTGAACTCCAGAGAAGTGAAACCATAATAGGAGGATGTGTATAACTCGGGGTAGAGCAGACAGGCCTAGAGAGATACCAGCTTTCACTGACCTTGCTGCAAGATAGTTGTTAGCTGAAGTATGTGAACTGAAGTATGAGAATAATAACCACAGGCTGTTCTAAGTAACTGCACCCTCCCTCTGCTATGTGCTTTGTGAACAAATAAAATGAAGTACACTGAAACAGGTCGGGGCCAGAGAGACTGACATCCTCACTCTCCCAGACTGCCTGGCCCAGCTTTCTTTATGTTTGTGTCTGTGTTTTTCTTTATCCCCCACCATTCCCTCTTAGGTCTTTGAACCCTTGTGCAGCATGGGACGCAGCACAGGCCAGACATACGGTTATGAAAATGGAAACAGCGTGCGCAGAAAATGCCCTCCAGAGATTTAAGTGCGGAGAAAGTATCATGACAGGATGTTAACTGAGTGGAAATGGAGATGGAATCAATTTACTAGAGGGTGTTATTTATAAAATGAGATTATTGAGAAATGTGGCTTAATTAGCATACAAGCTGTTAACACTGTTATTCATCATTGACAATACTATTTTGCCCAATTTAGAGGAAAGTCATAATTCTCCTTTTCACATGTGTATGACCTTTAGGATTAAAGTAATTTTGGCTTTGGATGCATAACAGATATTAAAGTTAGTATGTTTATATTCCATCACAGGAGACCAGAATGTCTGAAATCAGTCCAGGTGAGGAAAGCTATGTAGATACTGGAGACACTTTTTTTTTTGAGACAGAGTTTCACTCTGTCACGCAAGCTGGAGTGCAGTGGTGCAATCTCGGCTCACTGCAACCTCTGCCTCCCAGGTTCAAGCGATTCTCGTGCCTCAGTCTCATGAGTAGCAGGGACTACAGGCACAAGCTACCATGCCCAGTTATCTTTTGTATTTTTCAGTCGAGATGGGTTTTTACCATATTGGTCAGACTGGTCTCGAACCCCTGACCTCAAATGATCTGCCTGCCTCGGCCTCCCAGCGTGCTTGGATTACAAGTATGAACCACCAACCTGGCCTGGAGACACTTTTAAACCCCTCGTGTAAAGTATGTCAGAGAGTTTTCATTACTGAAACATGTATCATCTGGTGGTCAGTGCTGAGGCTCTAGTGATTTTTCTGTCCTTACTTGCCAAAAATTGCCCAGTGATGTCTTTTTCCAGCAACTAAAATGTGTAAATAGGTTATATGTATGAACCAGTTAATTTATTAGAAATTGCCAAGTTTTTGAAATGTTAACTCAGGCAAACTGATAGGATGAAGCAAAGCATAGAGAAGCAAGCACTGTGTCTCGTCATGCAGGTAAAAGAAAGAAAAAACAAACCGAAAAGACACGTAAATACTGAATGTGCAGCTTAAAACCATGAAACAATGTCTTGGAGTATTAACTTACGGGTCTGCAATGGGAGCTGTTCATCTCAGTAAAGTGGCTGAATTATTTCTACTTAAGTAGTGGGTCTGGTCTTAACAGAAATCATTCCTGCAACCGCTGGACATTTCACAACGAGGAGCTTGTGTGGAACATAGTGATAGGAGTAACATTAACAAGACAAACTCCATATAAAGTGCTTAACAACTAAAGTCAGAAGAAATACTGGTGTAACTCACTGCATTGATCAAAAAGCATATTTGAGCTTACAGCTGAGGGGTCTAGATGCTTATTGTTGTACAGGGAACAGCTGGCACATAAAACTGTCACAGAAGGTTACAGAAGGCTGGAAGGCCACTCCCCAAATTGCAGCATGCAATAATTTCAAAAGAGGTGATGTTATATTTATTATGAGGGATGACTTATTCTAATATAATCAGAGCATGACAGAACACAGAGGTGCTATTCATTTGAGAATTGGGTTGCATTGATGTGCAGTGAAACATTGTATTTTTGTTGTTGTTATAGAGCGCTTCATTAACAATGCAGAGAAACACTGTACTTCTAAGACAGCAGCACACTGATGTCCATAAAAAGAGAGTGGACTTTTGGGTTGATGACAGTCCTGTCTTACAAATGGCATACTCCTGAAAACATGGAGAAATGTAAGTTGGATCAAGGAGCCGTGATAGGTAGCAGGTTATATATCCTCAGGGCATTTATCTGTAGAAAGTAGGGAAGAGGTTTTTTTTTTGTTGTTTTTTTGAGACAGTGTCTCATTCTGTCTCCCAGGCTGGAGTGTAATGGCATGGTCTCAGCTCACCATAGCCTCTGCCTCTCGGGTTCAAGCGATTCTCATGCCTCAGCCTCCTGAGTAGCTACGGTTATAGGCACCTGCCACGATGACCGGTAATTTTTGTATTTTTAGTAGAGACAGGGTTTTACCATGTTGGCCAGGCTGGTCTTGAACTCCTGACCTCAAGTGTTCTACCTGCCTCGGGCTTCCAAAGTGCTGGAATTACAGATGTGAGCCACCGCGCCCGACCTGAAAGTAGGCAAGAGTTTTCAAGAATGAAGTCACCATCTCCAGGTGGAAGGTGGGGGCTGCAGGGAGAACAACCTTGGGCAGTTCTCATGGGAAAGATTTCCCACAAAAACTAAAGATTCTACCCAGTCACATACTAATTCCTACAACTATGAGGAGCTGGTACACAATGATTCAGCTTTTATTAACTAGCATCTTACATCTTAAAAGAGAAAAAAATAAAGACAAATGAGGTGGCAGAGCTAGGAGATCTCCCTGAGCAAACACAAACAGAAGTAGACAGGGCTCAGGAAGCCATCTGAGCACAGGGAGGCAGCACCCTTCGGGAGTGGGCCTGAACCCAGGCATGCTTCAGGATCTGAGCCAGGGGCAGTCGCTCCAAGGGCTGGTATCTGAGAAGCTTGGCAATCAAGTCCTGGGCCCCCACAGGCATTGATCGTGGAAACTTCACATCCACCTGATGAGGCCAGGAAAAAAAGAAAGTGAAGTCTGGTTAATTTCTTTGGTCAATGTTCTCCCTCTTTTTTGAGTCTTTTTAAGACACTGTTCTGGACCATAGCAGACAACCTGTGTGTGCCCCAGTTCCCACAGCCCAGCAGGCATCACTGGCCAACTCCCCAATGAATGCCCAAAGGTGACTGTCCCACCTTGAGGATGCGTCTGTAAGTCTCACTGTGGGAGGTGCTCTCAAAAGGTGGATATCCGACCAGCAGCTCATAGCAAAGCACTCCAATGCACCACAAATCCACCTTTTCATCATATGTTCTCCCCTCAACCATTTCTGGGGGCAAGTAGTCCAGCGTCCCACACATTGTCTTTCTCCTGGAGGAAGGCAGAAAAGGGAGTATTAAGCAGAGGCCCAGGATGAGGGAAATCCTTCCCCAGCTTTCACTGAGATGTAGAGACCCTAGGACATCCTGGAAAGTTTCTCCCAAGCACAGGAGTTTTGAGAGATAAATTTTTAATATGGATCAAGGTTTGTAGAAGCTAAGTACTGGGACCTACTATTAATAAATCCCTATTTTGGATTATTCATACAGTGATTTAGCTCATGCTCCAGAATGTTTTCACAAGAATATTCTCAGCGTTAAGAAAGATCTAGAACAAACTGATGGTATATCAACAAGAACGAAGTAAATAAATTATGGTAAGAAAATTTCTGTATGAAAATTATTCTTTTTTTTTTTTTTTTTTTTGAGACGGAGTTTCGCTCTTGATACCCAGGCTGGAGTGCAATGGCGCGATCTCGGCTCACCGCAACCTCCGCCTCCTGGGTTCAGGCAATTCTCCTGCCTCAGCCTCCTGAGTAGCTGGGATTATGAAAATTATTCATAAAGAAAAATACACTCCTGGAATTATGGAGCAATCACTTTATTTACATGCAAACCTACTGGTATAGTTACCTATTGGCCAGGTGTGGTGGCTCACGCCTGTAATCCCAGCACTTTGGGAGGCCAAGGTGGGTGGATCACCTGAGGTCAGGAGTTCGAGACCAGCCTGACCAACATGGTGAAACCCTGTCTTTACTAAAAACACAAAATTAGCCAGGTGTGGTGGCGCCTGCCTGTAATCCCAGCTACTTGGAAGGCTGAAGTAGAAGAATTGCTTGAACTCAGGAGGTAGAGGTTGCAGTGAGCTAAGACTGCACCACTGCCCTCCAGCCTGGGCAACAAGAGCAAAACTCCGTCTCAAAAAAGAGAAGAAAAAGGGAGTATTCCAACCAGGCGTGGTGGTGGCTCATGCCTGTAATCCCAGCACTTTGGGAGGTGGAGGTGGGTGGATCACCTGAGGTTAGGAGTTCGAAACCAGCCTGGCTAACATGGCAAAACCCTGTCTCTACTAAAAATACAAAAATTACCCGTGTGTGGTGGCACATGCCCAAAATCCCAGCTACTTGGGAGGCTGAGGCAGGAGAACTGCCTTAACCTGGGAGGCTTAGATTGCACCACTGCACTCCAGCCTGGGTGAAAGAGTGAAACTCCGTCTCAAAAAAAAAAAAAAAAAAAAAAAGAAAAGAAAAGAAAAGAAAAGAAAAAGGCAGTATTCCAATACAAACCCCGTGTTTGTATCTAGGTTTTGCATGAGGACATGTGAAATACAATACATTGGATCGTTCTTAACTCTTACTCAGAACTCACCTCCCCACCCCCACCTGACCTACCTCAGGGAGGGGGTGTGCACAGACCAGCCAAAATCTGCAATCTTCACCTCACCCCTGAACCCCAGCAGCAGGTTCTCTGGCTTAATATCTCTGTGAATCACTTTCTTCTCATGGCAGTAGGTCAGGGCATCTGCCAACTCCTGTATTATCTGTGGGTGCAAAGAAAGGGCAACCTGAAAGTGAAGCCTGCCACAATTTCCGTCTGGGGTGGAACACCGATCATGAGTTGTACGACTGCCGTGGAATCACACAACCCATCAACTCCATTTCCTCCTTTTTAAATTGTACTAGTTACTGGTGTGTGGGGCGTGGGGGGCGGATTTCCTCTCCTTTTTATGTGGTCTTATAGGATGGATGGTAAAATGGACACAGATCCTCCCTATTGTTCTAGTACAGCGAGTAGCCAGACACAGAACTGACACTGAGCCATTCAGGTGATCTCTCACAGAACTTGAGGCCTGAGGAAATGAAAACAGAGACAGGAGGAAAGACAGAAGACCATCCATCCTGACAGAACAAGCTGAATGGACCATTACTGCTGGGAAAATCATTGCGGTGGTTCCCTTTCTGGAACACTCTAGAAATCTCTTTGTACCTATGTCTAAGCCAGTTCTATCCATTTATTCAGTGAACTCCTTCAGAGTCTTTCGATACGTTTCTTTTCATAAGGCAGTGGAGTTAGAGTCTGTTGCTTACAACCAAAGAATCCAAACCTATACACGGTACTGGAGATACACTGGGGTTAATTAGGGTATCCAAGTGTGAAGCTGCCAAACATCTGTGTCATTATATTAAGTTTACACAGTAAAATTCAGAAGTAAACTTTAAAAAAGGCAATCTGGGCCAGGCACAGTGGCTCAGGCCTGTAATCCCAGCACTTTGGGAGGCCAAGGCAGGTGGCTCACAAGGTCAGGAGCTTGAAAACATCCTGGCCAGCGCAGTGAATCCCTGTCTCTACTAAAAATACAAAAATTAGCAGGGCGTGGTGGCCTGCGCGTGTAGTCCCAGTTACTCAGCAAACTGAGGCAGGAGAATCGTGAAGGTGGCAGTGAGCTGCGATCCCACTACTGCACCAGTGCACTCCGGCCTGGGCAACAGAGCGAGACTCTGTCTCAAAAAAAAAAAAAAAAAAAGGGGGCAATCTGGACCCTCATGCCAGCCCACCCACAGTAAACTCGTACACCCCAGAGTCCACAGTAAACTCGTACACCCCAGAGCTCACAGTAAACTCGTACACCCCAGAGTTTACGAGGATCTCCAGCCCCATCTCACCGTGGCTGTGCGCTGTTCATCTAATTTCTCACTTTTTTGCAGCTCCTTGTAGAGCTCACCCCTCGGAGCATATTCCAGAATCAGGAACACCCGGCGCGCATCATGAAAGTAGTTATACAGGCGTAGGATATTGGGGTGTCTGAAGGATTAATGTTGGAAGAGTCAGATTTCTCCCTGAGGTCTATCACGTGATGCCACTGTCACTGCTTGGTCACACAAACGGCAAATTATGCTGGGACAAGAATCACAACGGCCCTATCTGGGAGCGAGTGAGGGGAGAACAGAGGACAGGAACCAGGATTCGGGTGTCTGCCCCAGGGTGGGAGCTCTAGGTAGTGTAGACGTAACGAACTGCAGAAAAAACTCTTGAAGGCAGAAGTGAAGGGTTTACTTGGGGTTAGAATTTGGGGAAAATGCGGGGCTCAGACGTCAAAGATGAAAGAGGAAGCAGAGACTGTTCTTACTGTAGATGTGCCTGGATCTCAATTTCCCGGCGCAGCTGGTGCTCCAGTCCTTCCTTCTCTATCTGCGACTTGAAAAGAACCTTCAGGGCCACGATGAAATGGCTTTCCTTGAGCCGAGCCAGGTATACATTCCCAAATTTCCCCTTGCCCAGGGGACGCCCAATTTCAAAGTCATCGATTGTGAGGCGCCGCCTGACAGGAGAGGAAGAAAAGAGCCTCAGATTGGGAGGTAGGGTAGGTGGAGGGAAAGTCAGGGACCCCGATGCTCCGCTCTCTCTTTCACTGTATCCTTACCCTACGTTCCTCAGGACAGTAGTTCTGGGTTCCAGGAGCTAGCACGCCACACACCCAGCCTGTCCTTCATGCCCGCATCCCACCTCCCTTCCTTTTCCAGATACCAAACCCAAGGCGCTCACAAGGTTGGGTTGCTGGGCTGCTGGGCTGTTTGGCTTGCTGCAGTCACTGAAAGAGAGGAGGGGGAGGGAGAGAGGGAAGGAGAATGAAGGGAAGGAAAAGGGGAGAGAAAGAGGGGAGGAGAACAGTGGAGGAGGAGGGGGAGAGAGAGAGGCGAGAAGCAGAGGGGGATAGAGTGGAAGGGAGGAAGAGGAAGAAGAACAGTAGAGGGAAAGAGTGGGGAAGGGAGAGGTGAGGGGAAGAAGAAGAGAGAAAGAGAGGGGAGGGGAAGAAAAGGAGACAGAGGGGAGGGGAAGAGTAGGAGAGAGAGGGGGAGGGAGGGGAAGAAAAGGAGGAGAGAAAGGGGAGGGGAAGAGTAGGAGAGAGGAGGAGGGAGAGGTGAGGGGAAGAAGAGGAAATATAGTAAGGTAAGGGAGGGAGAGGGGAAGGGAGGGGAAGAAAGGGAGGCGAGAAAGAGAGGGGAGGGGAAGGCAGGGAGGCAGAAGGGAGTGGGAGAGGGAGGGGGGAGGAGGAGGGAGAGGAGAGGGAAAGGTAAGGGAGGGAGAGGGGAGCGGGAGGTGAAGAAGAGGCAGAGAGAAAGGGAGGGGAGGGAGAGGTGAGAGAAGAATGGGAGTGGGAGGGAGGGAGAGGGAAGGAACAGTAGGGAAAGAGTGGGGGAGGAACGGAGAGGGAAGTGAGGAGTCAGCAGACGTGCCTTCTGCGCACCCGACCCCCGGCCTGCCCCGCGTCCTTTCTCGGGCTCCGGCTCTCACCCGCTGGGCCTGCAGGCTGAGCTCTGCCCGGCGGGACTGCAGCTCCCTGGGAGCTCATGGGGACGAGAGCTGAGGGCGCGGACGCCTTCCTGCGCTCTCTGGATGGCTGTACCCGTTCGCAGGGTCCTGAGAGGGCCTGAGGGGGAGGGGGGGTCACGTTCCAGCCGAGGCGCAGCGGCCTCAGTGACGACCCAACCTACGCAGGCTCCGGGATCCGCGGCGTCGTGAGCAACAGTGGCTGCGCGGCCTTCTTTTATACCTGGCGCCTCCCGCGCAGAGCGGCACTTCCTGTTTGGCTCCCATTGGCTGAAATTCCTGACGTCATCGTAAGCACGCCCAATAGAAAAGATAGAAATGGGACCCTCCGCTCAGGGCTCCGGGTCAGGACTGGGGCGGAAGTGGAGCGCTGCGGCAGGGGCGGGACACTGAAAGCGAGATCTAGGGCTGAGGCCCGAGGCGGAAGGAGACAGAGGATGCAGAGAGGCGGTGATCGGAGCTTAGCGGAGGGAATGAACATCGCGAACATCCACGGGGTGCGCATGCGTGAACTGGGAAAGACCCGCGGTGCACGTGGTAATGAACATACACGCCACTCCTGATGCGGTGGAGCCCGGTGCAGCCCGCGACCCTAAACCACCTTGCTTCAAGGTCACTGCTGATTCCAGCCACTCTCCAGGGTCACCGCTGGGTGTATTTTTAGTAGAGACGGGGTTTCGCCCTGTTGACCAGGCTGGTCTTGAACTGCTGACCTCAAGTGATCTGCCTGCCTCCGCCTCCCACATTGCTGGGATTACAGGCGTGAGCCACCACGCCAGGTTTTCAATTATATTTCCGCAACACCTGTTCCCTGTCTAAAAGTATTCAAATTTAAATGTCTTTTAAACTGAAGCCCGTGGCTGTGCCTGCTAACAGCCAGGGCGCCTGGAGCCCAGCTCACCTACCCCTCCCCTCCTACTTGCTGAATATGTGTTGGACCCTTACATCAATTTGTGGTTTTTGCCTCAGATCGTAATATCAGCCCACGTATTTATTTGTTTAGCAAGCACAGAAGTTTCGAAAACATTTAAAATTGAATTCTTTTAGACAGGGAACAGATCTTGCATAAACATAATAGAAGGCCTGGCGTGGTGGCTCACACCTCTAATCCCAGCACTTTGGGAGGCCGAGGCGGGCAGATCACTTGAGGTCAGCAGTTCGAGACCAGCCCAGCCAACAGGGCGAAACCATATCTTTACTGAAAATACAAAAATTAGCCAGGTGTGGTAGCGCATGCCTGTAATCTCACCTGTTTGAGAGGCTGAGGCAGGAGAGTCACTTGAACCTGGGGGGAAGGGGTTGCAGTGAGCTGAGATCATGGCACTGCACTCCACCCTGGATAACAGAGTGAGACTGCTCAATAAATAAATAAATAAAATATATATGTAATTGAAAACAAAATCTTTGAATCCACAAAACCTCACCATATATAGCAAGATGATTTAGGGTAATAATAAGTGCTCAGAGGAATAGAGAAGAAAGTGGCAAGAGAAAGTGCTTGGGTGTCGTCACTCATCTGGGAAAACATAATTCAAAACAAAATCTGTTCCCAACCCAGAAAGCCCTTTATTGAATAAACATCAAACCAGAATGTGATGTGCATTACAGGAAATATGGTAAGACATTGCAAAGACAGAAAAACAGAAAATATAAAACAACAAAAAAAGCAAAGACAGGGAAAAATAAATCTCACCTTTTGATATTCTCCATCAGATAAAACCCATTACATACATGTTCTCAAAATAAACAATATTAGTCCTACAGTCACCAGGTGTGGTGGCTCAGGCCTATGATCCCAAGACATTGGGAGTCCAAGGCAGGTGGATCACTCGAACTCAGAAGTTCGAGACCGGCCTGGGCAACATGGTGAAACCTTGTCTCTACAAAAAATAAAAAAAACTAGGGGGACGTCGTGGCACATGCCTGTCGTCCCAGCTACTTGGGGGGCCAAGGTGGGAGAATCACTTGAGTGCAGGTGTGCAGGATGTTGAGGCTGCAGTGAGTCATGATCACATCACTGCACTCCAGCCTGGGCAACAGAGCAAGACCCTGTGTATTTATTTATTTAAATAAATAATAAAGTTAAAATTTGAACAATAACAAGGAGAGACTTCCATAATTATAGTGAGAAGTGCCCTGTAGATTCACTCCCCAGTGAAAGTGGTGAAAATACTTAAAAGGCTGGGCATGGTGGCACTCCTGTAACTTCAGCACTTTGGGAGGCCAAGGCAGGAAGATCTCTTGAGTCCGGGAGTTTAAGACCAACCTGGGCAACAAAGTGAGATTCCATCTCTATTAGAAAAATAAATTATTAAAAACATACATGAACCAGGTAGTGATACCCCTTTAAAAAAGCTAACAAATATGCTAACCAACACAAATGCAAACATTTAATGTCTCTGGAAATGGTCCTAGACTTATATAGCAAATTAAGAAATATTTATTCAAGAAATGAATATAACTCTATGAGAACAGCAAATCTGTAGTATTTGAAACAAGTCCCATCTGGGTGCAGTGGCTCACGCTGTAATCCCAGCACTTTGGGAGGCTGAGGTGGGTGGATCACTTGAGGTCAGGGATTTGAGATCAGCTTGGCCAACATAGTGAAACCCCATCTCTACTAAAAAAAAAAAAAAAAAAAAAAAATACAAAAATTAGCCAGGCATGGTGGTGTGCACCTGTAGTCCTAGCTACTCAGGAGGTTGAGGCAGGAGAATTGCGTGAACCCAGGAGTTGGAGGTTGCAGTGAGCAGAGAAATAAATCTCACCCTTTCGTATTCTGAAGCCGATAAAACCCATTACATACATGTTCTCAAAACAAACAATATTAGTCCTACAGTCACCAGGTGTGGCGGCTTAGGCCTATAATCCCAAGACGTTGGGAGACCAAGGCAGGTGGTTCACTTGATTTAGGTGATCCTAAATATAGTAACGGAACAGAGACTCCGTCAAAAAACAAACAAACAAACAAACAAACAAACAAAAAACAAAAAAAAACTAGTCCTTCACTTGCCCTGAACTCTCTAATTCAACAAAATGGAAACTACTCCACGGTGGTGTAGATAAAAATACAGGGCTCCCCCACTCCCAGCTCCCAGTTGGAGGGGGATTTTTTTCTTTTTCAGATGGAGTTTTGCTATATGTTTGCTTTCTGCAAGGGTTGTAGACTGGGTATTTCTGGTTATCCATGTGGGTTCTGCATTCCTACATGAATGATCCTTATGAAAACCCTGGACACCAAGGCTTGGGTGAGCTTCCCTGGCTGGCAATACTGTGAATGTTTTGCATACAACTTTGCTGTGTGCCCTTGTGCAACTGCACTGGGAAGGAACAGCTGTTAAGTTTGTTCCTGGGCCAGGCGTGGTGGCTTGTGCCTGTAATCCCAGCACTTTGGGAGGCTGAGGCGGTGGATCACCTGAAGTCAGGAGTTCCAGACCAGCCTGGCCAGCATGGTGAAACCCCATCTATACTAAAAATACAAAAATCAGCTGGTGTGGTAGCATGTACCTGTAATCCCAGCTACTCAGGAGACTGAGGCAGAGGATCACTCAAAGCCGGGAGACAGAGGTTGCAGTGAGTCGAGAGCACGCCACTGCACTCCAACCTGGGCGATAGAGTAAGACTCTATCTAGAAAAAAAAAAAGAAAGAAAGATAAAATAATTTTACGCCTGGTTTCTCACAGATTTCCTCCTATGTGCCTTTTTCCTTTGGTGATCTTGGTCTGTATCCTTTTGCAGTAATAAACTGTAATCATGAGTATAACAGCTTTTCTGAGTTTTGTGACTTTCTTTTCTGAGTTTTGTTTGACTTTCGGGCAAATCATCGAGCCTGAAGAGGTACTGTGGAGGGAATGTCACATAACCTAAAATGTCAAAAATGACTAGGGCTCATTCACCTAACAAATATCTGAATATATACTATTGACTAGAAACTATGCATGTGGAACAAATAATTAGGAGAAGCTCTAGATCAAGGTCTGTGCTCTCTTGAAGCTGGAAATTGAGTTGGGGAGACAGTCATTATTCAATAACCAAACAGATAGTCATGAAAGAATGGGTATGACCTAGCTGGGTGCTCTAGTGGGCTTCTGTGACGGTGTGCTCTCTGGGACAAAATGAAGGATACATATTCGCTAACTGGGCAGAGCGGGTGGTGGAAGCTCCATCTTAGATGGGAAAAGGAAAGGGAAGCATGGGGTGAAAGGCAAAGAGCAGTAAGACTTGTGTGAGGTGAGGGCTGGTGAAATAAGGTTTAGGATGTTGACAGTAAAGTAGGTAGCTGACCCCAAGAGTGCAGATGAGGCGTGGGGAGAGGCCAGTGAGAGGAAAAAGAGGCCTGGGACAAAGCCTTAGAAATTTCAGCACCGGCGCGGTGGCTCATGCCTGTAAGCCCAGCACTTTGGGAGGCCGAGGCAGGCAGATCACCTGAAGTCAGAAGTTAAAGACCAGTCTGGCCAACATGGTGAAACCCTGTCTCTACAAAAATACAAAAATTAGCCAGGCATTATGGCAGGTGCCTGTAATCCCAGCTACTCAGGAGGCTGAGGTGGGAGAATCTCTTGAACCTGGGAGGTGGAGGATGTAGTGAGCCGAGATCGTGCCACTGCACTGTAGTCTGGGCAATGAAGCAAGACTCTGTCTCAAAAAAAAAAAAAGAAAGAAAGAAATTTCAACATACACGTGGATGCGCCAACATGAAAGGGGAAAAGGAGTGAGGGGGTGCGGGGGAGAAAACCAGGAGCATAACCTTACAGAAGCAAAGTACATCTGGAGAAAAGAGTGGACAATAACAGTTTCAAGTCCTGTCCATGGCCCAGAAAAGACAAGAACTTACGATCTGTAAACAGGGAGCCACTGCTGACCTTCACCAGAGTGGCAAGAAAGGTGGCGCTGTAGTCGGGTGTTTACAGGGAGAGGAGAGGAGAGGTGTGGGAAATGGAGAGAAATAACACAAGGAAGACGTAGTGGGAACATGACATGAGTAAGGAGCCCCAAGAAGCTCCTCCATTAAAGGAAGAGAGTGAGGAAAAGACAAAGAACTCAAAGCTAGAGAAGCCCAAACACACACAGGGACATATAGAAGATCACACTGGTGATGCCTGACACTCAGGAAGTGTGAGCATAATTCAGAACGGGTTTGAAAATGACAAAAGAACATGCAGATGACAATCAGGTGTGGTGGCTCTTGCCTGTTACCCCAGCACTTTGGGAGGCTGGCGTAGGAGGACTGCTTGAGCCCACGAGTTTGAAACCAGCCTGGGCAACACAGGGAGACCCCTATCTTTACAAAAAACTAAAAAATTATCTGGGCATGGTGGTGTGCGCCTGTAGTCTCAGATACTTGGGAGGCTGAGGTGGGAGGATCACTTGAGCCTGGGAAGTCAAGACTGCAGTGAGCTATGATCGTGTCACTGCACTCCAGCCTGGGCAACAGGACAAGACCCTGTGTCACACACACACAAAGGAACATGCAGGTGGAAAACAGGCTTGTAGGTGGCTGAAATGACATGTATGCCAGAAGTCAAGAAACTGAGATAAGAAAAGAGCACAATCACTGCTGAAGCGTAATTTCAAAGATCAAGAAACACACTTTGAACATATGTGAGTTCTTAAACCTGAGAGCCAGGACATGGAATGGAACTAGGAAGAACAATAATACAGAAATGTTGAAAGACCACACAGCTACAAATGGCTAAAGGCTTAAGAAAGAGGGGAGGATACCCATGAAAGGGAGAATAATCAAGAAAACACCATGTAGTCGGGGCTTGGAGACAACATCCATCCTCTAAACCTCGAAACAACGAGAAAGGACCCAGGGAGGATGGTATCCGAAGGCATCGTTGGTGTATTTTGGGCCCTCGATCAGTCGTGCTTGAGCTTTCTTGAGTGTTGGGCTATGAAAAGTGCATCAGGAGCTGCCTTCCTAAAACCCCAACCCCTCAGGTCGTTATTTTACTGACACGGTGGTCCCTCAAACGCCCAGGTCCTACCAGTGCACAGGGACAGCCCCTCTTTGGCACTGCTCCCCTCCTGCATCCACGGCTCTCTACTGAGTTCCAAGCTGAATATCACATTTGGCTTGGGACACTGACACAGTTCTTTGGAAATGACATGGAAATGACTGATTTGCTTTGCTAAATTCTTGAAATCCATGAGTGCTTTCAGGTAGGTTTTTTAAAATGTAGATTCTGTTATTTAGCGTTGAAGATGCCAACAGATCAGGAGATTGCCGCTGATGAGTATGTAACTCACAGTTCCCATGAAGAGGGGTCATAGCAAGCTGCACAGGGCTAAACAGGGAAGCCTCACAGTCGGTCAGGAGAGAGGAGCAAGGGGAAAGTGTGGTAAAGCCTGTGTTATCATTTCTTCATTTTTTTTTTAAGAGTCAGGGTCTGGCTCTGTTGTCCAGGCAGTGGCTTAATCACAGCTCACTGCAGCCTCAAACTCACAGCCTCAAGCAATCCTCCCACCTCAGCCTACTGAGTAGCTGGAACTAGAGGCATGCAATACTGTGCTCCATGAATTAAGTTTTTTGTAGAGATGGGGTCTGGCTATGCTGCTCAAGCTGGCCTCAAACTCCTGGCCTCAAGTGAACCTCCCGCCTTGGGTGCCCAGTGTCCGATTAAAGATTTAAGCTACCACACCAGGGCTGTATTGCCATTTTCAAGCAAAGAAATGGGCAAGGCAGAATAAACAAGTTATGAATTGGCTAGTTTCAATAATTTCAGGGAGCTCGAGAGTATATGGAGCACTTTTAGCTGCTAACTGGTACTGAGGTGATTAAGAAGGGGAATCGTAGCTCCACATGTGAGAACTTGCCAAAGACAGTTGAGGGGTAAGGCTGTGGACTGGCTGGTTTGCATGTGAAAGGCAAGCTAGCGCGGGAGACTTTTGCTACCTCTAAGAGGAGCAGTGTCTCCAGGATCAGCAAGCTCCCATCTGTCAAAACATCAGAATAAAAACACATGCTGAGCCGGGCAAGGTAGCTCATGCCTGTAATCCCAGCACTTTGGGAGGGTGAAGCAAGCGGACTGCTTGAGCTCAGGAGTTCAAAACCAGACTGGGCAACACAGAGATCTCACCTCCAGATTAAAAAAAAAAAATCAGCTGGGCATGGTGGCAAGCACCTGTAATCCCAGTTACTCAAGAGGTTGAGGCAGAAGGATCACTTGAGCCTGGGAGATTGAGGCGGCAGTGAGCTATGACTGCACCACTGCACTCCAGCCGGGGTGACAGGATTTCATTAAAGCCACCTGACCAGTCAATACAAGGCCCACGGCTCATAACACTGCCTCAAGAGAGTATTTCTTCTTGGAGCAGTTTAGTTGAGACCACACAACTGTAAGATGTATAACATGCCTGTGGCAAATAGATTAAAAATTTTTAACACTCAAAACCCAAGGACACTACTGAGCATTCCAGAGACACTCCAGCTTCCCACAATTGAGAAAGCAAAGGCCATGGTGAGGTGAGTATGATAAAAAGGTGTGCTGTGCAATTCCCACAAGCCAGAGTCTCATAGGTCTCCAGGATCCCGCCTCTGCAGAGAACCTCGTGGCTTGAGTCAGCTGGTCTACTCCTCCGAAGTAAGCTCAGACATCCATGATTCCAATAACATACTCTTTAATCCCAAGTCATCTGCATTTAATGTAGAAATTATTATAAACTCATATTATTTAAATCTCTCCCCACTGAAGCCATGGACTAGTTATAAAAGCAGCAACAATAGGATGACAAATTGTATAGATACCATAGAAATACACATTAATCTGGCAGTAACATCTTTACAAAGGTGAACAAAGGGAGCACCTGCAAATCACAGCACTTGTAGCCATATTTATGTATTCATACACATGTATGTGTGTGCATATATATATAGCTTGAAGTGGTCCACACACACACACACACACACACAGCAGACTAGGTCCTTTCTTACAAGACTTTCTCTGTACCTCGTCATAGCTAAATTAAACCTCTAGGCTAGGTTGTTCATAAGTTCCACTGCAACTTAGGATTTTCTTTCTCCTTTCAACAAAACTGAGGAAAGGACAATTTTTTTTTTTTTTTTTTTTAGACAGTCTTACTTTGTCACCCAGGCTGTAGTGCAGTGGCATGATCTCGGCTCACTGTAACCTCCACCTCCCGGGTTCAAGCGATTCTACTGCCTCGGCCACCCAAGTTCCTGGGACTATAGGCATGTACCACCATGCCCGGCTCATTTTTGTATTTTTGTAGTTACGGGGTTTCACCATGTTGGCCAGGCTGGGCTCAAACTCCTGATCTCAAGATGATTCACCTGCCTTGGCCTCCAAAGTGCTGGGATTACAAGTGTGAGCCACCTCACCTGGTCTGGATTTATTACAATCATTATATAAGCCGTCACCACAAAGTCATGACCATTATTTTTTTGCTGAAAAAAAATTATTTGCTTAATGTTAACATAAATTTGACGTATACAGTTTTTTTTAGTACCATTTAAGTCACTGCAGAAAAGTTAAAACAGCAGATGGGAGGCTGCTATCCTTTGAGTTTGCAAGGTTCACCCTTGCCGGAGTGTGGGACCTTAGATTTTGGGAGGTTTACTACTGCTCCACCCACCCAAAAACAGCAGTAGCTCCGTGCCCCGTGTTTAGGTGCTATTAAGTAAGGCACATCCTGTGTGACTTCACCGAAACAAGACTCAAAAGACTGTGCCTGGTTCTCTCTGAATTTCAGCCTTTTCCCTTACAATTTGCTTTGTGTTCTTTCGCTGTAGTGAATCTTAGCTGTTCAGTATGACAGAATGCCGAGTCCTGAGTCTTCTCAGCAAATTGTCAAGCCTGGGGGTGTTTTATTTTATTTTTTTAAATTTTTTTCTTTTTTCTTTTACTCGTGATGTAACTAAAGCCTGGAGGTGCTCTTGAGGATCCCAAGACAGTCATTCATAACAATTTCTAAAATCATGTACAACTGTCCAAAAAAGCCCAGGTAGATTCTCTTTGAGGTCAAGGAATGCCATATAAGGTGCCACCTATATGCACAGCTTCGTGGCAAACATTCTGTCAGAGAACCAAAAGTTGCAATAAAGGCCAGGTGCAGTGGCTCACGCCTGTAATCCAGCACTTTGGGAGGCCGAGGCAGGTGGATCACCTGAGGTCAGGAGTGCAAGTCCAGCCTGGCCAACATGGTGAAACCCTGTCTCTACAAAAAAATACAAAAATTAGCTGGGCATGGTGGCACATGCTTGTAATCCCAGCTACTTGAGAGGCCGAGGCAGGAGAATTGCTTCAACTTGTGGGAGCGGGGTGGAGGTTGCAGTCAACTGAGATTGCAACACTGCACTTCAGTCTGGGTGGCAGAGTGTGAGACTCCATCTCAAACCACCACTACCACCACAACAAACTTGCAATAAAAATACTTTGCTATGTGTGGCCATTTACCAAAGCACACACATATATGGAGGGTCTATTAAAAAAAAGGTGGAATGAACAGAATAGGGCTGTGACTGGGTGTGGGGATGAGGTAAGAAGAGATGGTTGCAATGTGTTTGGCTGGGGCAACAAAATTCAACTGTGGGAAATTCAGCCTGATCTTCTTTAGGCACTTCAAACACTCCTAAAACCAAATGCATGTCTTACCGCTTCCCTACTTCTCTTTCCCACTGCATTTTCCTTCAACCCAGATACTGTATTTTCTACAAAATTACAACACATATTGCACTCATTAAACAGTGGGTTTGGTTTACCTTCCTCAAGTTGAAGAAATAGCCAAGATGTATTGTCAAATGAAGATAGTAGATTACAGCACTGTTGAATCAACTTTAGTAAAAATGATGACCAGAAAACAAAATTCCATCCTATGAGAAGCAATAAAGTGGTTAGACATGAATTCTGAAGCCAGTCTGTGGCCTCCAGTTTCTAAACCCAAACTTCGTAATTGTGTAACCTTGGGAAAATTCTTTTTTTTATCTTTGTCTTTTTTCATGACCTTGCCTACTCTTTCTTATACCTTGGAAATTTTTTTTTTTTTTTTTTTTTAAAGATGGGGTTTCACCCTGATGGCCAGGCTGGTCTTGAGCTCCTGACCTCAGGTGATCCACCCACCTGGGCCTCCCAAAGTGTTAGATTACAGGCGTGAGCCACTGCAACCAGCCAGAAAAATTCTTAACCTGAGTCTATCTATATTCTGATCTGTAAAATGGAGGAAACAGCATTACCTACTGCACAGAGATGCTGTAAATGTTAAAAGAGCTGATGCATATAAAACATTCACAACGTCTGATACACAGCAACACTACATTTGCACGCTCTTATGATAATTATGCGGCATCCCTACAGCCAGGGCCATGGCCACATGGCACACGCATACAGGCTCCGTGTTTGCAAATACAGAGAAAGTGTAGAAACACGGCCACTGGGTCACAGACATGAGAAACGTCTGGTCTGGAGACATGGATTTGGGGAAATTCTGTAGATTATTGATGTAAAGTGTCTTCAGCAGGAACCGTCTCATTCACAGAGCTTACAGCAACAACCAATGATGGATTCTGGCAAACAAAAACGTTTAAGAGTTAGAAGAAAGGGCCAGGGGCGGTGGCTCACGCCTGTAATCCTAGCACTTTGGGAGGCCGAGGTGGGTGGATCATCTGAGGTCAGGAGTTCAAGACCAGCCTGGCCATCATGGTGAAACCCTATCTTAAAAAAAAAAAAAAAGAGTTGGAAGGAAGATACAGACCCTCTGGAGGAGAAAGACAGCAACTTGGAGAAGCCAGGAAAGAACCTTCAGGTCAGAGGGGTGGTCAGCAGTACAAAGGTCTAATAAGGCAGTAAAAGGACAAATGATGGAAGCTCTTCTGTAGCTGCCCGTGGAGTGAAAGAAATGAGAATGGGAGGGAACAGGTAGTGTGCAGAACAACTACACAGTCTGCGTCTGCAGGAGACAGAAGAAATGGGGAGACTGATGGGCAAGCAAGGTGGAAACAGTTTGGGGATGAGGATAGAGACTTGAACACAGATACAGATTAAGGGGGAAAAATCTAGTTGTTACAGACAAGTTGAAGACTAAGCGAGGAAGTATGACAGAGGGGCCTAGAAACAACTGGGCAGGAAGTGGGAAAATGTGTCCAATAACAAATGGCAAGAGGGATCCCGGAAGAGAAGTGACTCCTTCCTGAGGGTACAACAAGGCTTAGAGAGCTAGGGAATTTTACAAACGTTCCATGGACAACATGACTCTCAACAATCTGCAGATCCCCCTCAGTTGTAAGAGCTGTTCATAGAAATCTTTGTGCAGCACAACTGAGAAGACTGCAGGCTTTCTATTCCCCCAGATAGTTTAACATTTCTATTCAAATGTCAAGACAAACCACCAGAGAACCATGACTTTGGAATACAGTTGTCTATTCTCTGAGAGTCTTTCTTTGGCAATAAAAACTAAGCAAAGAAGCAGAAGGTGTACAAAAGAACCAAATGGAAATTAAGCAATCGGAAAATACAAAAGCAAGATGAAAAATCACTGGAGAAACTCAACAGATTAGGTATGACAAAGGAAACAATCAGTGAGGACCATGGACAGTCAACAGAAATTAATTAATGTTAACGACAGAGAAAACAGACTGGAAAAAGAAAAAAGATGCAAGCCTGAGGGACCTATGGGAGCATAAAAAAAGATCTGCCATTCATGTTATCGGAGTCCCTAAAAGAGACAAGACTGGGGGTAAAAAAATATTTGAAGAAATAACAGTTGAAGATCCCCCAAAGTTAGCAAAAGGCATAATCCTATAGGTTAAAAAGCTGGGCAGGCACCAGGGAACACCAAGTAAGATACACTCAAAAAATTCCATGCCACGCACATCACAGTCGAACTTCTGAACATTACAGACAAGGAAAAACACTTTGGATGAAGCTCAACAGAACTGATGCATTGCAAAATAGGGAAGGATTATTTGAATGGTAGATTTCTTATATTAAACATAATGGACAGAACAGAGAGACATGTTTCTCAAGTATTAAAAGAACACAACTGACAACTCTGAATCTTACACCCCACAAAAATATTCTTTGGGAATGAAGCAAACATAAAGATACCTTTAGAGGAAGGAAAACAAAGAACAGTTGTTACCCTAGAAGCAAGGCTACAGTAAGTTCAGTAGTGTGTAACAGAAAGGAAATGTTAACAGAAGGCGGCTTGGGATTTCAGGAAGGAAGAACCAACAATGGAATGGGTAAAGAGGTCAAGAGCCAATGCTCCTCATGACCGTTTGTAAAACATGTGAAAGATAAAGCAAAAATTACATCATGCAACATAGAGCTCAGTTTTTGAAGAGGAATTACTTAAGATAGTTAAATTATTAGGTAAGGTAAAGGGGCCCAACGGAAGTGCTGAATTGTTCATACTTACATCAGCAATTACAATATTACAATTGTATCAGTGATACAATTATCAAATTGCTGATAACTTGTTAAACTGTCATAAGTTATAGATTTACACTGCTATAGTAGGACAATCACTAAAAAACGCGGATACATGTAGTCCCTGACTTACGATGGTTCAACTTATTACTTGACTTTACGATGGTGCAAATGCTTCATGCATTCAGTAGAAGCCATACTTGTATTTTTATTCAAAATTCTTTGTAGTAATTTTATTATAAAATAGGCCTTGTGTTAGATGATTTTACCCAACTGCAGGCTAATGTAAATTTTCTGAGCATGGTGAAGGCAAGACTGGCTATGATGTTTGGTAGGGTAGGTGTATTAAATACATATTTGACAATATTTTCAACTTGTAATGGATATGTTGGGATATAACCCCATCATAAGACAAGGAGCATCTACACTAAAAAACACTACACATATATCAAATCAAATTCTAAGAAAAAAAGGTGAAGTAGCCTATAGGAAGATAAAAAAACAACCCCAAATAACAAGGAGAGGAACAATAAAAAAAAAAAAAACACAAAAAAATCATTTAAGGGCAGACTTAAGCCCTAAAATATCACTAGTTATTTTAATTTAACTGATTTCAATATACCAATTAAGAGAGAAATAAGCAAAATGCATGGCCTGAGTATATGCTGTTCAAAGAAACTGACTTCACAAGTAATGATACAGATAAGGTTTAAAATAAAACGAAGAAATATTAACCATGCAAACATTAATCAAAATATGCAGGAGTCACTATAAAAATATCAGTTAAAGTATTGACAAGACTATTAAAAGGCAAAAGAAGGACATTACATAAGGAGAAAAAGTCAATTCACCATGAAGATTTGGCAAATCTACGTGTGTATGTACCAAATAATACAGCTTTGACCTTTGCGAAACAAAGTGATAGAACTTAAAAGAGCAATATACAACATACTTCCACAATTACGTTCAGGACTTTTTTTTTTTTTTTTTTGAGACGGAGTCTCGCTCTGTTGCCCAGGCTGGAGTACAATGGCATGATCTCGGCTCACTACAACCTCCGCCTCCCAGGTTCAAGCGATTCTCTTGCCTCAGCCCCTCCTCAGTAGCTGGGATTACAGCCATGCGCCACCATGCCCAGCTAATTTTGTATTTTTAGTAGAGACAGGGT
This sequence comes from Aotus nancymaae, assembly GCF_030222135.1. Classification (NCBI taxonomy): domain Eukaryota; kingdom Metazoa; phylum Chordata; class Mammalia; order Primates; family Aotidae; genus Aotus; species Aotus nancymaae. Next base: position 1,274,151 of record NW_026988484.1, on the reverse strand, counting down.
TTCGCCATGTTGGCCAGGCTGGTCTCAAACTCCTGACCTAAGATGATCCGCCTGCTTCGGCTTCCCAAAGTGTTGGGTTTACAGGTGTCAGCCACCGCACCCAGCCTATGTTCAGGACTTCAACATCAGTCTTAGCAAATGACAGAAATGTCAGACAGAAAATCAGCTAGGACACAGCTGACCTGACTAACAATGAGCAGGATCATATAGACATTTATAGAAACTCGACCCAGTAACAGCAGAACGCCCATTCTTTTCAAGCAGCCATATGGAACAAGATAGACCCTATCCTGGGTCATAAAAAAATGTTAACACATTTAAATGGTCAGATCAAATACGGAACAAATGAGAAAACAGTAACAAATACACTGAACACTAGAAAATTAAACATATTAAATAATTCATGGCTTAGAGAGAATGTTTTAAAAAATATAAATATTAGAATTGAGTAAAATGTAACGAAAACATTAAACTTGTGGGATCAAACTAATTATGATGTTAGGTAAATTTATAGAATGTAATGCTTACATTAAAAAAGCAAAAAAATCTCAAATAAATAATCTAAAAACCCACTTTGAAAACTTACAAAGAGCCAAATACAACCAAACCAAGTGGAAGAATATAATACAGATCAAAGCCGAAATCAAAGGAATCCAGAACAGAAAGAGACAAATCAATAGTATAAAGTGCTAGTTCTTTGCAGTGAGAGATGAAGCAAAAAGGACATCTTTCAGCACGGTGCACAATAGAACTGATTAATGTCTAAGAAGACTCACGATCATAAAAACAGTACACACATTTCCAATATTAAAAATAAAATTATGTAAGTACAGATCCTGCTATCAAAACAATAAGGGAATGCTACAAATTTAGATGAAACATTCCTTCAAAAGGATAGACTATCAAAAATAGTACACAAGAAATAGATACTCTGAATAGTTCTATCTATCCAATAAAATAAATATGTAATTTAAAAGCCTCCAGAAGAAAAATCTCTGGCCCAATAGTTGACTAGAGGTCATCAAACGACAAGAACAAATAACACCAATTCTACACAGTTTTCCAAAAATTAAAAGAGAACTCCTTCCAATTCATGCTGAAAGGTCATGATCACCGAGACATCAAAACCACATATAAGACATTTGGAACATAAGAAACAAAAGGAAAAAGAAAAAGATTATTAGGCAATAAATTAGAGGAATATTTCCTCAACAAAATACAAACAAAGGGAATAATGCCAAATGATATATAGAAACAATCAGACTCTACAAACAAGTGTGGTTTATTCTAAGGATGCAAGTCTGGCTCAATATTCAAAACTCTATCAAAGCAATACATTCTACCAATAGGATGTGGAAGGATAATGGCATGATGCTATCAATCAGTGGAGAAAAAGCATTGAACAAAATTCAACTCATTCATAGCAACACAGAAACTCAAAAGACTGTGAACAGAGGAAATTTTTTATACTTATAGAGAACATATGCTTTGTAAGACTTAACATTATACTTTATGATGAAAAACTGAACATGCTGGGCACAGTGGCTCACGCCTGTAATCCTAGCACTTTGGGAGACCCAGGCAAGCAGACAGCTTGAACCCAGGAGTTTGAGATCAGCCTGGGAATCATGGTGAAACCCTGTCTTTACAAAAAAATACAAAAATTAGCTGGGTGTGATGGTGCATGCCTGTAGTACCAGCTACTGGGGGTTGGCAGGGGCTGAGGTGGGGGAATCACTTGAGCCTGGGAAGTAAGGGCTGTTGTGAGACAAGATCGTGCCACTGCACTCCAGCCTGGGTGACAAAGTGAGATCCTGTCTCAAACAAAACAACTGAACATTTCCCCCATAACATCAGGAACCAGGTAAGGATGGCCTTTCTCATTACTCCTATTCAACGTTATAATGAAAGTCCCGGCTTGTGCAATGCAAAAAGACCAGCAAAAAGGAAATAAGAGTATACAGATAAGATGAAAGATAAAAAATAGTCTATATTTGCAGATAATGTTTCTATACAGAAAACTCCAAGGATTCTGTCAAAAGAAATTGCTAAAAATAAGTGGACTCACCAAGGTTGGAGGGTAGAAAAACAATGTCCAAAAATTATATTTGTGTATACCACCAAAAGTTGTGTGCAATTCAGTTTAAACATCAATGGCATTTACAATCACTCAAATCACACACACACACGAAAAAGCACCACGGGATACAAATTTTAACAAAAATGCATAGGGATCTATAAGCTGAAAATTTTAACATTCATGAAATACTTTGAGGAACGCTTAACTATTATAAATTAAGAGACCTACTGAACTCATGAACTATAAGACTCAACATAGTGAAGACACCAATTCTTAACAGATTAATCCACAGATTCAATTCAATTTCTGTGAAAATGTGAGCAAGATTGTTTTGTAAATATGTATAAACTAATCCTAAAAATTATATGGAACGTCAAAGGAACTAAAAATGCGAAGTCAATTTTAAATAGGAGCAAAAAAGAATCACTTTACTCAATTAAAAAATTTACCAATGGTTGGGCGTGGTGGCTCATGCCTATAATCCAAGCACTTTGGAGGCCAAGGCAGGCGGATCACCTGAGGTCGGGAGTTCAAGAACAGCCTGACCAACATGGTGAAACCCCGTATTAAAAAAAAAAAAAAAAAAAAATTAACCATTGACATTTTGAGCTAAATAATTTTAAAAAATTTAACAAATAAAAATTTACCATATAGCTACAGTAATGAAAGTAAACCAAAAGATGGGCATCAAGAAAAAGCCTGAGTGTTAAGACATGTAACCTTACTGATTTAATGTTGAGTATTTCATGGCTCAAGCCCCCTAAATTGTCATAGAGTTATGCTTCTCAAGAGTAAGTACTATTGGGAACACAGAAGATGTGCAATTAAAGTTTGCAGACTTTTCCTAAACTAACTCTTCTGACACTGGAGAGCAATAAATGTATATACAAGACACAAAAAGGGTCAAGGCCCTTTACCTTGAAACATTTCCCTTCCCCCCAATAGACTAAGGAATCTATGACAAAGCGCTGCAGGCTTGGTAAAGTCTGAAAAGATGTGTGCTTGCATTTCACTTTTTTCTGTTTCCTCCTCCTTTTAAAAATGATTCCTGAGATAACATTGCACTGTAAACTAAGGAGAAAGATGCAGCTGAAGGTTTTCCTATGTGCACAATAACCACCAGGTCTCTCTCCAGGATAAATTATCAGATGGAGAATAAGGCTCTAGACAGAATGAATTTCTAATATGACTCTTCAGATCACATGTAATGTTGAGCAACAGAATGTTTTCTCACAGTGAAGACACTTGTGGGGTTTCTCTTTGGTATGGTTGATCAGATGTAGAGGAAGATGTTTCCTCTGGCAAAATGTTTGCCTCAGTGGTTACATTCAAAAAGTCCTTCCCTAAAAGAAGTTCTCGAAGGGTAACTGAGGTCTGCCCACTTGTGAAAGGTCTTCCCACATCTGTTACACTGACAGGATTTCTCCCAGTATGCATCCTTTGATGCTGAGTGAGGGATGAGCTGCGACTGAAGGCCTTTCCACATTCACTGCACTTATAGGGCTTCTCTCCAGTATGGATAATTGCATGTCGAATGAGATTTGTGCTCCAGCAAAAAGATTTCCCACACTCAACACATTCATAAGGCTTCTCTCCACTATGAATCCGCTTGTGCCTCGTGAGGCCTGACATGCGAGTAAAAGCCTTTCCACACTCCACGCACTCATAGGGCTTCTCTCCAGTGTGGATGCTGAAATGTCGAATGAGGTCCTTCCGATTGCTAAAGGCTTTCCCACATTCTTTGCACTCAAAAGGTTTTTCTCCAGTGTGGGCCCTCTTATGCAAGATAAAAGTAGAGCAGTGGGTGAAGGCCTTTCCACATTCACTGCACACGAAAGGCTTCTCCCCAGTGTGAATCCGCTGGTGTCTCTTGAGGTATGATCGATGGTTGAAAGCCTTCCCACACTCGAGGCACTCAAAGGGCTTCTCCCCAGTGTGGATGACATAGTGATGAATGAGGGCTGCGCTCTCCAAGAAGACCTTCCCACATTCACTGCACTCATAGGGCTTCTCCCCTGTATGAGTCTGCTGGTGCCACATGAGGTATGACCTGTGTTTGAAGACCTTGCCACACTCCAAGCACTCATAGGGATTCTCACCACTGTGGACAACATAGTGCCGAAGAAAACCTGGCCTATGTCGAAAGACTTGCCCACATTCTGTGCACACAAAAGATTTTTCTCCAGTGTGTCTCCTGTTATGCAAGACAAAATTGGATCGGTGGGTGAAGGCCTTTCCACATTCAGTGCACTTGTAAGGCTTCTCTCCACTGTGAATCCGCTGGTGCTGAGTAAGGTATGACTTCCGGTTAAAGGCCTTTCCACACTCCATGCACTCATAGGGCCTCTCCCCAGTGTGGATCATGTGATGTTGCAGGAGATGTGTGCTCTTAATAAAGGTTTTCCCACATTCTGTGCATTCATAGGGCTTCACTCCAGAGTGAATTTTCTCATGTCCAGCAAGGAGGTGTTTCTTGTTAAACACTTTTCCACATTCACTGCATTTAAAGATATTTTCCTCTTCCTGAATCATGGGATCTTTACCTGATTCACATGAGTTATGGCTATGAACTGTATCTGCTGGAGAGACTTGCTCCTGTCCAATCCTTGAACACACACCATCAGCTGTCCCTAAACCATCACATTCAGGGCTCATTTTCCCAGGAAGTTTCTGCTGTGGATCTATTCCTGGTATGAAGTGTCCTTCCTGCATTTCTGATAGCCCATCCTGATCCTTGGCCTGCCCCAACTGGGAGTCCACTGAGTTTCCTTGTGTCAGTTGTCCCTGAAATGAGACTCCTTCTGACAAAGCTGGATCACAAGTAGTAGGTTCTGTGGTCTTAGGCTTTCCTTTGTCACCTGAAAGAAATCCAGTGCACAAAAGGGCCTGTTAGTAAAGGACACCATGGAAAAAACAATATTACCATTTCTGTGAAAAACCATGGATAAAAATATTGGCTCTGTGTTTGCTATTTTCTGTATCTCAAATTCTTGGGTTTGTAATTTCTTTCTATTCCGGTCCCTGGACTCAGGATATCCTGAAAGGGAGACCTAGTGGGGAGAGGCTGGGTCAGGAGACAATGAGTTTGTAGTGGGGCCACCTTCACAATTACACATTGGACCTGGGTGGACAGGGTAATGATTATACTGTGCATGGTAAGCTTCCTTTAAGCAACTAAGCAAGGATGTTCTGTGTTTCTACAAGAACAAGAGGAAGGAGCACCTCATGAGTCCACATGGAGGACAGGAAGTAAGCAACAAAAATTAATTCCCAAAAAGAAGTATGCTTGTTGTGTGAAGTCATGGAAAGTAACCTGTAAACAATCCCAAAATGTTTTTACTCATGTGGGACCCAATAGCCCTAACTGACAGTTTATGCAAGCAGGTAACTCATTATGGATCCCTCCACAGTTTATCCTGAAGAGCTGACTCAGGCCACACCAGAACACTAAACCACATGATTAGACGCTTCGGGCTTAATATAACATAAACGCTGAATCTCTGGAAAGGATGACATGCTGGAAACTGAGCCACACAAGTGATGATACAATCAACTGTGGTTATGTAATGAGGCTTCAGTACAATTCTGGGCAATGAATAGCTGGTGAGTGTCCTGGGTTGGCAACACTCTAAGCTCATACTGCCATATGCCAGACTGAGTTCCTGAAGATACTGAGGCTTTGTGTTGGGAACCTTTCCAAGTTCACATTCTGTGTCACTTCTAATTTGTTCCCTTTGTCTGTAATAAATATGACTGTAACTAAAATAGGTTTTAGAAGTTCTGTGAGTCTTTTTAGCTAATTAGTAAACCTGACAATTGCTTTGGGATCCAAACTTGTAGTTGGTGTCAGAAGAGCTGGACAGACCTGGTAGTTTTAGAGGATTGTGTCCTTAACCTTGAGTTCAGCTGATCCTGGGTAGGAAGAAATCAGAGTTTTCCCATAAGAAGTGCTCGATGAAGTGAGTCCTATGCTTGTGATGAAGAGCTGCCACAAAGAGAAAGCAGGAAGGACACTGTAGTCTTAGGAGACAATACAAGGAAACTGCAGGATGGTGTTGATGACAATCCGGGGACAGAGGGGAAACTGACTGCCATGATTCTGAGCCGGGTGACAGTGAAGGTCATGTGACTAATGCTACTATCAATCCAGGGCTCATAAGGAAAGAGGTACGAGGACCTGGCTTGACACACAGTCTCATATGCCCAGGGAACAGCCTGGTAAAAAGAGCAGCACCATACACATAATCAGTGGTCAGGCTGCTGTGTATGGTGCTACTCTTTTCATCTCAGCCTCCCAAAGCCTGTAATCCCACTGCTTTGGGAGGCCAAGATGGGCAGATTACTTGAGCCCAGAAGTTCAAGACCACTCTGAGAAACACAGCAAGCCCCCATCTCTATTAAAAAAATTTTAAAAACAAAAACAAAAGCACATTAGCCAGGCATGGTGGGGCAAACTACCCTGTCTCTTAAAAACAAACAAAAAACCCCAAATACACATAATTAAGATGAAGAAAATTATAGAATCTTATTTGAAGATAATAAAGAAGATCTATATCAATGAAGAATTGAATAATATGAACTGACAATTTGACCCAAATTATATAAATTCAATATAATTCCCTGTAAAATACCAACTATACTTAATTATGGAACTTGATGGTATGTCAAATTAAGTAAATGAAGCTAGAAAAACTGGCTAGCCACATGGAGAATGAAAATAACTGTATTGCTATCTCACTATATAGTCCAAATCAACCTCACTGAAAAAATGTCAAGTGCCAAGTTTTAAAACTTTTAGAATAAAATATATATTTAATATTAAGTAAATCAACATTTTTTATATAAGACAAAAAGTCATTAATTATATAAGAAAAGTCATAAGTTAGACTACAGTAAATTAAGTGAAAAATATCTTTTGGTGAAAAAGATACTTTAAAGAGAGTAAGAGGACAAAATTTAAAACTAGAATATATTTTTCAGCATATGTAAGTGATAAAAGGTAAGCATAAGAAATGTAGAGAGAATCCCTACCAGGCAAACAAAGAAAGGAAAACAGGTTAATGGAACACGAATTTATTGTAAAATAAATAACGATTTGTATTTTCACAGAAGAAAATATAAATGAACTAAAAAATCACAGTAAGTTGCTAAAACATTTCAGCAGCAAAAGAAAGGAAATCGAGAGCACATGAGACTATTCTGTGTTCATTTAATGAACAAACATTGAGAAGCCTTATAATGAAAAGGTCAACAGAACCTCTCACTTTCCTGGTTAAGTGCAAACTGGCATAGGCTCTTTAGAAAACAATGGGAAGGATCTTGCGAACTTGAGCATTTGCATAGCCTACAAACCAATAATTTCACTCCAAGAATTATAAAAATACACACCTACACATGTGGAAAATGAACTACATATATGAATGTCCACAGTATCTCTGTTTTTGTGAATGAAACGTAGACAATTATTATTATTAGTTTTTGCCTCTAGTTCATGGTCTCTCATGAATTATTTTTACTTATTTATTTTTTTGACATAGGATCTCACTGTCACCCACGCTGGAGTGCAGTGGCATGAGTAAGATCACTTCAGCTTCAACCTTGTGGGCTCCAGAGATCCTCCCACCTCGGCCTCCTGAATAGCTGGGACCACAGGCAAGAGTCACCATGCCCAGCAATTTTTTAAAATTTTGTAGAGATGGGGTCTCGCCATGTTTCCCAGGCTGGTCTCAAACTCCTGAGCTCAAGTAATCCTCCCACCTCAGCCTCCTAAAGTGCTGGGATTATAGGCATGAACCACTGGGCCAGCCAAATCAGACAATTAAATGCCCACATAGTAAACAAATATATCAATGAATATATAAATATGTCATGAGCCACAAGCATTTGTTTTTTCTTCAAGTGTAAGAAACTTGAGGCCGGGCATGGTGACTCAAGCCTGTGATCCCTGCACTTCAGGAGTCCGAAGTGGACAGATTGCTTGAGGCCAGGGGTTTGAGACCAGTCTGGGCAACACAGTGAAACCCTGTCTCTCCTAAAAATACAGGCAGACACATGCCTGTAATCCCAGCACTTTGGGAGGCCGAGGCAGGCAGATCGCCTAAGGTCAGGAGTTCGAGACAAGCCTGGCCAACATGGTGAAATCCTGTCTCTACTAAAAATACAAAAAATTAGCCGGGACTGGTGGCAGATGCCTGTAATCCCAGCTACTAGGGAGGCTGAGGCAGGAGAACTGCTTGAACCCAGAGGCGGAGGTTGCAGTGAGCTGAGATCGTGCCACTGTACTCTAACCTGGGCAATGAGAGCGAAACTCCATATCAAAAATAAATAAATAAATAAAAATGAAAATACAAAAATTAGCCAGGTGTAGTGGCATGCACCTGTTATCTCAGCTACCTGGGAGGCTGAGGCACACAGACTGCAATGAGCCAAGACAGCACCACTGCACTCCAGCCCAGGCTATACAGTGAAACTCTATCTTTAAAAAAAAGGAAAAATTAAAAAAAAGAAACAAGCATATTTTTATGTTGAGTAGAGAAAGGATGAAATTACAAAGCAAGCAGAATATAAATGAAGAAAGGATGTCCATGAAAGGGAATGTGATCTAGACCCTGGTACAGGAATTGGCCATGGCTGGAGCAAGACCTTGTCCAGTAAGGAAAAGGGAAGTTATCAATACAAGAAGTTGAGATGAACGGGTAACGGCTGCTGATCAAGCAATACAAGACAGCAGACATTGTTTTAACATGAAAGCATGCTGATACATCAGCACTCATATGCTGAGACATCTGTGCCTGAAGACTAACTGTCTGGTTGGCTGGATGCAGGGACTCGTGGAATGGTGGGGCTGACCTGTCTTGAGTCTCCTAATCTGCCTGGATGGCAGAAGCATTCACAGAAACTTGGGAGGCGGCAGGAGTCAGCAAGATCATGGATTCCTTCTTAGGCATGCTGAGTTTTGTGTTTTTGAGATTTTCAAGTGGAGATGTGACACTGAAGAGGGAACAGTCTGGAACAGACTCTGAGGGCTGAACAGGGACTGCACAGACACTCAGGGTTGGATGAGCAGCTCAAGGAACCCATGCAGGCAGAGGCCTAGGCTCTGCAGTGGCACCAATCCACACGCCTGACAGATGACCCCAGTGCCCTCAGCAGCCTGAGTGTGGGACAGAGGTCATATGTCACCCTGAGGGTTTTGGAAAACAGGAGATATAGGAAGACATGGGAAAAGGACTGCTTCTTAGTGTCTGACTGACACTCAGGGGACGGGTGGAAGGAGAAGGTGGGAAAGGCTGGTAGGCAGAATATAACTGGAAACAGACATTGGGAGAGTAAGGTAAACTATGCAGGTTTATGCATTAATGTATCACATGACTACATCTTCAAACTGCCCAATGACATAAAAATAATTTCTGGTAACACTTTTCAGGAACGGACCTAGTGTAGTGGACTGAGTAGGTGCTCACCAAACCATCTGCTCTTCTCCTTGGACATGCAGCTCAGCCACATTGCCCAGGCCCATGGACCCAAGCCAAACGCCTAGTTCCTGTGGGTGGAATGTAAGGGGAGTTGGTATTTCTGGAAGGGGGTGTAACTTCCCTTATTCTCTCAATTCTCTGCCTGCTCAAGGATGTTAGGATAATCTTAACGCGACAGGCTGATGACAGAAGGAAACTGAGTCCTGAATAACTGTGGTACAGAACTCCCTGCTGACCCACACAGACCTTGGTATGAGTGAGAGTTTTCACATGTGAACCACTGAGATTTTAGAGTCTGTCTGAAATAGCAGCTACTGTTAACTTAGCTGAAGTTATATATAAAGACAGGAGATCCTGCATCTTCATCAGGGCCACAGAGCAGGTGATTGGCAAGCCACATTCCAGGCCCACACAGTTGGAACCCCCACACACATCTTGGTTTGTAAATCCCACTCCTTCCCAGGAATGGTGACAAGTGTGATGGGGCTGGGAGGACAGAGGAACCACAGGTCAAACGGCTCCATGGCTCTTAAATGGAACATTCTACTGTGATTTATTGTAAGAGTTATACACAGAGAGGCCACAGTGAGAAGCTTCCCAAGAGATCCCAGGGCCAGTGGTCTCCTCACAGTCTCAAACCTGCAGGGATTCCCACTTGCCCAGATCTTGGCTCCTACCTGGACGGGTGCCTTGGGAGAGGTCTTCCTTCCTGGTCCAGGGCTCCTGCCCATGCTCTAGGTGGTAGATCAGCTCAGGTCTGGGAACAGGACACCCTGTTTATGGAGAAAGAAAGTGGACACATGGATGCTGGTGAAAGGAAATACAGACCTACAATCTAGTCTGGGACTTCAGGATGGGGACCAGACCTTGGAACGAAGCTGCTCCCGTGCATGGGAACAAAAAGCTGGCATGTGACCTGGAAACCAAGAGCAGGCCATGTCATGCTGCCATGAAGTCTCTACTCCTGACAGTAAGTCAAAAGCTAGTACTTATAGGATATAACCATGTCCAGGGGACTGGGCCACACAAGTTAAATGCATTATGTAATTCCAAGAGTGAGTATTTATGGAGTATCTTAGAGAAAAACTGATGTTTACATATTAAATAATGACTCTTTTCATTCAAAACAAGGTATGTGATTTCATTGATCTAAGTCTTACTTTTTTTGCATTCTAAGCAATGTTTTATAATGCTCTTCCTGTAGACCAAAGACAAAATGAGGATTCTAGCTGAGGATTTTCTCACAGCATCCCCAGGAAGTCCACATCATGATCAACACCATTTTACTGACAAAGAAACCCAGGCTCAGGAGGTAAAGTGATTTGCTGAAGAGCACAGAACTGGTGAATGGCTGAGTCAATAAGCACCTGCTCCTGCCACCTCTGTCGGTGCTGTTTAACCACAAAGCTACACAACACTGCCCAGAAAGTGCCAGGTCCAGGCATGCCAATGACAGTTATCGTGATGAGATGACAGTTAACAGTGCTGGTGGCGAGAGAGATTGCAATGGCTCCCTGCACACAGCCTTGTCTCCCAGGTGCTGTTCTGAGCCCTTTTCATGTAATAACTGTATTAGTCTGTTCTCACGCTGCTAATAGACGTATCTGAGCCTAGGTAATTTATAAAGAAAAGGAGGTTTAATGGACTCGGTTTCACATGGTTGGGGAGTCCTCACCATAATGACAGGAGGCGAAGAAAGGTACATCCTACAGGGCAGCAGGCAAGAGGTCATGAGTAGGGGAACTCCCCTCTATCAAACCATCAGATCTCATGAGACTTATTCGCTATCACGAGAACAGCATGGGAAAAACCACCCGCGTGATTGACTCACCTGGCACAATGCAGGGGGATTATTTCCACTGAAGGTGAGACGTGGGTGCCGACACAGAGGCAAACCGTATCAGTCACTCTACCCTGGGATGCAGATGTGGGAAGTCCTCATTTTACCAGTGAGAACACTGAGGCACAGACAAGGTCAGTGACTTGTCCAAGGCCACACAGCTTTTAAAGAGCAGAGCTGGGGCTGGACACCATGGTTCTGGCTCCCATCCCAAACACTGCACTGAGGAGGAAACTACTAGCACCACAGAGTACGTGGTGGTGGTGACGACGATGCAGAGATGTGAGCTGGAGGACTCATCCTCAGGGACCGGCAGCCAGGGAGAGGGGCAGGTTCAGGGACTCCAGACCTCAGTATTTCATGAACCACCAGAAATTTTAAAAAGTGAACATTCTACTGTGATAGGATAAGGACATTTACAGAAACATCAAATAGTGTACTCTCAACATTGTATAAAAAGAGAACTTCTAATTAAAAAAAAAAAAAACCCACAAAGGACAGCTTCACAGATGAAGATTTACCTTCTAAACCGAGTAAGTTTAGGTTCATTCACACCAAAATACAGTAGTCGTATTTTCTTGACTTTGCTCAGAACATCTTGAAGGCTTTTCAGACCTTGGGAGAGACTGCTTCTCTCAGGGACAGGTAATTTCTAGGATAACAAACTCCCCTGGAAACAAGCACATGCCTTTCATGTGCAATGCACCTAATCCCAAACCATACCCCCAACCACTTCCTCAACAAACTCTCATATGCCAAGTATTTCCTCTGCCCTAAATCAACCCAGGGCCAGGTGCCAGACAACTAGAGATAGTCCCTATGCCCCAAACCTCACTGAAATTACTCAAATTAGCCAGCCCTAAACTGTTTCCTATGCCCGGTCTTGCTTTTCCAGAAGAAACCCCACTATGAAGGGAAAACTCTCTCTAATCATGTTTTTCCTCTACTGCCACACCGTGACAACAATCAATACAGAACAAGACTTCTATGACCAAACGTGTGTGGGCTTTTCCCCAGACTCCAAGCAGCGGACACCATTGCGGGGCGGGTGTCCTCTAATTCTGTTCCCATACAGTCCACCCAGAGATAGCTTCAGATCCTACAGGTTGAGGGCTGAGTCTACAAGACTGCCCCACCCTACATACCAGTCCCAAGTCCAGGCCTCCAAAATGTCTGATTGATGGGCTGTGAGTCAGGGTTCCCGAGACCCACTTTGGGTTCAATTAATTTGCTGGAGCAGTTCACGAACTGAAGGAAACACTCATGTTTACCAGTGTATTACAAAGGATATTGCAAAGGATACAGATGAAGCGACTCCTAGGGTGAGATGTGGGTGAAGGCGCACAGAGCTTCCACGCCCTTCCTGGGGGGACCACCTGGAAGCTCACTGAACTGTGACCTCTTACAGAGTGTGTAGTGGTGCCATCTCTGCTCACTGCAACCTCCAGCTCCCTGGTTCAAGGGATTTTCCTGCCTCCTGCCTCAGCCTCCCGACTAGCTGGGATTACAGGCACGCACCACCATGCCCAGCTAATTTTATTTTCAGTAGAGATGGGATTTCACCATGTTGGCCAGGATGGTTTCCATCTCCTGACCTCATGATCCACCCACCTTGGCCTCCCAAAGTGCTAGGATTACAGGTGTAAGCCACCATGCCCAGCCAACTGTGACCTCTTGAGTCTTTAACATCAGCATTCCTTCCCCAGGATCTAGGGTTGGGCCCACTCATAAGACCCACAATCAGAAAAGTGGAGGAACGTTAGAGTGAAAGGAAGGCAGGAGAAGGTCAGAGTCCTGTCCCCAAGGCCTAACGCACCCAACATTTTAATGAAAGGGCTATGGGGGTTATGAACCAGGAACGGTGGACAAAACCCAGCATGTTTCGTAAGACCCCTTCACCCTCCCCTTCCACGCCTATAAGATCAATGAGATTATGCACATAATAAAAGTATCTGGAGTCCAGAGCTCGGGGCCAACGCTTGGGTCCAGGGGACCAACGCTGTAAACTCTACTCTTGTGTCTCTGTCTCTATTTCCTTTTAGCAATCCCTCGTCATCACCAGGACTAAGGGCACCCCGACATACGGGGTTAGCACTGGTACCCAAGTGAAGAAGCCCAGTAGACTTTGCTACTTTCTGTCCCTTAGCCAGGATGTCTGTGAGAAGGGGTGGGACCCAAAGAACAACACACTTGGTCAAACTTCGCAGTCAACTTGGCACCGAGTGTCCCATCTTCAAATTTACTGCACACTGCTGACTGCCTAAAAATTGTCCCTTTCCACATAAAGAATTCTGAGAATCTCTTTCCTCACTGAAAAAAACAAATAAAAATCACACGTCTACACAACCAAGGCCACAGTACAAAGCCTTGCCAGGACACTCTTTATTCTCTTTGGAGTTACAGACATTACTGATAATAACCAAGGCACACATTTCACTTCTCAAAATAAACAATGCCAGACTCCTGAAAGATGCATGCAATAACACTTTTATATTCTTTTTTTTTTTTGAGATGGAGTTTCACTCTTGTTACCCAGGCTCGAGTGCAATGGCGTGATCTTGGCTCACTGCAACCTCCGCCTCCTGGGTTCAGGCAATTCTCCTGCCTCAGCCTCCTGAGTAGCTGGGATTACAGGCACGCGCCACTATGCCCAGCTAATTTTTTGTATTTTTAGTAGAGACGGGGCTTCACCATGTTGACCAGGATGGTCTCGATCTCTTGACCTCGTGATCCACCCGTCTCAGCCTCCCAAAGTGCTGGGATTACAGGCTTGAGCCACCGCGCCTGGCCAACACTTTTATATTCTTAACAGGATTCTTCTTTTAACAGCATTAACCTCTCTCTATTGTCACCCAGACACTTCTATAAATTGAAATCCTTTGAGTACACACAACAAAGTTGTGTGAGAATTAAATGAGTGGAGTATGGACAGTGCCTGGAACAGGCCTGACACCCAATCGGTGCTCTGGGGACCTGGAATGTGACTATTAACAGCTTTTCTTAAAAGTGATCCACTTTTTATTTTTCTCAGATTTCTTTAGAAAGGCAATCCTCATCACTCTGTAAATGGAAAACGCTAGAGCCACTTGCCTTGATGGCAGGTCACCATGAAAATGCAGCAATAAATCAAAACAATGCTGCCTGTCCAGGGCTGTGAGCCTAAGGCTGCCCTGCTGTGGAAAAAAGGAAATTACCAACAGTTTGCAGGATGTTAAGACTCTGTACTAAGCCAAACCAGACTTTCCCTCAAACACTCAAGAGGCAGGAAGAGAAGAAATAAAAGAACAGACTCCTTGGGTGTTTCTCAGTGCCAGCTGATGAAGTGTCCAAGCACTCTGAAAAAGTTTCTCAACCTCAGCACAATTGACATTTAGGTCCAGATAGATTTATGTTTGAGGGAGAAGGAACCAGAAGAGACAGAATCTGTCCTGTGCATTTTAAGAATGTTTGGCCGCATTCCAGGTCTCTACCCACTAGATGTCAATATCATCATCCCAGTTTTAAAAACCAAGGCAGGGCGCGGTGGCTCATGCCTGTAATCCCAGCACTTTGGGAGGCCGAGGCGGGTGGATCACGAGGTCAAGAGATCGAGACCATCCTGGTCGACATGGTGAAACCCCGTCTCTACTAAAAATACAAAAAATTAGCTGGGCATAGTGGCGCGTGCCTGTAATCCCAGCTACTCAGGAGGCTGAGGCAGGAGAATTGCCTGAACCCAGGAGGTGGAGGTTGCGGTGAGCCGAGATCGCGCCATTGCACGCCTGGGTAACAAGAGCGAAACTCCATCTCAAAAATAAAATAAAATAAAAACCAAAATGTCTCTGCACGTTGTCCAGTGTCCAGTGAAGCTCAACATCGTCCCTGCTTGAGAACCACTAGCTTAGAAAGACATAAATAAGGTAAAGGGAGGAGAGTGAGATGAGAAAGAGGTCTCCCCGAGATTCAGTGGTCAGGGAAGGGCTGGGTGAGGAGGCAATGATGGTGCTGAGAAGGGGCAGCCATGCGAAATGCTGCATTACCCTGAGCACACTCATCAAAGAAATGCAATGGGCTGAGGTGAGTGCGCACTTGGGGAAATAGCAAGAAGCCTAGAAAGGCTGCAGCAGAGTGAGCTCAGGATGAAAAGATGTGAAGGTGATTAAAGAGATTAGTAGAGTTTTAAATAACTTTACAAACTACCTAAACCTAAAACATTTTTTGTTTTTATTTTTTATTCTTTTGAGATACAGTTTCACTCTGTCATCCAGGCTGGAGTGCAGTGGTGTGATCTTGGTTCACTGCAACCTCCACCTCTCGGGTTCAAGGGATTATTCTCCTCAGCCTCCTGAGTAGCTGGGATTACAGGCGGGCACCACAGCACTCAGCTAATTTTTGTATTTTCAGTAGAGAGGGGTTTCGCCATGTTGGCCAGGCTGGTCTCAAACTCCTGGCCTCAGGTGATCCACCTGTCTCAGCCTCCCAAAGTGCACCTGGCCCCTGTAACATTTTTCTAACTTTGCTTTCTCTCTTCTTATTAACACAGAATGTCATTCCAGTTCCCTAAAAAGAAGCAAGTCTTACCCTAAACTGTTTAAAGAATTGCCTGGATTTAAACTCTCCTTTCCTCCAAGCTAAATGGAGTATGGTGATTTAGGACTGGGTAATTCTTTGTTTAGTTCTTATGTACTGTGGAAGGTTTAGCAGCATCTCTGGACTGTACCCACTAAATGCCAGTACCATCTTCACCCAAGGTGTGACAGGAAAAATGACTGCATTGTCAATGTCTTCTGGGGGAAAAACCACTGATTGTTGAGGAGTGCTGCTGTAAACTTTCCTCTTCTACTAGCAGTGAATTTTGGTCCTGGACTTAGGAAAAGAGGAAATCATGAAGGCACATGAGGATAAATAAGCCTCATAATTGAGACTGTGTCATTCAGAACAATACTTGGTTGTTCACCTCCTTTAAGGGGGGGAAAAAACCCAATTACCCCCTGGAACTGAAAGTAAGTCTCCTGAGGGCCTGCTTGACTCACCCTTTTTTAGAGAATACCCCATCACCCATGACACCACTAACTGGGGTGGATCAGATACATGCAGCAACCAGCCTCAGTCAGTCAGACGCCTCTCTGGAATTGCAACAACAACAGCAACAAACCTGCAGACAGAGGCCAGTCTATGCTGGGCACTGGGTGAGAGGCCAAAGGATATATGAGCTGGAGACGGGGACAGCACTTGCTGCCTCAAGCATACCTCATGGGGACCAGAAAAACAGACAAGGAATCCACGGGGTCACAGAGAGTAAAGCCCAGGTGGTGTGATGGTTAACACTGAGTGTCAACTTAATTGAAGGATACAGTGTTGATTGTGTGTCTGTGAGGGTGTTGCCAAAGGAGATTAACATTTGAGTCAGTGGGCTGGGAAAGGCAGACCCACCCTTAATCTGGGTGGGCACCATCTAATCAGCTGCCGGCACAGCCAGAATATAAAGCAGGCAGAAAAAATGTGACAAGACTAGGCTGGTTTAGCCTACACCTTTCTCTCGTGCTGGATGCTTCCTAGCCTCCAATGTTGGACTCCAAGCTCTTCAGCTTTGGGACTTGGACAGGCTTCCCTCCAACGTCAGACTCCAAGCTCCTCAGCTTTGGGACTTGGACTGGCTTCCCTCCAACGTCGGACTCCAAGCTCCTCAGCTTTGGGACTTGGACAGGCTTCCTTCCAACGTCGGACTCCAAGCTCTTCAGCATTAGGACTTGGACTGGCTTCCTTCCAACATCAGACTCCAAGCTCCTCAGCTTTGGGACTTGGACAGGCTTCCTTGCTCCTTAGCTTGCAGACGGTCTATTGTGGGATCTTGTGATCATATGAGTCAACGCTCCTTAATAAACCCCTTTATCTATCTATCTATCCTATTAGTTCTGTCTCTCTAGAGAACTCTGACTGATTTTGGTACCAGGAGTGGTTCTAGAAGAACAGAATATTAAGGATGGCGCTCTTTTGTTGGTTTTGGGGTTTCTGGAGTTGGCTGCTTAATATGATTAGACCCCAAAATACTAATGATTCTAACAGTATGCAGAACACCGATAGTCCTTGGAGTACACTGTTTAGAGAGTTACGCAAAATAAATGAATCTGACACTCCTGATTCACAGCTCGCACGAGGGAAGTTTAGTGAGTCTATATAATACCTTTGACTGTATGGGGAGAACCAACGAACATAATGAAGTTGGTTGGTTGCTCCTAAGTTCACTGGACAAAGTGATGAAATAAAATGATAAACTCAGGGGTCTTTCCTCTCGGAAGTCTTCTCTCTCTCTCTCTCACTAGAGACAGAGCCATTTTCCTTACTCTTCTGCCTGTTAAACCTCCACTCCCCGCTCCCTCAAAAAAGAAAAAAAAAAAAAAAAAGATGAACTCAGGGATTCTAACTCCTGGCTTCAGGAGCAGATATTGAGCCTCAAATCTGCTAGATTGTCCTGAGTGAGTCTTAGGTCCTGTACAGAAAGAGCTGAAATTGTGGAAAAACAGACACAAGTTCTTTGTCATGTGGGTGGCTGACCTGCGATGAAATGTGCTTGCACAGCCTTGCCAAGTGTCTACTGTTAAAGTGAGGGCATTAAAAAATAATAACAAAATAAAAATAAATAAATAAAGTGAGGGCATTGATAAGAAAAGAATGGGACCCTACAACTTGGAACGGGGACGTGTGGGAGGACCCTGATGAAGTTGGGGATGCTGTGTTAATAAACTCTGATGAACCTTTTTTGCCAGAAGAAACAGTGTTCCCATACCCATGCGGCCACCAGTCTTCCCACCTTTGTCTGAGGCGAGAAACCCTATGCTGCCTGAGGCAGTTGCTAGGCAAGATAATGTTGATTCTCCTCAGGAGCCACCTGCGACATCTTTGTTTGCTTCTAGACCTATAACTAAAGTTACGGTGGGCCCACAGAGGTAAGGTTCAGTGCGTGACTCACGGGGAGGTGAGCTACACTCAAAAAGAATCGCTTTAAAAAAAAATTGCTTGAGTTTTCCAATTTATGTAAGCAGAAATCTGGAGAACAGGCATGGGAATGAACGCTAAGGGTGTGGGACAATGCTCGAAAGAACACGCAGATGGATCAGGCTGAACTTACTGATTTGGGCCCACTAAGTAGGGATACTGTATTTAATGTTGCAGCTCGGGAAGTTAAAAATGGTTCTAATAGTTTATGTCCTTGGCTAGCTGAAATACAGATTAAAAGATGGCCCACTGTGAGGAAGCCAGAAATGCTTGATCTCCCTTGGTTTAATGTAGAGGAAGGCATCCAAAGGCTTAGGGAGATTGGGATGGCGGAGCGGATTAGTCACTTTAGACCTACTCATCCCAGCTGGGAGGGTCCAGAAGATATACCCTTGACCACTGATTTGCAAAGCACACCTGCATCTTTGAGGAGCCCTGTAATTGCTCTTCTCTGTATGTTAGATCTAGCAGAGGGAAGCAAAGTCACTATCTACAAAAATTTAAATACAATGAAAATAATTGGATTCCGAGGGGCAGGGGCCAAGTGGCAGCACTCAGCCAACAAAGACAAGGTGGGCATAGCTATCATAATGGACAGCAGGCAAAGCAGCAATCAGAATAGTCTGACTCATGTAGAGCTCTGGCATTGGCTAATTAATCACAGTGTTCCTAGAAGTCAAACTGACAGGAAGCCTACTGCATTCCTACTTAATTTACATAAGCAGAGAACTTCCAGGTCAAATGGACGAAAGACTAATCTGAATTACAAAAGCAGAGAATCATGGCCCCTCAATCAATTTCCAGACTTGGGCCAGTTTACAGACCCAGAACACCTTGAATGAAGGGGAGGTCAGGTCCCCTGAGGAAGGATCCCACTATACTACTGACAATTTACGCTGTTAATCTTTCTCCCATCCTTCCCCAGGACCTCTGGCTTTCTACCAGGGTAACTGTGCACTGGGGAAAGGGAAATGATCAGACATTTCAGGGACTACTGGACACAGGGACTGAGCTGATGCTGATTCCAGGTGGTCCTCAAATTAAAGTAGGGGCTTATGGAGGTCAGGAGTTTTAGCTCAGGTCCGACTTACAGTGGGTTCAGTGGGTCCCCGGACTCAAACTGTGGTCATTTCCCCAGTGCCAGAATGCATAATTGGCATAGACAAACCTAGCAGCTGGCAGAACCCCCACACTGGCTCCGACTGGTAGGGTGAGGGCAACTATGGTAGGAAAGGCCAAATAGAAGCCTTTAGAGCTGCCTCTACCTAGAAAAATAGTAAATCAAAACCACTATCACATGCCTGGAGGAAATGCCATTAGTGCCAGCATCAAGGACTTTAAAGACACAGGGGTGGTGGTTCCTACCACACCCCCATTCAACTCTCCCATTTGGCCTGTGCAGAAGACAGATGGATCTTGGAGAATGACAGTGGATTATTGTAAGCTTAACCTAGTGGTGATTCCAACTGCAGCTGCTGTCCCAGATGTGGTTTCATTGCTTGAGCAAACCAACATGTCTCCTGGTACCCGGTGTGCAGCCATTGACTTGGCAAATGCCTTGTTCTCCATTCCTGTCCCACCAGAAGCAACAGGCCTTCAGCTGGCAAGGCCAGCAATATACCTACACTGTCCTACCTTAGGGGCATATCAACTCTCCATCCTTGTGTCATAATCTTATTCAGAGAGAACTTGATTGCTTTTTGCTTCCACAAGATATCACACTAGTCCATTACATCGATGACATTAAGCTGATTGGATTCAGTGATCAAGAAGTAGCAAACACACTGGACTTACTCGTCAGACATTTGTGTGCCAGAGGATGGGAACTAAATCTAACAAAAAATCAAGGACCTTCTACCTCAGTAAAATTTATAAGGGTCCAGTGGTGTATGGCCTGTTGAGATATGCCTTCTAAGGTGAAGAACATATTGCTGCATTTGGTCCTTTCTATAATCAAGAAAGAGGCAAAATGTCTAGTGGCCCTATTTGGATTTTGGAGGCAATACATTCCTCATTTCGGTGTGTTACTCTGGCACATTTATTGAGAGATCTGAAAGGCTGCCAGTTTTCAGTGGGGTCCAGAACAGGAGAAGGCTCTGAGACAGGTCCAGGCCTCTGTGCAAGCTGCTCTGCCACTTGGGCCAAATGACCCAGCAGATCCAATGGTGCTTGAGGTATCAGTGGCAGACAGGGATGCTGTTTGGAGCCTTTGGCAGGACCACAGGCAAGTCACAGCAGAGGCCTCTAGGATTCTGGAACAAGGCCCTGCCAGCTTCTGCAGAGATAACTACTCTCCTTTTGAGAGACAACTCTTGGCCTGTTACAATATGGGTAATCAAGTCACCATGTGATCTGAACTGCCTATCATGAACTGGATGCTTTCTGGCCCAGCTAGCCATAAAGTGGGTCATGCACAGCAGCATTCCATCAACAGATGAAAGTGGTATCATATGTGACTGAGCTTGAGCAGGTCCTAAAGGCACAAGTAAGTTACATGAGGCAGTGGCTCAAATGCCCATGGACTACACTCCTGCCACCCCGCCTTCCCTCCCCTAGCCTGCACCAATGATCAGCTGGGCAGTTCCCTATGATCAGTTGACAGAGAAAGAAAAGACGAGGGCCTGGTTCACAGATGGTTCTGCATGATATGCAGGCACCACCTCAAAGTGGACAGCTGTAGCACTTCAGCCCCTTTCTAGGACATCTCTGAAGGGCAGCCTTGAAGGGAAATCTTCCCAGTGGGTAGAACTTCAAGCAGTGCACCTGGCTGGTGTACTTTGCATGGGAGAAATGGCCAGATGTGCAATTATATACTGTTTCATGGGCTGCAGCCAACGATTTGGCTGGATGGTAAGGGACTTGGAAGAAGCATGATTGGAAAGTTGGTGACAAAGAAATCTGGGAAGAGGGATGTGGATGGTATTCCATGTGAGTGCTCACCAACAGATGGTCTCAGCAGAGGAGGATTTTAATAATTAAGTGGATAGGATGACCCATTCTGTAGACACCACTCAGCCTCTTTCCCCAGCCACCCTGGTCATTACCCAATGGGCCCACGAACGAAATGGCCACGGTGGCAGGGACTGAGGTTATGAAGGGGCTCAGCAACATGGACTTCCACTCATCAAGGCTGACCTGGCTGTGGCCACTGCTGAGTGCCCAATTTGCCAGCAACAGGGACCAACACTGAGCCCCTCAATATGGCACCATTCCTCAGGGTGATTAGCCAGCTACCTGGCAGCAGGCTGATTACACTGGACCTCCTCCATCACAAAAAGGGCAGAGGTTTGTCCTCACTAGAATAGATACTTACTCTGGATATGGGTTTGCCTATCCTGCACACAATGCTTCTGCCAAGACTACCATTCATGGACTCATGGAATGCCTTATCCACCATCATGGTATTCCACACAGCATTGTCTCTGACCAAGGCACTCATCTTATGGCTAAGGAAGTGCAGCAGTGGGCTCATGCTCACAGAATTCACTGGATAGAATGGTGGAATGGCCTTTTGAAGTCACAATTACAATACCAACTAGCTGACAATACCTTGCAGTGCTGGGGCAAAGTTCTCCAGTAGGCCATGTATGCTCTGAATTAGCATCCAATATATGGTACTGTTTTTCCCATAGCCAGGATTCATGCCCTGTGATTAAGGTCAATGGGGAATCAAAACAGCCCAATCCAGGCAAGACTAAAAATGGTCCAGACCCTTCAGGAATGAAGGTTTGGGTCACTCTACCAGGAAAAAAAAAAAAAAAACGACCTGCTGAGGTGCTTGCTGACAGCAAAGTGAACACAGAATGGGTAAAAGAAGGTAGTCATCAATACCAATTACAACCACATGGCCAGCTGCAGAAATGAGGACTACAATTGCCATATTTCCTCCTTCTTTTGTTAAAAACATGTTTGAGATGTATACACTTGTACTAAGAAAACATCTGCATTTTATTTCATTTATCATGCAATATAAGATTTATTGACTTCATATCAGCATTTAAGTATTGTTACCTTTATGTAATAGCACTTAGGTTGAAGACTGGTGTGTTTCCAGTTGTAAGAATAGTTGTATCATGTTAGGCATAATTATGACCTTATTATTGTCTTTATTTGAAGATTATGTATGATCTCAGGAGATGTGTATGGGTTCAAGTTGACAAGCTTTGGACTTGATGGTTAACACTGCGTCAACTTGATTGGATTGAAGGATGCAACGTATGGATCCTGGGTTTGTCTGTGAGGGTTGCCAAAGGAGATTAACATTTGAGTCAGTAGGCTGGAAAGGCACATCCACCCTTAATCTGGGTGGGCACCATCTAATCAGCTGCTGGCACAGCCAGAAAATAAACATGAAAAACATGAACGACTAGACTGGCTTAGCCTACCAGCCTACATCTTTCTCCCATGCTGGATGCTTCCTGCCCTCCATCATCGGACTCCAAGTTCTTCAGCTTTGGGACTCGGACAGGCTCTCTTCTCAGCTTGCAGACGACCTATGTGGGACCTTGTGATCATGTGAGTTAATATTACTTAATAAACTCCCTTTTTTATATATGTCTATTTGTTCTGTCCCTCTAGAGAACCCTAATACAGGTGGTCATTCTTGTCTTGAACTCACTAAGGCAGAAAAAGCCATAGAGAATAGACAGTGACATGAGCAGACCCAGACAGAGAAGCCAGGATACCATTGTGGTGGTTGTCAGTTCCTACACCAGCCCCTCATGAAGCACAACTGGAAATTCTACCTTTGGGTTCTGCAAAACACCCGACTTCCTTCTACCACCTTCTTCTCCTTCGGCTGGGAGCCAAAGAGTACTCTGTCTTTAGCCCAAAGAGATACAGGGAGACCAGACAGGAAGAGGTGAGTATAGAAAATGACTAAAGCTGTGGGAAAGAGGCAAGGTAGGTTCCAGAGGCCTTCTTGTGCAGCCAGGCCTGGAATCAGAAGGTGAAATAAAGGAG
Organism: Aotus nancymaae; assembly: GCF_030222135.1. NCBI lineage: Eukaryota > Metazoa > Chordata > Mammalia > Primates > Aotidae > Aotus > Aotus nancymaae. The sequence goes on along the minus strand of NW_026988484.1, from coordinate 1,250,819 downwards.
GTGGCAGGTCCCTTGCATCGTGGAGAGGGAAGGCCTTACCCAGAGACACCAGGAGTCCACAGTTTTCCAGCATCACCTCCTGATACAGGGTCCGCTGACCTAGGTCCAGCTGCCCCCACTCCTCCTTGGTGAAAGTCACAGCCACATCATCAAAGGTCACAGAAACCTGGAAAGTCAAATAGAAGTAGTAGTATTGGCCTTTCAGCTGCTGAATGTGATCACAGCTTGTGCTCCACTGGAAAAGGTGCAGAGAGATGGAGGCCTGAAGCACAGAGCACCTCCTGAGGGCCTAGCTCTGTGCTGGGCTCAAGAGGGAAGGTATTATCCTCAAGCTTTGAGGATAATACCAGAGTAAAGGAGAGAAGTCTCCTATTTAGGAGCCACTAGAGAATGACACAGGACAATGGAAACAACTTGTGGACTGTGAGATACAGATACTAAGGGTTGTAAAACGACAGGGAAATGAGGAAATGGTAATAATAGCAATTATGGTTACAACAGCAATACCTGAGTCTCACTGGTCCAGCTAGGTGCCTGCCCCATGTCGAATGCTTCACATCCTGTGTTAAAGTGACTAGAAGTCCCCAGCTCCAAACATGTGAAACTGACACTTGACAGCTGTTACCTCAAAAACATCATTTCACTTCTCTGAGCCTTGATTTCTGGATCAATACAATAATACTTCCCACTAGTAACAGCTGTTAAATTTAAAGAGAAATTATCCAATACTCAGTGTGCTTTGGGATTTTTATTAATCCTTCCACAGCCCCTGCAATCAACACCATCATTACCTTCACAGTCAGTGACTTAACAGTGTAACTCCAACACTTCATCAAAGCAAATCTAATGCAATGAAGTTATAAAGCATTTCCACTCATTTCTGCCTTTAAATCCATTTCAATTAGCCCTGAAAACCTATCTGTGGGCCAGGCATGATGGCTCATGCCTGTAACCTCAGCACTCTGGGAGGTTGAGATGGGCGGACCATTTGAGTCCAGGACTTCGATACCAGCATGGCCAATATGATGAAATCCCATCTCTACTAAAAATACAAAAATTCGCCAGGTGTGGTGGTACATGCCTGTAATCCCAATTACTTGGGAAGCTGGGACAGAATTGCTTGAACCCAGGAGGCAGAGACTACAGTGAAGCAAGATTGCGACACTGCATTCCAGCCTGAGCGACAGAGGGAGACCCTGTCACAAAACAAAACAAACAAAACAAAACAAAACAAAACAAAACAAAACAAAACAAAACAAAACAAAACAAAACAAAACAGCTATCTGTGAACACGGGCACAGAAAGCACAGCATTCCTCACTGACCCCACATGAGAGGCACTGGAGGGGTTTGCATCTACTTGGGGAACGACAGGCCCCAGACCAGCTTCCCATGCCCTCTGGGATCTCCCCGGGTCTCCCAACTCACTCTCCCCGCCCCCCGCCCCCCGCCAAGGAAGTTCCGACATAACTTCTCTCTTGACGCCAGCATACTCTGAGCCCACGGAACACGAGTGGCCAAGGATAATGCAGGCTGTAGCCATGAGAATAAGGGCCTCTGACTGGCCACAATGTCTATATTAGCTGCGAATGGGTGGAACATCCAGGAAAAGACCACACACTCTTTCCCTCCTTGTCTCAGCAGCCGCAGAAAACCAGGGCAACCTCACAGGCCCTCCTGGGCCTCCTTAAACATACAATATACCTTGTCGCTGTCCACGCACTTTAGTCGGTCTGTTGTTGCCCTGCCCTCCACTTCCCCACTCAGATCCCCAATTTCCTGCTAGAATGAGACCTGGTCCACCAGAGTGGACGCCTGCAGGCCAAGGATGATGGGAGTCCCAGCTCGACAACCTCCAAAGCTCCTTCCAGGAGGCCCAACACCCCTTAGGACCAGGTATAAATTAAGTGGCGAACCAGCTCTACACACCAAAGCGAACGACTACTGCGAAGACAAATGCAGGGACTACCTGGGCTCCCACCCACTACGGGAACCGCCTCTGGGCTGGCAAGGGAGCGGCAACGGCGAAGCCACCGTCCACTCACCTGAGCCCGGTCCGTCAGCACCGCTGCCGCCATCACGTCACCCCCTGGGCCGCAGAGCTGGGACAGAAAAGCCTCGGGCGGCTCGGCGGACCCCACCTGTGCCCGGCCCTGGCCGGTTGCCCGCGGCTTCTAGCCGCGCTCGGGGCCGCCTCCTCGGTGGCCAAGGCGTCCCAGACCCAGGGCGCCGCCTCCTCGGTGGTAAAGGCGATCCAGACCCAGCGCGCAGCCCCTGGCGACTGCAGGGCTGAAGGGCGGGGGAGGAGAGACCGCGGCTTGACGGCGACCCAGGAACAAGCCCGCTGAGGCTCGGTCAAGCTCGTACAAAGGTGCGGCGGGGATTCCTACTCTCCTCCCCTCCCCGGTCCTGACTAGGGCCCTGGAAAGCGGCCCTGGCCGGGGTCCTCAGCGGCTCCGGACCAGTCCGGACACAAGCGCAGAGAAAAATGGCGTCCGCCGCGAAAAACCCGGAAGTCTCGCCCCCACCGATGTGCGTCGCCGGAAACGTCCCCGTCCTGGGCCACCATTGGCCCAGCTCCCGCTGCAAGCTAAATTCACAGACTTCTAGGGACTGTAGGTTTCCTGATGTGTTCAACCGGGGGAGGAGCGCTTCAAGGCTCAAGTTGTCCGCCCAGGAAAAGGCCCTCGAGGACCCGAGGAGACGCTCCAGACCCGCCTCTTTGCGGTGGGCACGACTCGAGGGGAAGGATGGAGGGAGGGAACCGAGGGACAGAGGGTTAGCCTGCTTCCTTCCCTCGGGAAGATCGGAGCTCCGGAGACAGGGACTTTCGTTCTGGTCGGGGCACAGGCAAAGGCGCAGAACCGGGTCCTCAGCTCGCTTGGCGACTGGCCCTCTTTCAGATGCCTCCTCCCCGGATCATTTTCTTGGAAGCCACACAAAAATAGCCTGGTGACCGTCTGGAAGCCCTGCCCCGACATGTGTGTGCAAACAGCCCTGTTTGGGGCCTTCTTTGGACCAGCGCAGCCTCCACGCGATGCGGGGAATCCTGTAGTTGGCCCAGACCACACAAAACGTGGATTTGCCCACTTCTGAGGTGGGGAGCCTGCAAGTGGAGGAGGCTCGTAGACTCAGGATGGTTAGTTTGAAATGTCTGTAAAACCACAAAGTATCTCTGTCACAGGCAATTCAACTTACGACTGAGTGTTGGAAGAAGGTTTGACATTGATATATGAATTTAGGAGTTGTTATCTTACACTTATTTCAAGTCATGATACTGAGTGAGACCATCAAGGCAATAAATGTAGATGGAGAAGAGAATAGACAGAGCATGAGCGGGTGACCAAGTCTACATCATTAAGTGGTTAATGACAATATTATCGGAAAGGCCAGACTACATCTAGGTGCTTGCTGCACAGAAGGCCAATCAGTGAGACAATGAGTGTTGCCAGGGATGAAAGCTTTATTTGGTGTTGCAGTTGAGGAGAATGGGAGATTAATTCCAAATCCCTTTCCTCAACTGACCGAAACTAGGGGTTTATACATTGGGAAGAAGTGTAACTATGTGTGAGAAAACAGGAATTAGGAAGGGGTCAGGAAGAGGAATGGGTCAACAAGCAGCAGACGGTTAATTAGGCGATCATGATGGGTAAGGGGTACAGCATCTCATTTTCCAGATATGGTAATCCAGTAAGTTTCAACTTCTTGATACTATCTGGGAGGCCTGATGCTTGGTTTCCTGAGAAAGGAAATCAGATTAGGCAACTCTAAGTGTCTCTAGTTTTAGGAATGGGAGGCTCAATGTCTATAATGTGTTTATTCAAAAGAAACCATAAATATCAGGTTTTTTTTGGACATTGGAGTTGGTTTCAGTTCCCTCTTTCTGTTTATCAATTCCTCAATCATGGGGAATCTGGACTTGATCTTTCTGGCTGCTTTATGCTGAGGAGGGCTATTGTGGGCAGCTCCATACTATAGATGACCATGTGGCCGCTCAGACTAACCCAAAGGTTAATCTAACACTATATTTTTCTTTCCTTCCTTCCTCCTTTCCTTCTGTTTCCCTTTCCCTTTCCTTCCTTTTCTTTGATGGGGTTTTGCTCTTTCGCCCAGGCTGGAGTGCAGTGGTGCAATCTCGGCCCACTGCAACCTCTGCTTTCCGGTTTCCAGTGATTCTCATGCCTCAGCCTCTTTAGTAGCTGGGATTACAGGTGCCTATCCCCACACCCAGCTAATTTTTGTATTTTTAGTAGAAACGGAGTTTCACCACGTTGGCCAGGCTGGTCTCAAACTCCTGACCTCGTGATCCACCTGCCTCAGCCTCCCAAAGTGCTCCCAAAGTGAGCCACCACACCTGGCAGCACTGTAGTTTTCTTTGGAAACACAGTTTTTCTCTCTCCAGTCCCTGACTTCCATCAAAGGCAAATCATAGTAGGAACAACCTATCTGCAAAACAAGCTTCTGTCCCACTATACTTACCCAAACAAAGTGCAGCAAGAATCACTGTTTATACAGTTCTTCCTAAATTGGCCTTGCTGGAACCCCTCACAAGGAATCTCTCAGACTTGACCTCCAAAGACCCCTCAAGCCCAGCCAAAGGTTCGTCTGCACCTGCAGATACCTGCATGAATTAGGTGAAACCCCCTTTTCTTAAGGCTCCAAAACACCTTGAGGTTCCTGGGCCTATCAGAATATGGCACCGTATTTACTACAGGCCAGGAACCCTGCAAAGGAACTGTGTACACAAGATACGAGGCCAGTCCTTCCAAAGGCTCCCATTAGCTCCACAAAGTCAGTCTTAATTCCTCAAAGCAGTCTGCTCATACTTAAGAACATACCATTCCAGTCAAGCCCTGGGAAAATACCCAGTGCCTGCAATTGTGTTATAAAAGAACGTGGATTTTTAAAAATAAGAGATAGAGTCTTGCTCTTTTACCCAGACTGGAGTGCAGTGGCATGATTATAGCTCACTACAGCCTCAAACTCCTGTGCTCAAGTGATCCTTCTGCCTCAGCCTCCCAAGTAGCTGGGACTACAGGTGTGTGCCACCACACCTAGCTAGAAAGCAGATTCTTATTGAACATATGCAAACAACCACATTGCCATGAATTAAGAATATTCACAAATAGTTTCTGAATTCTGGAGAAATCAGGCAGAGAGAGAAATAGTCCTCAAATTCTGTTTACAAGTGTATACTCAATTGTTGAAGTCTATAAATAGCTCGAAAGAAAAAAGTTTCATAGAGACAGAAAGTAGATTTCAAAAAAAAGTTCTCCTGACTCAAAAACAAAAAGAATCAGCAATGTTTCAAACAAACAAAAATAATAAATTCTGTCCTTGGAATAAATCTGTGTGTGGGTGTGGGTTGGGTGATGGTGTGGGTGAGTATCTGTTTATTCCATTTCTCCCTAATTCCGTTTCTCAACTGCATGAATCCTTAACTCATGAAAGATACTTTTTATCCTCTTGGCTCCACAGTTAATGGAGAAAAAAAAATCATCAGTGACTTCTAACGTTGCTTAATATACTATGTAATAAAATATTTTTTATTTATAATAGTACAGTCCATGAAATCAACTCCTGCTCTGCTACATATTGGATAAATATATATGTACATAATTATGTATTTTATGAATAGATCAGCCTTCTAATTAAAGTCCTAGAAGTTTTCACTCTAGGCCAATAGAAAAATCTCCAAAGTTACCAGAAACTTGCATTCAAGAGTCCTTTTTATGAAGTCTCCCAAAGAAGCCCTGAACTGTGTAGCTGACTGTAAGCCACTTTTTGGAGAAGAATCAAAGCCAAATAATTGTGGGTGACAGAAGTCTTAGGACAACCGTAGTTTTAAAAAACGGACAAGGAAATTTGGTTATTTCTATGACATATGACAAATGTACTTTTCTCAAGTTTTGTGAGTGGGAGGGTCAGTCTCTGTGATAGCTTTGTTTGAATGCAGTTAACTACAATTTGAATGCTGAGGCGTATTGTGTTCATTGTATGATTGTATGGACACCATGGTTGCCGTGTCCTGAGGACATGGTCACTCCTTGACTACCTATCCTGCTTCACTGGTATGTACTAAAAAGAGGCCAGTGATGCTGTTAAAGTTCTTAAATTGCACAGGATTTCCCACTGCAACCAAAAATTATGCATCCCACAATATCAACAGTGCCAAGACTGAGAAACTCTGGGTTAAAGGAAAGTAAGAAGAAAGGATTAGGTAAGGGGAAGCAGATCAGAGTTTAGGGCTCTAGGCTACTATAATGGTATCCTAAAACCCTCTTTCTTTTTCTTGTTTTTTGTTGCCCAAGCTGGAATGCAGTAGCATGATCATGGCTCACTGCAGCCTCTACCTCCCAAGCTCAAGCGATCCTCCCACCTCAGCCTCCAGAGTAGCTGGAAACTACAGGTGCCTGCCACCACACCTGCCTAATTTTTTTTTTTTTTGTATTTTTTGTAGAGACAGGGTTCTGCCATGTTGCCTAGGCTGGTCTGAAACTCCTAAACTCAGGCAATCCACCTGTCTTGTTCTCCTAAAGTTCTGGGATTATAGGCGTGACCCACTGTGCCAGGCTAAAACCTTATTTATTGACTTCTTCCCCTCTAATTCAACCTGTACACTAGAAACAACTTTCTTTTTCTAAATCCATTACTCTCATCTGTAAGATCACTTTTATTGTATCAGCCCTCCAAACTCATCCAAACTACAGGAACAGTTTCAGTTCTTTCTCACATAGACAAAGACACATGCACAGAGCAACATTGGTATTAGAGGAGCATGGCATCTATATTAGTCTGTTTCTATGCTGCTATGAAGACATACTCGAGACTGGGTAATTTGTAAAGAAAAGAGGTTTGACTCACAGTTCTGCGTGGCTAGGGAAGCCTCAGGAAACTTACCATCAAGGCGGAAGGTGAAACAGGCACATCTTACATGGTAGCAGGCGTGAGAAGTGAGAGCCAAGTGAAGGGGGAAGCCCATTATAAAACCATCAGATCTCATGAGAACTCACTCACTATCATGAGAACAGTATGGGGGAAACCATCCCCATGATTCAATTTTCTCCACCTGGCCCTGCCCTTGCCACATGGGGATTATTAAAATTCAAGGTAAGACTTGGTGGGGACACAGCCAAACCATATCATCATCCTTTTTCCAGCTTCTGGTTTATTGTGGTGTTTTGACTGGTAGACCTTCATTTTATTCAACAAGCATTTGGGGATGCAGAGTTTTCCCTGATCATCAAACTTGGCTTTTGTTTGCCCTTTGACTAATTGATGTACTGTTCCTTCCCTTGCTCCTAATAATGGACATGATACTACTGTCTAAGTCTCCCTTTACAGCTTCATTTAAAAAATTAAAATTGCCATAGAAGTACATATATACATGCAAAAGAGAGATGTAGAGAACTGGTTAAATCTAAATAAGAACTACAGATTGTAGCAATGTCAATTTCCTGGTTTTGACTTTGTATTATATAAAGATGTCATCATTTGAATAAGCTGGATGATGAATACACAGAACTCTGCACTATTTTTTATAATTTCTGCAGCTCCATAATTATTTTTTAAAATCTAAAAATGCAAATAAAAAGGAACTATTTTGGCCAGGTGTGGTGGCTCACACCTGTAATCCTAGCACTTTGGGAGGCCGAGGTGGGTGGATCACCTGAGGTCAGGAGTTCAAGACCAGCCTGGCCATCATGGTGAAACCCCATCTTAAAAAAAAAAGGCACTATTTTAATTTCCAAATGTTTATAAGTGTTCCCACTCTTACACAATCACTCAACATCCCATTTCTGACACCACGTCTAAAGGAAAAAGCAAACTGTTATTTTCTTTCAACTCACTCAAAACAGAACACTTGTGTGACCAAATGAGTGGAGTTTTCATCCATCCCAATTCTCCAGGAGACATCACTAGGTGTCCTATGAATCAAATCTGACACTATCTACTTGAAAGAAGTGTCAGATCCCACAGGTTGAGGACTAAGTCCCATAAAATTGCCCTTCACTTCAGATGCCAATCACAATCACCAGGTTGTGGCCTGTGCTTTTGACCAACTACATTAGAATTGGGGTTCCCACAACCCCCTGGAACTCATTTCTAGAATGAATCACAGAACTCAGAGAAACAGTTTGCTTATGTTTACTGTTTTACAATAAAATACATCACAAAGGATACAAATGAACAGCCAGATAGAAAAGATACATAGGGCAAGGTATGTGAGAAGAGGTGTGGAGCTTCTATGCCTTCGCCAGGCACATTCAATGTGTTCAGCTGTGGGTAACCCCATAGTCACCGAGGAAGGAGAGCTAAGCAGAACCCTGGCACAATTAAGGCCTGAAGATTATCTCAGTTTATAGTGTTACTACTCACTTATTTCCTTTTATATAACCCTTTATATAATCGTATATTAGTTTATAGAATTAGGGCTTGAAGGTTATCTCAGTTTATAATGTTACTACCCAGTTATTTCCCTTTATATAATCCTCTCTATATAATCATATAATAGTTCATAGTATGAGTGCCTAAAGAATATTTCCCTACATATATGTATAATTATATCTTAGTTCAAAATCGGAGGAATGCCTAGAGTAGACATAGTACAGAGCATGAATTAAGAAATAAGCAGCTTATAATCGGAGGAATGCCTAGAGCAGACACAGTGCAGAGCATGATTTAAGGGAAAAACAGTTATACCAGGACAAGAATCCATGGCCTAGGCGGGAGTGTTCAGTATTGTAAAGATACTCACTGTATGGCAGGCTTGGGGCAAGAGCCACTCCTCCCGATAAAGGAGTTGTAGGATCTTGCGTCCAGTTCTTCTTCTTCTTTTTTTTTTTTTTGAGACAGAGTTTCGCTCTTGTTACCCAGGCTGGAGTGCAATGGCACGATCTCGGCTCACTGCAACCTCTGCCTCCTGGGTTCAGGCAATTCTCCTGCCTCAGCCTCCTGAGTAGCTGGGATTACAGGCACGCACCACCATGCCCAGCTAATTTTTTTGTATTTTTAGTAGAGACGGGGTTTCACCATGCTGACCAGGATGGTCTCGATCTCTTGACCTCATGATCCACCCGCCTCGGCCTCCCAAAGTGCTGGGATTACAGGCGTGAGCCACCGCGCCCAGCCTACTCCAGTTCTTATGGAAGGCTGCCCTCAGACCGGCAATCACACCTTGGTGACTGTGAACTTTATCAGCTCTTGTTACTGTGCTGCTCGAAAAGCATCTTCCTACAGAACTCACTGGAAGCTGCCAGTAGGTAGCGGTAACCCTGACAGCTCTGTCACTACTGTGTGACTTAAAGCATCCCCCCATAAATCTTCTTAGAATTAGTTTGCCCATAGATAGAAGTATTGCACACTACACCCTCTTCACTGCACACGACCCACCTTCAAGCCTCGGTGACCTAATGGGGGTTGAACCCTTATTGCTCATGGCCCTTGCCTCAATGACCTAATGGGAATGGACCCCTTGCTGCGCACTGTCCACCTCCTGGCCCAGGTGATCTAATGGGGGTGGACCTCTTGTTTTATTGCTCACAACCCTATCACTATCCTTAAAGATGATTTCACTTACTGCCCTGCCCACTAACCTACACACGATAAATACTCACGCTTCTAGACATTCGGGGCCTTGCCTCACTCCACTCATAGGTGGCGTGGCCCCTCGAGCCCAGCTGCGTTTTCCTTGTACTTCTGTGTCCTGTCTCTTTATTTCTTGGATCCTGCACCTCAGCACAGCATAAGGGACACCCCACGACCCTGTGGGGCCATCAGCCCTACATTCAGCAATCTGGAAAGCGAAAATCTTGTTGTCCAAGAGTTTTTATAGAGCTTCATGTCAAGCTACCCCACCCTTTCCCCTTCACAGAGGTTGGTAAGTGGGGCTGAAAGTTTCAACTCCCTAATCTTTCTGGTAACCAGCTTCATCTTGGGGATGTCTAGGGGCTCCATCCTAAGCCATCTCATTGGTATAAACTGAGATCTGATCAAAAAGTCATTACAAATAAAAGACATTTCAACACACAGGAAATTCCAAGGGTTTTAGGAGCTCTGTGATAGAAGTTAGAAAGTTAAGCCTACTTGAGTTTGGAGAGGCTAACACTGGCTAATGTGAGCACCAATACAATGATAGAAATGGATTATAATGCAGCAGATAAGAATCCTTGAGTCCATGTGGCTTCTAAAATAATTAACTAACTTAAAAAGGATGGGATGGGCCGTGCATGGTGGCTCATGCCTGTAATCTCAACACTTTGGAAGGTTGAAGCAGGCAGCTCACCTGAGGTCAAGAGTTCAAGACCAGCCTGGCCAAGGTGGTGAAACCCCGCCCCCTTGGAGCGCCCCGCCCCCTCAGCGCCCCGCCCCCTCAGCGTGCCCCGCCCTAACGGATTTCCCTTGGCTGCACCCCAGTGGGTAAAAGGGTGGACGTGGCAGCTCAGAGCACCTGCTTCCAGCAGGCTTCAGGCCCCACCCTCCCAGGAAGATCTATACACCTGCAAAGCTGCACAGAGGTGAGGCTGAAAAGTGGTACTGGAGATGACATCCCGGGTTTTGAGATCATGAAATTGAAAACTGGAGTGAAACATAAAAATAAAAAGAAATAGGGCCGGGCGCGGTGGCTCACGCCTGTAATCCCAGCACTTTGGGAGGCCGAGGCGGGTGGATCACGAGGTCAAGAGATCGAGACCATCCTGGTCAACATGGTGAAACCCCGTCTCTACTAAAAATACAAAAAATTAGCTGGGCATGGTGGCGCGTGCCTGTAATCCCAGCTACTCGGGAGGCTGAGGCAGGAGAATTGCCTGAACCCAGGAGGTGGAGGTTGCGGTGAGACGAGATCGCGCCACTGCACTCCAGCCTGGGTAACAAGAGCGAAACTCCGTCTCAAAAAAAATAAAATAAAATAAAAAGAAATAAAAGCTCGTCAAGGTTTCTTTGTATTGTTGATGGTGTAGCACAAGTCAGATACCTGCCCTGCAGAAAGGTCAGGTCAGAAATTTAGGATGCAGAATGACTTCTGATTCTTCCCCCAGAGGCTCCACCTGCGCATTGCTGGCCTCCCTTCTGCACGACTTCACCTGCATTTTTATGTACAATTTTAAAGATTCTGGATATATGGTTGGAAGTGGAATCCTACCTGTGTCGTTTGGTAAACATTTACTAAAAGGCATCACATCTTGTTCTCCATTTTCACGAAGTGCACTCCCCGCTGTCAGTACTTTAACCAGTTAGACAATTAAAATAAACATAGATCCAATTTAGAAGAATGCTATAAAGATACACGAAACATAAAACAAAATATTATTTTAAAATACTGAATTAAGAAAACACTTGCAGGACATAAGACAAATGCAGCATGATATTTAAGCCTCAAAGAAATGTTCTACCTAAGAAAGAAGCAAAGAATTGGAAAGATAAGAAAAATAAAATATGGCAAATACATTTGATTAAAGTTGTTCAAACACACTAGTACTCAAATTAAAAATAAAGCAAGCCGGGTGTGGTGGCTCATGCCTGTAATCCAAGCACTTTGGAGGCCAAGGCAGGTGGATCACCTGAGGCCGGGAGTTCAAGACCAGCCTGACCAACATGGTGAAATCCTGTCTTAAAAAAAAAATGCAATAAGATATTATTTCCAGCTATAAGATTTATAATGAATGAAAATTTGTTGGCTGGGCATGGTGGCTCATGCATTTATTCTCAGAGCATTTTTGGAGGCCTAAGGGGTAGAATCGCTTGAGCCCAGGAGTTGGAGGCGACAGTGAGCCATGGTTGCACCACTGCACTGCAGCCTGGGTAACAGAGCAAGACCCTGTCAAAGTAAATAAATAAGTAAAAAGTAAGAAAAATATTTTAAATAAACTGAAACAGGTCAGGGTCACTGGTCTCATTGTTTAAGGTGTTATCTAAGCTCATCGTCTCATGACCAAGAAAATTGAGTGTGGACACAAAGCATAAAAGTTTAAGAAGCTAAAGAAGAAAGCACTCCGCAGAGGAGAGGGGTCCTGGGCGGGTTGCCATTTTTACAGCTGAATTCAAAAGATTTTTATAAGAAACTGCTCTCGGCCGGTCATGATGGCTCACGCCTGTAATCCCAGCATTTTGGGAGGCTGAGGCGGGCAGATCACCTGAGGTCAGGAGTTCGAGACCAGCCTGACCAACATGGTGAAACCCCATCTCTACTAAAAATATTAAAATTAGCCAGCCATGGTGACTTGCACCTGTAGTCCCAGCTGGTCAGGAGGCTGAGGCAGGAGAATTGCTTGAACCCAGGAGGTGGAGGTTGCGGTGAGCCAAGGTTGAGCCACTGCACTCCAGCCTGGGTGACAGAGCAAGACTCTGCCTCCAAGAAAACCCACAGAAAAACAAAAAACAAAATTCAAAATACTCAAGCTAACAGAAGCAGAGGGTAGAATGGTGGTTGCCAGGGGCTTGGGTGAAGGGGAAATGGGGAAATGTTGCTCAAGAGGTACAAAGTTTTAGTTTTGCAAGATAAATAAGTTTAGGGGATTTAATGTACATGGTGATGGTGCTTGACATATGTACATAGTGACATTATGTGCCATAGTTAACAAACTAAAAAAAAGATCTTAAAATGGGATGTTCAGAAACAAACCATACTACTTGATAGTTGCTGAGGTTTTTTTTTTTTTTTGCTACAAGGATAGATCTTAAGTATTATTCTGCATGGGGGAGATATAATTTTTTTATTTTTATTTTTTGAGATGGATTGTTGCTCTGTTGGGGCTAGAGTGCAATGGTGTGATTTCGACTCACTGCAACCTCCGCCTCCCGGGTTCAAGCGGTTCTCCTGACTCAGCCTCCCGAGTAGCTGGGATTACAGGTGCCCACCAACGTGCCTGGCTAATTTTTGTATTTTTTTAAAAAAGTTTGTATATTTAGTAGAGACGGGGTTTCACTGTCTTGCTCAGGCTGGTCTCGAACTTCTGACCTAGTGATCAACGTGCCTTGGCCTCCCAAAGTGCTGGGATTACAGGCGTGAGCCACCGCACCTGACCAAGGATGTTTTTTTAAAAAGTGTTCTGGCTGGGCGCAGTGGCTCACACTCGTAATCCCAGCACTTTGGGAGGCTGAGGCGGCCGGATCATCTGAGATCGGGAGTTCGAGACCAGCCTGACCAACATGGAGAAACACTCTCTAACAAAAATATAAAAAATTAGCTGGGCATGGTGGCGTATGCCTATAATCCCAGCTACTTGGGAGGCTGAAGCAGGAGAATGGCTTGAACTTAGCGGGTGGAGGTTGCGGTGAGCCAAGATCATGCCATTGCACTCCAGCCTGGGCAACAAGAGTGAAGCTCTGTCTCAAAAGAAAAAAAAAAGTGTTCTGACCACACACATATGCACACAAACACAAAGGATATAATTTCAGGTGGTAAATACGTTAATCAGCTTGATTTGATTATGGTAATCATATTATATGTGCATATCAAAATTCAAATAATATATTTAAAATATACATATCATTTTTGGCTAGGCACAGTGGATCACTCCTATAATCTCAACACTTTGGGGGGCCGAGGTGGGTGGATCACGAGCTTAGGAGTTTGAGACTAGCCTGACCAAAATGGTGAAACTGCGTCTCTACTAAAAATACAAAAATTAGTTGGGCGTGGTGGGAGGTGCCTGTAATCCTAGCTACTCAGGAGACTGAGGCAGGAGAGTCACTTGAACCCAGGAGGTGGAGGTTGCAGTGAGCCAAGATTGGCCATTGCATTCCAGCCTGGGTGACAGATCGAGACTCAGTCTCAAAAACAAACAAAAAAATATCGTTTTTGTCAACTGTATCTCAATAAAGCTAAAAGGTAAATAAAATATTTAATTGGAGTAAAAATAATGTAATGCACACACACAAAGGGTGTGATTTGAGGTGGCAAATACATCAATCAGCTTGATTTGATTATGGTAATTATATGTGTATATCAAAATTCAAATTGCGTATTTAAAATATGTATCATTTTTGTCAACTGTACCTCAATAAAGCTAAAAAGTAAATACAATATTTAATTGGAGTAAATATATTATGTAATATATAACATATATAATGTATATGTTATATATAATATATATGTTATATCATATATGTTAATATATAACAGATAATATGTTATGTATTACATAATATTATAGTATTTATTAATATTATATAATATATTATAACTCCTTGTGAATATTCAATTTGTATCAATTAACTTAAAACACATTTATAACTGTAATATGTAATGTTCAAGTAGATGTGCATATAATTTATATCAAAATAACATCAATATAAACAGTGGAAAATTGTGCTCTAGATTTCCAAACAAATTTGGTGTAAAAAATGTTGTGACAAAATGTCATATAGAAAAAGAAAACAATTTATCATTGTTTTATTTAAATAAAGTGTAAAATTTTCCTCAAACATTATTTCATGTTATTTTCCTGGTTCAAAATTGTTTATCAAAAATGGCTTGACATCTGGCCAAATTTTGTTTGTGGATGGTCAAATATATCAATAAATGAAATTCATATCACTTCTGTATGTGCTCTTAATAACATTTTTAAAAGTACACGAGTATACGTATGTAATAAAACATTCCCTTTCATTCTGTAGTATTGTAGATTACAGCTACAAACAGTGAAAACCACCAGTCAACTTCTCTCAAGACTGATCAATGACTGATCAATGACTGGTCAATGGTGAGATGTCTTTTTCAATGCACAGGTACCGTCACTTGCATAACTTGCAGGGTCATGCACGTGCAGGGTAGGATCTTTTTATTTACAATATTTATGTTTTGTCAAGATGGACTTTTTACATTATTTAAAAATACATTGCATTCAAATATTATTTATCTTGATCACAGAATTTTTAGCATCCCCTTCAATTTTGTTCCTGTCTCACTAGCGTCACTCTTATTTGATACTAATTAGAAATAACACTTAAATTATTAAGGAAAGGCTACTATGTCAACAGATAGGTGGAGAGCACACAAACCTCATTTAAAAAAGAACATATGTCTTCAACAAGCATTACAAAATATATGTAAGCAGAATAGTACTCAAAAATATTCTTTTTTAAAAAACTGGGAACTATTGCAAGCTTGTCTCCCCGTTCAGGTTCCAGTGACTTGAGATAAATTGTCTTCCCAAAGGGAGTTGGGGGAGCCATGGAGCATGACTCTCTGTATGTGAGTTGGCATGGAGCAAAACGTTCTTCTTGTGATGGCTTAGGTGCAGGGATTGGTAATTATTGAAAAGGAGTCCTATCTAGTCCTTTTCAGATGGAGGGTACATGTTTCTAAGGAGTTTTTTTTTTAAAGATGGAGTTTCACCATGATGACCAGGCAGGTCTTGAACTCCCGACCTCGGGTGATCCACCCACCTTGTCCTCCCAAAGTGCTAGGATTACAGGCGTGAGCCACTGCGCCTGGCCTCTAAGGAGTTTCTAAGGAGTGATACAATTACTAAGGGTGGAATTAGAGAATCATGTAAATGGTTTTAAAAAGTGGGCGGGGCAGCCTGGCTCAACATGTAAAAGCCAGCCTCCTCTCAGCTCTTCTCCCAGACAGTGGCTCAGCCTCCAGGACTCTTCCAGTGTGGCCGAAGACACCTCTGCACACAGTAAGTTCCCCTGTGCTTGACTGAGCTCTTGTTGGTTTGGGGGAAAAGTAGGGCTAAAAAGTAGTGGTCTTGTTAGCAGTTGTGAGAGTTCCATTCTTAAACTTTAAAACAACTGCATCTGGATAAGGGAAAACCATTTTCTCTGACGTGATATTATGAAAATAGGCTGTTTTCAGCATCTGAGCATTAGGAATTTCAGAAAGGTACAGATATTCAGGAACTAAAGAAGACATATTTGAGCTTCAAGAAGGAAGAGAGGAGAAAGGAACAGAAACGAGAAAAAGGAGCGTGAGACAGACACCGAAAAAGCAGCCATGGGAGATATCACAAAGTTTAGAGCTCAGAATATCCTTGGAATCAAAGCTCTTTCCAGATTTCTCTCTGCAGAACTTTTGAACTCTTCTCCTCAACTTTGGACTTCATCTAATTGCCTACTTGTCTCTAACAGGCATCCCCGACTCAACGTGTTCCAAGCTGAACTCTCGATGTTCACATCTAAACCATTCCTCCCATTGTTTTCTCCAGCTCAGGAGGTGCCAGGTCGTGCCTCACGTCTAGAAAACACCCTGATTCCGTTTTTTCCCTCATAACATTATCTACTCAGGCTGAACATTCTGATGGCTTTAACATTCAAATATTTAAGGAATTTGACCATTTCTTGGTCCATGTCATCAGATTGTTGGTTTCTCTCATCAGATTATTAGTCCATCTTGTTAGATTATAAATCCATTGGATTAGATATCTAATCCATGTCATTAGATTATAGGTCAATTGCATAAGATTATTGCAGTCTTTCTTTCTTTTTCTTTTTTGTGCTTATTTCACTGTATATTGCAGTCTTCTAACTGACCTCTCTGCTTCCACCAATCTATTTTCAGCCCTATACCTCATGTGATGTTGTTAAATTGTTAATTGAATCATGTTGGCCAGGCGAGGTGGCTCCCACCTGTAATCCCAGCATTTGAGGAGGCCGAGGTGGGCAGATCATGAGGTCAGGAGTTTGAGACCAGAATTAGCCAGGCATGGTGGCACGTGCCTGTAATCCCAGCTACTCAGGAGGCTGAGGCAGGAGAATTGCTTGAACCCAGGAGGTGGAGGTTGCAGTGAGCTGAGATCATGCCACTGCACCCCAGCCTGGGCAACAGAGCAAGACTCTGTCTCAAAATAAAATAAGATAAAATAAAATAAATTATTTTACTTATCTGCTCAAAACCCTCAATGACTTCCCACATCACTCAGAGTAAAAGGCACCTGGCCCTATTGTGCCCTAGATAACTTGGAGCCCGGGATGGTCTGTGACCTCATCTGCTTCCTTTTTCTTCTTTTATCTCCAGACGTTCTGGCCTCCTTGCCTTATGTGAAATAAGAGAGCCAGCGTCCCAGCCCAGGGCCTGTCCCCTCTTTCTGCAACGTGTCTCTCAAACATCAGCATCGCTCACTCTCTAATCTGCCTCGAGTCTTTGTTCATGTTATGCTTTCTCGTGAGCCCATCCCTAACTACTGCACTTAAAACTGCGATCTCACCCCGAACTCTCTGCTCTTCCCACTTCATCGTTTGCCATGGAAATACTCACTATCTGATACACTGCCCCTTTTACTCATTTGCTTGATATCCTTCAGCTCCTCTTAACGTCAAGTGTATCTTTTTTTTTTTTTTTTTGAGATGGAGTTTCACTCTTGATACCCAGGCTGGAGTGCAATGGCGCGATCTCGGCTCACCGCAACCTCCGCCTCCTGGGTTCAGGCAATTCTCCCGCCTCAGCCTTTTGAGTAGCTGGGATTACAGGCACGCGCCACCATGCCCAGCTAATTTTTTGTATTTTTAGTAGAGACGGGGTTTCACCATGTTGACCAGGATGGTCTCGATCTCTTGACCTCGTGATCCACCCGCCTCGGCCTCCCAAAGTGCTGGGATTACAGGCTTGAGCCACCGCGCCCGGCCAAGTGTATCTTAACTGTTGTGTTTATGCTGCCTAGAATAGGGTCCGGCTTTTAATAGGTGTTCAATACTTTTGAAACAAATGAAAAATTAGATGAAAATATTCTAGTTAATTCTACCAGGACTTACCTAGCCATTCCCTGAAGTGAATGCTTGATGTGTGGAGAAGGGTGAAGGGTCAGAAATCAGAATTCAGTCAAAGAATGACCAAAAAAAAAAAAAAAAAAAAAAAAAAAAAACCTCTAGATTTTTCTACTCCAGAAATGTAAAAGCTGAGGAAAAGCAAAATGGATTTTTTTTTCAGGAGTGGCTTTCTGAAGTTAATTACAAAAGTAGACAGGATCAATTTCTGAAGGCATCAGGGCAGGTCTATGTAAATCTTATGAAGTGATCTTTTGAGAGGGGTGGTGTTACTTACAAATATATGGAAGAATAGAAGATTGATTTTAGGGCACTTGTTTTCAAGGTATGGTCTGTGGAGCCCCAGAGCTCTTTCCAGGAACTGTAGTATCAGGGTGATACTGGCCTTGTAGAATGAATTTGGAAGTATTCTCTTCTCTTCTATTTTTTGGAATAGTTTGAGTAGGCTTGGTATTAGTGCTTCGTTAAATGTCTGGTAAAATTCGGCACTGACGCCATTGGGTCTCAGACTTTTCTTTGCTGAGAGTTTTTTTTTAATGGGTTCAATTTTGTTATTTGTTATTTGTCTGTTCAGGTTTTGGATTTCTTCATGGTCCAATCTTGGTAGATTGTATGTGTCTAGAAATCGATCCATTTATTCTAGATTTTCCAATTTATTGTCATATAGTTACTCATAGTAGCCTCTAACAATCCCTTAAATTTCTGTGGTATTAGTTTTAATGTCTGCTTTTCATCTCTAATTTCATTTATTTAGGACTTCTCTTTTTTCCCCCCGTCCTATTCCATTCTCTCTCTTTCTTTTTTAAGTCTGGCTAAAATATTGTCAATTTTGTTTATCTTTTCAATAACCCAACTTTTTATTTCTTTGATTTTGTGTATTTTCTTCATTACAAAAATTTCTTTCTTTTTAAAAAAAAATTTTTTTTTTTTGAAGTGCAGTGGTGTGATCTTGGCTCACTGCAACCTCTTCCTCCAAAACTCGAGCAATCCTCCCACCCCAGCCTCCCAAATAGCTGGGAATGTAGTTGCCATGCCAGACTAATTTTTTTTATTTTTTTATAGAGGTGGGGTCTCACTGTGTTGCCCAGGATAGTCTCGAACTCTTGGACTCAAGGAATCCACCTGCCTTGGCCTTTCAAGGTGATGGGATTATAGGTGTGACGCCACCCATGCCCAGCCTAAACTGTTATTTTAAATGATCAATGCAAGAGGCTACAAAATCATGCATAGGTAAAAGATCCACTCAAAATGTAAGATAATGTGTTGGAAACTTGAAAAAAGTATGAGAGACAAAAATGTATTTTAGTAGAACACAGTAAGAAAAGTTCACTGACATGTTTTCAGACTCCATGTGGCAACCACCCTTTAAAAAAGTTTAAGAAATTGGCCAGGCGTGATGGCTCATGCCTGTAATCCCAGCACTTTGGGAGGCCGAGGCGGGTGGATCATCCAGTCCAGCCCGGCCCACGTGGCAAAACCCCATCTCTACTAAAAATACAAAAATTAGCCGGGCATGGTGGCGGGCACCTGTCATCCCAGCTACTCAGGAGGCTGAGGCAGGAGAATCACTCGAACCTGGGAGGTGGAGGTTACCCTGAGTCGAGACCACGCCGTTGCACTCCAGCCTGGGCAACAAGAGCGAAACTCCTTCTCAAATGGCAACAATAACAAACAATGGCCCTGGGGATTTGAAACTGAAGATAAGGGCAAGCATTCAAAGATCAAACGAAACAGCTGTTGGGCTTTTAACAGAACCTGTAACATCTCTAGTAACTTCTTATCTCAATTCACTAAGTCTAATTCCTTTACAAAATGGTATGTTCCAAAATGCTTTCCAGATTTGGTTATTTCAAGGAGATGTCCTATCCGGAAAATTATGTGATGCAGTATTTTTTCCTGTTGGAAGATTCTACTGAAAATATGAAATTCCTTTTCCAGTTAATTTTGTCCTCCCTGTGGTGTTTTAAAAAATATCTTGGAAACTGACACTGTTTGCCTGTGATTGCTATTGAGCAATGGAGGTCAAATTAAAAAGTATGTTCCAACCAGGGGTAATGGCTCATACCTGTAATCTCAGCACTTTGGGAGGCCAAGGCTGGGGGATCGCTTGAGCCCAGGAGTTTGAGAACAACCTGGACAATGTGACGAGACTATCAAAAAGTAGAAAAATTAGCTGGGTGTGGTGGTGTGCACCTGCAGTCCCAGCTACTTGGGAGGCTGAGGTAGGAGGATCACCTGAGGCTGGGAAGGTAAAAGCTGCAGTGAGCCATGATTGTGCCACTGCACTCCAGCCTGGGCAAAAGAGTGAGAATCTGCCTGAAGAAATAACACATATGCACCAAGGAATTTTGACCTGAAAAACGGAAAGGGGTTAAAATGGTCCTTGCATCACAAACTCTTCATTTCTGTGGTTTCATCACCATAACGATATATCACATGCATTATTGATTTATATTGTTTCTAATCCATATGAACAGAACACACTGATTTTTAAAAAAATTGGCAGCTTCATGACATATACATTGGTTTTTAATGGTTTTTCAAAACAGAGGATCCTGACTTTTTAGTCATGGCATTCAGATAAGCTAAAGAAGCCGCAGAATCGCCATTGTGTGTTCAAGAGCTCCACGACTGTGTGAGGGTAGTTCTCCCCCAATGAGTTCCAGTGGATTTGGGAAGAGGAAACGAGAGACTAGCTTGAACCTGAAGTTTGAATGTAATAAATCAACCTATTAAATGCTGCTTCTTTTGTAATCTTCCTACAGAGATGGTAGGAGCAAATCATAGGCGCAGTCGCACCAAATTCACAGAAGATCAATTGAAAATCCTCATCGATACCTTCAATCAAAAGCCTTACCCAGGTTATGCTACCAAACAAAAACTTGCTTTAGAAATCAACACAGAAGAGTCCAGAATCCAGGTAAGTTAAAGTTCTGTATCTCCAGGAATGGAAGTAGAAGGTAGGAGGGAGAACCATTAATAGAGCCCATACTATGTACCTGTGTGCTAAGAGCTTTGTGGGAGTGTCCCGACCGACCCTCAATAAACCCACAGAGGTGCTGCTCTTAGCCTCACTTCACAGATGTGGATACTGAGGATGACCGAGCTCACAGGAAGCCGGAGGACGTGTGTAGGCCTACCTTCAAAGAGGAGATTTTGAGCTGGTTTTTAAACATGTAATAATTATAGCAGCTATTTACCAATTAAATATTAATAACTAGAGCAAATCATGTTGGGAGCAGATTGTGAAGGTGCTGAGTGCCAAATCTTTTATTTTTTGTTTTCATCTTTTCGAGACAGAGTCTTGCTGTCTCACCCAAGCTGGATGCAGTGGCACAATCACGGCTCACTGGAGCCTTGAAATCCCGGGCTCAAGCAACCCTCCCTCAGCCTCCCAAATAGCTGAAACTATAGGCACGTGCCACCACAGCTAATTTTTTACTTTTATTTTTTATTTTTTGAGGCAGAGTCTTGCCGTGTCGCCCAGAGTGGAGTGCACTGGTGTGATCTCGGCTCACTGCAACGTCCTCCTCCCAGGTTCAAGTGATTCTCATGCCTCAGCCTCCCAAGTAGCTGGGACTACAAATGCCCGCCACCACGACCAGCTAATTTGTGTATTTTTAATAGAGGAGAGACGGGGTTTCACTATGTTGGTCAGGCTGGTCTTGAACTCCTGACCTCGTGATCTGCCCACCTCGGCCTCCCAAAGTGCTGGGATTACAGATGTGAGCCACTGCGCTCGGCTGGTTATTATTTTTTCTTTTTAGTAGGGACCATGTTGTCACACTATGTTGCCCTGGGTGTGAATGCCAAGTCCTGTCCTAAGACTTGGTAGATGGGCCAGGTGTGGTAGTTCATGCTTTTAATCCCAGTGCTTGGGAAGGTGAGCCGGGTGGACCGAGCCTGAGGTCAGGAGTTTGAGACTGGCCAGACAAACATGGTGAAACCCCATTTCTACGAAAAATACACAAATTAGCCGGGCTTGATGGCACATGCCTATAATCCCAGTCCTTGGGAGGCTGAGGCAGGAGAATGGCTTGAACTCGGGAGGTGGAAGTTGCAGTGAGCCAAGATTGTGCCACTACACTCCAGTCTGGGCCAGAGTGAGACTCCATCTCAAAAAAAAAAAATAAGACTTTGTGACAGAAATGAGTAATAATTCTGGGCTTAGGGCCAACCAATAAGAATTGCTCACTTGGGGAACAGGCAGTGATGGATCTGAAATTAACAGGTAATTCTCTCCTTTTCTTTTCCTCACTTAGATTTGGTTTCAGAATCGAAGAGCTAGGTTCGGATTCCAGAAAAGGCCGGGACCTGAGACTTTAGAATCAAACCAGAGCCATGGGCAAGACCAACCCGATACGGAGTTTCAAAGTAAATAACCCTCTCGCTTCTGTTTCCCAGCCAAGCTTCTCTGCGGTAGAGCCAACTGATACTTTGATTGGGAAAAGAATCTCTATTCCCTGATGACATCCTATTCAGGGTCTTATGAGGCAAAGCGTTCGTCATTCCCTAGAAGTTCTCCCCTGCCCTCTTCCTGGACCTTCTGAGTGTTTCTCTTGCCTACTTTCTTTCTTTCTTTCTTTTTTTTTTTGAGACAGAGTCTTACTCTGTCGCTCAGCCTGGAGTGCAGTGGTGTGATCTCAGCTCACTGCAACCTCCGCCTCCCTGATTCAAGTGATTTTTCTGCCTCAGCCTTTTGAGTAGCTGGGACTCTCAGGAAGAGTCAGCGGGATTGAAATGAGATGGAGAGTGACAAGTGTGATTCTGTGTTTGAATATGTGAACTGACCCTTGAAATTCCTTGACCGCCCCCGTCAATCTTTTCATGCCTTCCCTAGGTAGAGAAGCCAGACGGTGTCGTACCATCTACAGCACCTCTCAATTACGCACTCTCATCGAGGCATTTATGAAAAACCCGTACCCTGGGATTGATTACAGAGAACAACTTGCTAAGGAAATTGGTGTTCCAGAGTCAAGAGTCCAAGTGAGTGATAAGAAGTATTTGGCTGTCCCATCTCCTAGGGACCTGGGTACACAGGAAGGGAAGCCACCTGGGCCTCAGGCAGCTCCTCATCATGCTGGGAACATTTCAGGGTCTGTCACCAGCTGTTCCCTCCCAGGTGTCCACAGGGTTCAGTCTCACATCCCCTTCTGGTATTTTCCGTCTGTCCTGAACCATGTGGTATTCCTTGGGCCCTGAACAGTGTGTAGCATTTGACACCCAGTGAGAATTTGTTGAGTAAGTGAATACTCGTTATCACTTCATATAAGCCAGGCATTTGGCTGAAGCCTTTTCTTTCCCCCCAAGACAGGGTCTCACTCTATTACCCAGGCTGGAGTGCGTGGTGAAATCTTGGCTCACGGCTGCCTCGACCTCCTGGGTTCAAGTGGTTTTTGTGTTTTGGCTGCCTGAATAGCTAGGATTACAGGTGCGTGCCACCATGCCTGGTTAATTTTTTTTTTTTTTGTATTTTTAGTAGAGATGGGTTTCACCATGTTGCCCAGGCTGATCTTGAAGTCCTGGCCTCAGGTGATCCGCCTGCCTAGGCCTCCCAAAGTGTTGGGATTACAGGGTTGAGCCCTGCGCCTGGCCTATTTGATTAAAGACTTTATGTCTGCTGTATCCTTCAGATCTTTGAATTATTCCCTGAGGTTAGAACTATGAGGTCCAGCCCGGGTGCTGTGGCTCACGCCTGTAATCCCAGCACTTTGGGAGGCTGAGGTGGGTAGATCACCTGAGGTCAGGAGTTCAAGACCAGCCTGGCCAACATGGTGAAACCCCATCTCTAGAAAAATACAAACATTAGCCAGGCATGGTGGCAAACACCTGTAGTCTCAGCTGCTTGGGAAGCTGAGGCAGGAGAATCACTTGAACCCGGGAGGCGGAGGTTGCAGTGAGCCGAGATTGTGCCACTGCACTACAGCCTGGGTGACAGATTGAGACTCTATCTTGAAAAAAAATTATAAGGTTCACTTTAGACATTTAACGTTTAACTCAGAGAAATGTTCCAGTCTGCCCAAGGATTCATTCCTGATGCATCCGAAAATGGAATAAAATTGTGTCAGACTGCTGCTGTGCAGAGTGTGTGTGCATTTAAACCAGTGTCCCATCCTGTAAGTAGGACAGTAGTGCATACTAGTGGTTCTGATGGTCCTTTCCTTTTACCTCCCTTCTTTAATTTTCATTTTTCGTCCTCTTTTTGTTTCATTTTGCATTATTTGGAGCACCTTCTGTGTGCCAGGTATTGTACTAGGTAGTGGAGCATCTTCTGTGTGCCAGGTATTGTACTAGGTAGCAGAGCATCTTCTGTGTGCCAGGTATTGTACTAGGTAGCGGAGCGTCTTCTGTGTGCCAGGTATTGTACTAGGTAGCGGAGCATCTTCTGTGTGCCAGGTGTTGTACTAGGTAGCGGAGCATCTTCTGTGTGCCAGGTGTTGTACTAGGTAGCGGAGCATCTTCTATGTGCCAGGTGTTGTACTAGGTAGCGGAGCATCTTCTGTGTGCCAGGTGTTGTACTAGGTAGCGGAGCATCTTCTGTGTGCCAGGTGTTGTACTAGGTAGCGGAGCATCTTCTGTGTGCCAGGTGTTGTACTAGGTAGCGGAGCATCTTCTGTGTGCCAGGTGTTGTACTAGGTAGCGGAGCATCTTCTGTGTGCCAGGTGTTGTACTAGGTAGCGGAGCATCTTCTGTGTGCCAGGTGTTGTACTAGGTAGCGGAGCATCTTCTGTGTGCCAGGTGTTGTACTAGGTAGCGGAGCATCTTCTGTGTGCCAGGTATTGTACTAGGTAGCAGAGCATCTTCTATGTGCCAGGTATTGTACTAGGTAGCGGAGCATCTTCTGTGTGCCAGGTGTTGTACTAGGTAGCGGAGCATCTTCTGTGTGCCAGGTATTGTACTAGGTAGTGGAGCATCTTCTGTGTGCCAGGTGTTGTACTAGGTAGCGGAGCATCTTCTGTGTGCCAGGTGTTGTACTAGGTAGCGGAGCATCTTCTGTGTGCCAGGTGTTGTACTAGGTAGCGGAGCATCTTCTATGTGCCAGGTGTTGTACTAGGTAGCGGAGCATCTTCTGTGTGCCAGGTGTTGTACTAGGTAGCGGAGCATCTTCTGTGTGCCAGGTGTTGTACTAGGTAGCGGAGCATCTTCTGTGTGCCAGGTGTTGTACTAGGTAGCGGAGCATCTTCTGTGTGCCAGGTGTTGTACTAGGTAGCGGAGCATCTTCTGTGTGCCAGGTGTTGTACTAGGTAGCGGAGCATCTTCTGTGTGCCAGGTGTTGTACTAGGTAGCGGAGCATCTTCTGTGTGCCAGGTGTTGTACTAGGTAGCGGAGCATCTTCTGTGTGCCAGGTATTGTACTAGGTAGCAGAGCATCTTCTATGTGCCAGGTATTGTACTAGGTAGCGGAGCATCTTCTGTGTGCCAGGTGTTGTACTAGGTAGCGGAGCATCTTCTGTGTGCCAGGTATTGTACTAGGTAGCAGAGCATCTTCTGTGTGCCAGGTATTGTACTAGGTAGCGGAGCATCTTCTGTGTGCCAGGTATTGTACTAGGTAGCGGAGCATCTTCTGTGTGCCAGGTGTTGTACTAGGTAGCGGAGCATCTTCTGTGTGCCAGGTGTTGTACTAGGTAGCGGAGCATCTTCTGTGTGCCAGGTATTGTACTAGGTAGTGGAGCATCTTCTATGTGCCAGGTGTTGTACTAGATAGTGGAGCATCTTCTGTGTGCCAGGTGTTGTACTAGGTAGCGGAGTGTTTTCTATGTGCCAGGTATTGTACAAGGTAGCAGAGCATCATCTGTGTGCCAGGTGTTGTACTAGGTAGCGGAGCGTCTTCTGTGTGCCAGGTGTTGTACTAGGTAGCGGAGCGTCTTCTGTGTGCCAGGTATTGTACTAGGTAGCGGAGCATCATCTGTGTGCCAGGTGTTGTACTAGGTAGTGGAGCATCTTCTATGTGCCAGGCATTGTACTAGGTAGTGGAGCGTCTTCTGTGTGCCAGGTATTGTACTAGGTAGTGGTTGCTGCGGTTTGAATGTTTGTCTCCTCTGAAACCAATGTTGAAACTTAACTGCCATTGTAACACTATTAAGAGTTGTGGCTGGGTTTGGTGGCTCAGCATTTTTGGAAGCTGAGGCAGAAGGATCGGGGAGATCACAACTCTACAAAAAAAAGTAAAAATTAGCTGGGTGTGCTGGCACATGCCTGTGGTCCCAGCTATACCAGAGGCTGAGGCAGGAGGATCACTTGAGCCCAGGAGGTTGAGGCTGCAGTGAACTATGATCATATCACTGCACTCCAGCTTGGGTGACAGTGAGGTTTTGTTTAAAAAAAAATAGTAGCTGTTGGAAGATAAGGGGTTTGGTGAATGTGTGCATATAAGTATATATGAACTGATATTTCAAGTTACACTATATATGTGAGTATATATGCATAAATTTTACACGCATATGTGTATAATTTGTAGACACAGAGAAGAAACAGAAACTAAGTTTGTCTTGTGAGATGAAGAATATCGTCCTAGACATTCTCTATTGTGGGTCTTGGAAGTAAAATGGCATTTCTGAGGTGAAGAAAAAGAGAGAGAGAAAAGATTCCAGGCAGAGGGAAGAGCTGCAATATAGGACGTCACTTTAGGGAAAGACCAGTATTTCTGAGGTGGACCTGGGAGCTTTCAGGATATAAAACCTATCACAAAGGGACTGGATGTGAGTTTCAGAATTTTGGATATTCTCTTCAGGCCTTATAGACTCTCACGAATGTCGTAAAATGTAGTAATAATCTTGGGTTGGGCACAGTTGAGTGTGCCTAGTCCCAGCTACTTCAGAGGATTGCTTGAGCCCGGAAGTTCAAGATCAGCCTGGGCCACGTGGTGAAACCTTGTCTCTACAAAAAACTTAAAAATCAGCCTAGTGTAATGATGCACAGCTATAGGATTAGCTACTCTGAGAGAGACCCCGGTCTCAAAAAAAAAAAAAAAAAGAAAAAAGAGAAGAAAGCAAAGATGAGTTTTACACAACATTCTTTGTTTAAATTTATTTGTCTTACCCACTTAGATTTGGTTCCAAAATCGAAGATCTAGATTTCATCTCCGGAGAAAAGGGGAAGTTGTGTCCTTAGAACCAGAAGACCGGGGCAAGATTTCTGAGGGACTGCAAGGTAACGAGCCAGCTGTTTCCCCTTTGGCTCCCAAGAGGAGCTCGTGGATGGTCAGTGCCAGTGCTTCGTCATGGTGGAGTCAACAGCTCCTCCTGGGAGGCGGGAGATCTTCCCACCCACATGCGCCACAGTATCACGGGGTTGGTCACAGTCCCTGGAGACTCTTCCCAGGTCTGTGGACTTTCTAAAGAATTCCACTGCCCACTTTCCAGCTGGAGTCCAGCAACCCCATGGATACAAATTTTGTTCACTGATGTATCCCCAGTACCTGGTACAAAGGAAACACTCCATAAACTTCTGTTGAAGGTGTGATTGAGTGAGTGGAGGAATGAATCCTCAGATGTGTCCCGCCAGGGGCAGAGGGGGCATGGCTTTCCATGGAAGTAGTAGGTTCCATGTTGGATTGAAAAGGCGGGAAAGGGCCGGGCGCGGTGGCTCACGCCTGTAATCCCAGCACTTTGGGAGGCTGAGGCGGGTGGATCACGAGGTCAAGAGACTGAGACCATCCTGGTCAACATGGTGAAACCCCGTCTCTACTAAAAATACAAAAAATCAGCTGGGCATGGTGGCGCTTGCCTGTAATCCCAGCTACTCAGGAGGCTGAGGCAGGAGAATTGCCTGAACCCAGGAGGTGGAGGTTGCGGTGAGCCGAGATCGTGCCATTGCACTCCAGCCTGGGTGACAAGAGAGAAACTCCGTCTCAAAAAAAAAGAGAAAAGAAAAAGAAAAAGAAAAAGAAAAGGTGGGAAAAGGTTGACTTCCGTGTTTGTGAATATAAACTGACCTCTTATATTTTTCCTCCTTAGGTGCAGAAGACACACAAAATGGCACCAACTTCCCTAGCGACTCTCATTCCTCTAGAGCCAGAACATGGTGAACACGGTCAACTTCAGCGTACTTTCTATTATCAGTCGGGCCTCAAATCTCTCGCAGTCTGGGGGAAGAAAGTTACCCAGGTGCCAGGCAAGAGACTGAAGGCACAATCTTGTCCCAGTATCATAAACAACTGGTTACTCACGTCTTGATGCAAAATCCACTGTCAATTAAAAAAAGAGGAAATAAATAATAAATAAAATAAAAAATAAATAAATAACTGATTACTTAGTCATAGCAATGAAACCAAATATATTCACTGCTTACTTAGTTATAGCA
Organism: Aotus nancymaae; assembly: GCF_030222135.1. Classification (NCBI taxonomy): domain Eukaryota; kingdom Metazoa; phylum Chordata; class Mammalia; order Primates; family Aotidae; genus Aotus; species Aotus nancymaae. The sequence continues at coordinate 1,222,810 of NW_026988484.1, read as the reverse complement.
ATGTCACCAGATAGATTTGGAAACAGTCACATAATCAATTATATAATCAATCTTATTAAATCATAATTCTCTATTATTAATGTTTGCTTTAGTTTTATAGCATAGAATCATTTTAGTCTTATAGTATAGACATAATCGGATGAAATATAATTAGGAACTGAACGGACATTGGGAGAAGTGATCCTGAAGCAACACTGAGAGCCTTGCGGTGACTCCAGCGCCTGGGAAGGCACCGTTACTTAGCAGTCGGGCCTTGCAATAACGCCAGCGCCTGGGAAGGCGCCCCGTTACTTAGCAGGCCACAAAGGGGAGTTTCCCTTTCACTGGGGGAGTTCAGAGAACACTGCTCTGCCCAGCTCTTGAGGAAGGCCTGACATTAGCCAGGCCTGCTCAGACATCCAGGGACTTAAATGCCTCTCTGTGGTGCTGTGCTCCAGTGGTCACCATCCTTGTCCACTCTCATGTTCTGCTTTCCCACCCAGTGCTCCTTAGGAATCGTGAGAAGTAAGAATAGAAGAATCCTAAAGCCTTTGATCTTTCTGATAAGTGCATAGAAAGATGCTGCATTTGTGCCTCCCGTCCTTGCAGCGGCTGCCTGAGAGGGAGGGGCCCCCTGCGCTGTAAGCACGTGATTTGCTTGACCCTGTCAATCATGTCAGATGAGTCACTTTCCTTATCCTGACCCCCTGCCTTGTATACAGTGAATATCGGCACGTCCCGGCATTGGGGGCCACTAGTGGAAGATGCAAGGGTTTTCCTCTAGACGCTCCGGAGGAGAAAGCAGCCCTGCCAATGCCTTGATTTCAGGACTTCTGCATGCCAGAACTATAAGATAATAAGTGTGTGTTTTAAGGCACAAAGTTTTTGGTGAGTTAATACAGCAGTAAACAGGGAAGTAATATACCTTTGCTTCATTGCCAGTGTGTGGCCCACAGCAGGTGCTCAATAAATGTTTGTCGAAAAAGAAAAAAAAAGTTTGTCGAATGCGTGAAGCCATGTTTGAGGGCACTTGATATTGAAATAAGAGGAGAATCAGGGGACTTGCCAGGGCAGCTGGTTAGTATGCCAGGCACGGTGGCTCAGGCCGGTCATCCCAGCACTTTGGGAGCTTATGGCAAGAGTTTGAGACTACTCTGGGCAACATAGCAAGGCCCCCATCTCTGCAAAATATAAAAATGAATTAGCCAGGCATGGTGGTGTGCACCTGTGGTCCCAGATGTAAGGCTGGTTGCATTGCCGAGACCTCGGACACACCCGCTCCCTCGCGGAGAGCTCAGACACACCCCCTTCCCTCGCGGGGGGCTCAGACGCACCCCCCTTCCTCACGGGGAGCTCGGACATACCTCCTTCCCTTGCTGGGAGCTCGGACACACCGCCCCCTCCCCACCGGGAGCCCGGGAAAAAAGCCCCACCAGGACCTACCTGATAGCATTTTGTCCCATCCAGGCCCCACTCCTCACCATTTTGTCCTATCTGGGCCCCACCCCCTGCCATTTTGTTCCATCCGGGCCCACTCCCCACCATTTTGCCCCACTCACCTTGGGCACAGCCAATCAAACGCCTCCACTCCCTATAAAAACCCCACGTCTGAGAGAAGTCCAGGCGACTTCTCTGGCCCCTCCTGTAGGACCGCAGAACCTTGTCCGGGAGCCTGACTAAATTCCTTCACATCAGATCTTCTTGTGCTGGCCTCAGTTTCTTCTCTTTAAACTTGGCGAGAACAGACCTTACACCAGATACTTGGGAGGCTGAGGTGGGAGAATTGCTTGAGTCTGGGAGGTCAAAGCTGCAGTGAGCTGTGATTGCACCATTGCATTCCAGCCCTGTCTCAAGGAAAAAAAAAAAAAAAAAAGCTGGGCCCGGTGGCCCAAGTCCGTAATCCCAGCACTTTCTGGGCCTGAGGTGGGTGGATCACCTGAGGTCAGAAGTTTCAGACAAGCCTGGCCAACATAGTGAAACCCCGCCTCCACTAAAAATACAAAACATTTAGCTGAGTGTGGTGGCAGGCGCCTGTAATCTCAGCTACTTGGGAGGCTGAGGGAGGAGAATCACTTGAACCGGGGAGGCGGAGGTTGCAGTGAGCCGAGATCACATCACTGCACTCCAGCCTGGGTGACAGAGCAAGATTCCATCTCAAACACACACACACATACACACACACACACACACACACACACACAAACGGTTAATATAAGATTTGACGTGATCTACATTAAGCGATGCTGGTTGGAGAACAGAGAACATGAGGACAAGCATGGACATAGAGAAATTAATTACAGAGTTTGCAATAATGTGAGTGAGAGATGATGGAGACTCAAACTACCTGGGGAGGCAGCGACCGGGAGAGCTTGTTCTCTAGAAAGAGATTTTATTTTTATTTATTTATTTATTTATAAGATGGGGTTTCACCATATTGGTTAGGCTGGTCTTGAACTCCCGACCTCAAGTGATCCGCCCACCTTGGCCTCCAAAGTGCTTGGATTACAGGCGTGAGCTACCACGCCCGGCCAAAATCTCTTTATCATCTTTCAAAAGAGTTAGGATGAGAGTTTAGTGTTACAATTAGTGGAAAGGATTTGTTAAGATGAATGGTTTGAAAAATAAATGTGGTAGAGCCTGCAGGGATCTTCCCATCTGGAATTTAGGTCACATGTTCTGATCTGACAATCTCATGGTTATCTCCTCATGGCAGGAACATGTTTTTCAGAGTAGTTTTTCAATTCTTATTTTAAATAGAGACAACTTGAAAATGTTCTGCCCAAACCAGTCCACTCCCTAAAGGTGACCATGATGTCACAAAGCATAGGTGTTTTCCCCAAGGTACATAACTGGAATCCAATATTAAAGCAATCTTTCTTAAGTAAAAATAATTGGAAAAGCAATTACCACCGAACGCTTTGGAACTATAATCCAGGGAGTTTCCCATACCTCACCTCACAAGATTGTGCTGTGGCTCATATGTCGTGGAAGCGTATGGCTGTCATGTTGGCTTCTCATCCCAGCAGGGGCCACTTCTCTGAACTGCAGAATACCTACTCTGAGACTCTCCCCAAGGCTGTGAGAAGCTGGGTGGTTGCTGGTTAAAGAAGTGAACTTGAGCTGGGCACGGTGGCTAACGCCTGTAATCCCAGCACTTTGGGAGGCTGACGTGGGCGGATCACAAGATCAAGAGATCGAGACCATCCTGGCCAACATGGTGAAACCCTGTCTCTACTAAAATACAAAGATTAGCTGGGTGTGGTGGCGCGTGCCTGTAGTCCCAGCTACTTGGGAGGCTGAGGCAGGAGAGCTGCTTGAACCTGGAAGAGGAAGGTTGCAGTGAGCTGAGATCACATCACTCCAGCCTGGTGACAGAGTGAGACTCCATCTCAAAAGAAAAAGAAAAAGAGAAAAAAAGAAGAAAAGATTTACATCACCCCACCCCTTTCAGTTCACCCTTAGGCTTGCTCTGTCCCTTCCGGCTGGAGTGCAGAAGCAAGATCTTTGCTCACTGCAGTCTTGACCTCTTGGACTCAACTGATCCTCTCACCTCAGACTCCCAAGTATCTGGGACTCTGGAAGTGAGCCACAGTGGCTGGGATTCAGTTGTGAACCACCAGGCTGGCTGGGTCATTTGCTTTTTTTTTTTTTTTTTTGAGACAGAGTCTCCCTCTGTCACCCAGCCTGGAGTGCAGTGGTGAGATCTCAGCTCGCTGCAACCTCCACATTCTGGGTTCGAGCGATTCTCCTGCCTCAGCCTCTTGAGTAGCTGAGTAGTTGGGATTATTACAGGTGTGTGCCACCATGCCCAGCTAATTTTTGCATTTTTAGTAGAGACAGGATTTCACCATGTTGGCCAGGCTGGTCTTGAACTCCTGACCTCAGGTGATCCCCCTGCTTCAGCCTCCCAGAGTGTTGGGATTACAGGCGTGAGCCACCACACCCCATGAAGGGTCATTTGCTAACAGTATCTTTGGATATCTCTTCTCCTGGGAGGAGGTCCAGTCTGGTGCATCTCTCAGAATTCGGTTGGATGCTCAATTTTGGAACGTCTCCATATCTACAGTCAGGGGCATGTAGCATGGGTTTAAATTCAACTCCCAGACTAGGGTGGGGCTGGGTTGACATGTTGATCTGATTTTGAGAGTATTCGTACAGCTGAAGAGTTTTTGCCAGTTGGAGCCTGATTGCTTTCTGTTGGGCAGAGAGCACTTGAAGGCATTGTTCCGCCTCCGTTGGCTCTATTTCTTTTTCTTTTTTTTTTTTTGAGACGGAGGCCCGCTCTTGTTGCCCAGGCTCGATCTCCGCTCACTGCAACCTCCGCCTCCCGGGTTCAAGCAATTCTCCTGCCTCAGCCTCTGGAGTAGCTGGGATTAAGCCGGGTGTCACCACAACCGGCTAATTTTTGTATTTTTAGTAGACACAAGGTTTCCCCATGTTGGCCAGGCTGGTCTCAAACTCCTGACCTCCCAAAGTGCTGGGATTACAGGTGTGAGCCACCATGCCTGGCCAATTTTTTGTTATTTTATGTCATTAGGCCTCTGACCCTTACTATTTCAAAGTTAAAATGAAAAATTTTTACTTGCATGAACTTTAAAAAGTTTCCATTGGAAACAGATTAGGCAGGTTTGAAGGCAAAGCTTTCAAAATCACAGTTTTTAGGAGAGTTCATTCAGTTTTGGAGCAGTCGAGGGACGAGTTGGGAGTTAAAGTTCTGACGTGCCTGATAGGATCAGGTGGGGCTTTTGATAGGAAGTGAGTGTTTGGGATCGTCTCTTGACTGGATTACGATAGGGAATACCGTGGGGAGGGACGATTAGGTTTTGGTCATTAGTCAAACTTTCCAGTACGCATGTCTCTTTATTTTCAGTCCCTGCCACAAGGAAAGACCACAGACATCAGAAGTCAAGCAACGTGCTGATTTATACCAAATTCCGCTGGAGGTAAGCCGATGTTTTTTTCTCCCCGAAAGCCAAATGTTTGGGGTTTCTTTTCTTTCTTTCCTTCCTTCTTTCTTTCTTTTGTTCATTCGTTCTTTCTTTTTCTTTCTCTCTTTCTTTCTTTTTTCTTTTTCTTTCTTTCTCTCTCTCTCTTTCTTCATTTCTTTCTTTCTTCTTCCTTCCTTTCTCTCGCTCTCTCTTTTTCTTTTCTATTTTTACTACGTTTTGCTTTTCTGCCTCTCCTATTAGCCGGAATAAGCCAAATGTTTGGGGTTTCTTTTCTTTCTTTCTTCCTCTTTCCTTCCTTCCTTCCTTCTTTCTTTCTTTCTTTTGTTCATTTGTTTGTTCTTTCTTTCTCTCTTTCTTTTTTCTTTTTCTTTCTTTCTTTCTCTTTCTTTCCTTCTCTCACTCTTTTTCTTTTCTATTTCGCTAAGTTTTGCTTTTCTGCCTCTCCTATTAGCTGGAATAAACCGAATCTTTTACGTTAGTAGGTTAGATTTTTTTTTTTAATTGGCGTATTGAAAAGTGATGCTCCCAGGACACGCCTGATTCTTTTCATGGGTCTCCAATCCTCAGCACTACTGCTGGCCCATGGCTACTTCTAAAACCTTTTTTTTATTAACAAATAATAACTGTGTTTATTTATGGGGCACAATGTCATGTTTTGACACAGGTTTACACTGGGGGATAATTAAACCAAACTAATCTTTTTTTTTTGTGGTGCAAACTTTTAAATTTACTCTTTTCTTTAAATTATCTACATTTTTTGTTGTAGAATTGGACTCCTCAAACTTTATTTATTTTATTTTATTTTTTTTGAGAGGTAGTCTTGCTCTGTCACCCAGGCTGGAGTGCAGCAGTGTGATCTCAGCTCACTGCAACCTCCGCCTCCGGGGTTCAAGCTGCTCTCCTGCCTCAGCCTCTTGAGTAGCTGGGATTACAGACACACACCACCACGCTTGGCTAATTTTTGTATTTTTAGTAGAGACGGGGTTTCACCACATTGGCCAGGCTGGTCTCAACCCCCTGACCTCATGACCGCCCGCCTCAGCCTCCCAAAGTGCTGCGATTATAGGTGTCAGTCACCGCGCCTGGTCTTGGACTCCTCAAACTTTAATAAACATTAAAGTTGTGCCTGGCAAGTTTACTCTGTCTTTAAAAAATCGTTACTTATTTAAAACTTTATTCTTGCCTGGGTTTGGTGGCACATGCATGTAATCACAGCATTTTGGGAGGTTGAGGCAGGAGGATTGCTTGAGCCCAGGAGTTTCAGACCAGCTTAGGTGACATAACAAGACCCCTTCTCTATAAAAAATAAAAAGTTAGCCGATGTGGTAGCATGCAACCATAGTCTTAGCTATTCAGGAGGCCAAGGTAGGAGGATATTTTGTATCAGAGATTTTTTTTTTTTTTCCTGAGATGGAATCTTGCTCTGTAGCCCAGGCTGGAGTGCAGTGGCATGATCTTGGCTCACTGCAACCTCTGCCTCCTGGGTCCCAGTTCAAACAATTCTCCTACCTCAGCCTCCCACGTAGCTGGGATTACAGGCACAAGCCACCATGCCCAGCTAATTTTTGTATTTTTTAGTAGAGATGGGGTTTCACCATGTTGGCTAGTTTGGCCTTGAACTCCTGACCTTGTGATCCACCCCCCTTGGCCTCCCAAAGTGCTGGGATTACAGGTGTGAGCCACCCCGCCCGGATTTTTAAACTGCTGTGAGCTGAGATCACACCACTGCACTCCAGCCTGGGTGACAGAGGGAGACCCTGCCTCAATAAAATAAAATAAAAAATAAAAACTTTATTATTTAAACGGAGACGGGGCTTCACTATGCTGCATAGGCTGGTCTCAAACTCCTGGGCTTGGCTGGGCGTGGTGGCTCATGCCTGTAATGAACCACTTTGGGAGGCTGAGGCGAGTGGATCACTTCAGATTAGGAGTTCAAGAACAGCCTGACCAACATGGTGAAACCCCATCTCTACAAAAAATGCAAAAATTAGTCAGACATGGTGGTGTGTGCTTGTAATCCCAGGCAGCTACATGGGAGGCTGAGGCAGGGGAATCCCTTGAACCTGGGAAGCGGAGGTTGCAGTGAGCCAGGATCCTGCCACTGAACTCCAGCCTGGGTGACAGAGCAACCTTGGTCTCAAAAAAAAAAAAAAAAAAAAGAAAACTAACTCCTAGGCTCAAGTGATCCTTCCACCTTGTCCTTCCAAAGTGCTGGGATTATAGGTATGAGTTACCATGCCTGGTCAAAATCTGCTCTTTTGCAAAGAATTACAAGGATCCAGCTGTCCCACGTATGGCGATGCTGAGTGGATATCTGCATCCATGTTCACTGCAGTGTTCCTCATGATGACAAGGCACGGAAGCACAGCTGCTTCGGGCTTCACGTTTTCTGCTCTCAGCCTTCGTCACTGTGCTCTAGCTGAATGATGCTTGCCTCGTTGTCTTTGCCCAGGCTTGTTTCAAAGGTGCTGTTGAACTGCTGTTTAGTTTTCTCTCTCTCTCTCTCTTTTTTTTTTTTTTGAGACAGCATCTCACTCTGTTGCCCAGGCTAGAGTGCAGTGGTGCGATCTTGGCTGACCACAACCTCCGCCTCCTGGGTTCAAGAGATTCTTCTATCTCAGCCTCCCGAGTAGCTGGGGCTACAGGCCCGCACCACCACGCCCAGTTAATTTTTGTATATTTAGTAGAGATGGGGTTTCACCATGTTGGCCAGGATGGTCTCAATCTCTTGACCTTATGATCCGCCCAGCTCTGCCTCCCAAAGTGCTGGAATTACAGGCATAAGCCACTGTGCCTGGCCAGAAAACTGCTTCTGAAAGTGATCTCATGCCACGTGTGGTGGCTCACACCTGCAATCCCAGCACTTTGGGAGGCAGAGGTGGGCAGATCACATGAGGCCATGAGTTGGAAACCAGCCTGGCCAACATGGTGAAACCTCGTCGCTACCAAAAAATACAAAAATTAGCCTGGTGCAGTGGCATGTGCCTGTAGTGCCAGCTACTTGGGAGGCTGAGGTGAAAGACTCGCTTGAACCCAGGAGGTGCAGGTTGTGTGAGCTGAGATCACACTACTGTACTTCAGCCTGGGCAAAAGAGGGAGACTCTGTCTCAAAACAAAGCAAAAAAGAAAAGAAAACGGTCTTACAGACAGAGAAGGTTACTGGAGTGATTTATGTATGGTTGACATTAAGATCCCTGGTCTCATATGTATTATAAGCTTGCCCTATAATTTATTTAAGGAGCAACGTCTGCCTCCCAGGTTCAAACAATCCTCCCGCCTCAGCCTCCCAAGTAGCTGGGATTGCAAGTGTGTGCCACCACACCCGGTTAATTTTGTATTTTTAGTAGAGATGGGGTTTCACCCTGTTGGCCAGGCTGGTCTCAAATTCCTGACCTCAGGTGATCTGCCTGCCTCAGCCTCCCAAAGTGCTGGGATTACAGGTGTGAGCCACTGTGTCTGGCCTGCACTTTCTTCTTTGAGATCCAGTCTCAATAAAAAAACAAACACACAAAAAAGAAAAAAAAAAGACAGGACAGCCATGAGGACTCCATGATACACCACAGTTCCTTTGATATGGAAGTTGCCACATTGTTCAGAGGGGATCATGGAGGTGCAAGTCGGGGCTTTTCTGAGTGGTGTGAGGAGAGCCTTTATCCAGGGCGTGGAGCATTCTACACTGGATGATCCCCAAGTTCCAAAGCAATTCTGCTGTTTCATGGTTCTTTTCCATTTTCCCTCAGATCTGCCTTCCCAAGACTTTATTGACTGGTGAAGAACAGGAAATGAAGAATTCCCAGGTGAGGTTTTTAAAAAAATCTAAATCTTTGTGATGAACAAGCATATGGCCCATGTTCCTCTTGCTCAGAATTAACCTCTGCTCACCTTTTGGCATATTTTCCTCCTTCCTTCTTTATTAGAAGGTAACACACACTCTACTTTCTCCTTTCCTGTTAAAGCTAAAACATTTCAAGTAAAGCTCAAGACTGGGCATGGTGGCTCACACCTGTAATCCTAGCATTTCGGGAGGCCAAGGCAGGTGGATCGCTTGAGTTCAGGAGTTTGAGACCAGTCTGGGCAACATGGCGAGATCCCCTCTCTACAAAAAATTAGCCAGGTTGGTGGTGGACGCCTGTAGTCTCAGCAACTTGGGAAGCTGTGGTGGGAGAGTCGCTTAAACATGGGTGGTTGAGACTGCAGTGAGCCATGATTGTGCCACTGCACTCCAGCCTGGGTGACAGAGTGAGACCTTATCTCAAAAAAAAAAAAAAAAAAAAGGCCGGGCGCGGTGGCTCACGCCTGTAATCCCAGCACTTTGGGAGGCCGAGGCGGGTGGATCACGAGGTCAAGAGATCGAGACCATCCTGGTCAACATGGTGAAACCCCGTCTCTACTAAAAATACAAAAAATTAGCTGGGCATGGTGGCGCGTGCCTGTAATCCCAGCTACTCAGGAGGCTGAGGCAGGAGAATTGCCTGAACCCAGGAGGCGGAGGTTGCGGTGAGCCGAGATCGCGCCATTGCACTCCAGCCTGGGTAACAAGAGCGAAACTCCGTCTAAAAAAAAAAAAAAAAAAAAAAAGCTTGGTTACCAAAACACCAGGGGTTTGGTCTCAGTCCTGCTACTGGCTGCACAGAAAGCCAGTGACTGAGACAGTGTGTATTGCTAAGGAAGAGGCTTTAATCAGCTGCCGTAGCTGAAGAAATGGGAGCTTAGCCTCGAACCCATCTCCCTGAGCGACTAAAACTAGGGGTTTATATAGCAGGGAAGAAATGTGACCATGTGTAAGAAAACAAGAACTAGGGAGGGGCAAGGAGACATTTGGTGTGGTGAGTTTCAGTTTTTTGAGAGGGAGTCTTGCTCTGTCACCCAGGCTGGAGTGCAGTGGTGTGATCTCGGCTCACTGCAACCTCCACCTCACAGGTTCAAGCGATTCTCCTGCCTCAGCCTCCTGAGATGCTGGGATTACAGGTGTGGGTGCCACCACTCCTGACTAATTTCTGTATTTTTAGTAGAGACAGGGCTTCACCATGTTGGGTAGGCTGGTCTTGAACTCCTGACCTCAGGTGATCCACCTGCCTTTGAGAGATCTGAAGGTCCTTTCCTGAGGAAGGAGCTCAGATAAAACAAATACAAGTTTCAAGTTTTAACAGCAGAAGAGCCAATTTCTATGTTCATCCAGAAACAACTGTCGATGGATTACTGGGCTGGTTTCAGCTCAAGCATTCTTTTCTTTTCTCTTCTTTCTTTCTTTTTTTTTTTTTTTTTGAGGCAGAGTCTCGCTCTGTCACCCAAGCTGGAGTGCAATGGCATGGTCTCAGCTCATTACAGCCTCTGCCTCCTGAGTTCAAGTGATCCTCCTGCCTCAGCCTCCCAAGTAGCTGGGATTACAGGTTGATGCCACCACGTCTAGCTAATTTTTGTATTTTTAGTAGAGACGGCGTTTAACCATATTTGTCAGGCTGGTCTCAAACTCCTGACGTTGTGATCTGCCTGCCTCAGCCTCTCAAAGTGCTGGGATTACAGGTGTGAGCCACTGCGCCTGGCCTCAAGCATCTTTTGACTATTGTTCTTATAAACCTGGTCAGCTAAGCCCGAGATGTAACGGTGTCATCTGTGTTTCACCCCAACCTGCTTTTTAAATGCTTGGTGTCCTGAATGTGTGTCCTCTCCCCACTCTGTTCTGTGTACATTTGCAATAAATTACGTGAATCTACACAATAAACTGAAAAAATCACAAACTGGGAACCAGCCAGAATCAATGTAAATTATGAATAGCTCAGAGACCAAGGATAAGTTGTATGCAGCTAGGCAGATAGTAGTTTCTTTGCCACTGTTAAAATTTAGCCTGATGTTGGAATCTTGACAGGAAAGTTATACTCAGGCTGGGCGTGGTGACTCACATCTGTAATCCCAGCCCTTTGGGAAGCCAGCGCAGGAGGACCACTTGAGGCCAGGAATTTGAGACCAGCCTGGCCAATATAGTAAGACCCTGTTTCTACAAAGAATAAAAAATGAGCTTAGCATGGTGGGGCATGCCTGTAGTCCCAGCTACTCTGGAGGCTGAGGTCGGAGGATTGCTTGAGCCTGGAAGGTTGAAGCTGCAGTGAGCCATGATCACACCACTGTATTCCAGCCTGGTGGCAGAGCAAGACCTTGTGTCAAAAAATATATATAAAAGCAGGCTACAACACAAACACCACTAAAAAATTTATCTGTCCAAGAGGACACTGGGTGCTGACCATTACAGGTGAGATTTTCAGTTTCTGACACAGGAAGTGGTTTTACAAGTGTGATTTCCAACACTTTGAGTGTTGAGTGCCAGCAACAAAATGCTGCCGTAAGTCCAGCGTGGCTGCAGGAGAGACCCAGGGGAGCGTGGTGTGACCCTGTGTGAGTGGGAACGTGGTTGACATGCCAGACACTGACCCATGTAACGGGTGTCACCCTTTCCCCAAATGCAAGGAAAGTCGATATATTAGGGGAGTGCACCGTCCAGTCTGTATGCTGACTGTGGAAAGCAGATTCGAGTCAGTTTACGTGCAGCTGGAAGAATTAGGGGGCTACTGGCTTATTCTACTTAGTTATTTATTTAGACGGAGTCTCATCGTCTCCCAGGCTGGAGTGCAATGGTGCGATAATGTTTGGGTGATTCTCCTGCCTCAGCCTCCCTAGTAGCTGGGATTACAGGCCTATGCCACCACGTCTGGCTAGTTTTTGTATTTTTAGTAGAGACAGGGTTTCACCATGTTGGCCAGGCTAGTCGCGATCTCCTGATCACAGGTGATCCACCTGCCTTGGCCTCCTGAAGTGCTGGGATTACAGGTGTGAGCCCCTGCACCTGGCCTCTATTTAAAAAAGAATTTCTATTAGAAGCAGGATGTCTTAAAGAAAAATAGAAAAAAAAGTTCTTTTTTTTGTTTTTGAGACAGAGTCTTGCTCTGTTGCCCAGGCTGGAGTACAGTGGCGTAATCTCGGCTCACGGCAACCCCCGCCTCCTGGATTCAAGCAATTCTCCTGCCTCAGTCTCCTGAGTAGCTGGGACTACAGGCATGCACCACCATGCCCAGCTAATTTTTTGTATTTTTAGTAGAGACAGGGTTTCTTCATGTTGGCCAGACTGGTCTTGAACTCCTGACTTCAGGTGATTCACCCGCCTTGGCCTCCCAAAGTGCAAGGATTACACGCATGAGCCACTGTGCCCAGCCAAAATAATAAAATTTTCTTTGAGATGGGGGTTTTGCTATGTTGCCCAGCTAATCTCAAACTCCTGATCTCAAACGATCCTCTGCTTTGGCCTCCCAAAATGTAGGGATGACAGGTGTGAGCCACTATACTCAGCCTCTGCCTTACTCTAAGTGAAAGATGGCGATGTGGATTAATGAATGGTGGAGAAGATATATAATTAGTTTCCAGTTTTACTTCCTGAATCTCAAACCCATCCATTAGGGTTGCTCTTGTCGCCCAGGCTGGAGTGCAGAGGTGTGATCTCGGCTCACTGCAATCTCCACCTGCTGGGTTCAAACGATTCTCCTGCCTCAGCCTCCTGAGTAGCTCAAACCCATTACAGATGGGTTTGAGATTCAGGAAGTAGAATTGGTGGGACTAGAAGATGGAGAAACACCGCAGTGTCCTGAGTAGGTCTAAGGTTTATGGCTCATTGGTAAGATACTCCAGGCACAATTTTTTTTCCAGAGTAGAGCAAATTATGGACATGATTAAAGCGTGGTTCGGCAGAAACAAGTTTCCATATCCCCAGCCGCAGGATTCAATGGCCTTTTTATACTGATTGGGAATCTGTTGTTACAGGGAAGAGTGACCTTCGAGGATGTCACTGTGACCTTCACCAAGGGGGAATGGCAGCAGCTGAATCCCGAACAGAGGAACTTGTACAGGGATGTGATGCTGGAGAATTACAGCAACCTCGTCTCCGTGGGTAAGGCAGCTTCCTGGGCAGGGAGACTCAACATCTAAGGTCTGAAACTCACAGACTCCCATGGCTGGCTGAATACTAGGGTTGGCGCTGAGGTGCTCCTTACTTTGCATGTTTTTGTATAACCGGCACTAGGGTGAGGTGAGTGAAGTATACCGAGTGCTGCATTTAAGGAGCCCTCATCCTCAGGGTCCTGCAAGTGCCTGGAGAACGAGGGCCTCTGTATGTTCTGTGGGCTGGGTGCCCTGCCCTTCACCCTACTCCTGGTCCAGATTTTTGGAAACACTTCATGTTCCGAGAAGAAAAAGGATTTGCTTCCTTCCTTCCTTCCTTCTTTCTTTCCTTCCCTCCTTCCTTCCTTCCTTCCTTCTTTCCTTCCCTCCCTCCCTCTTTCCTTCCTTCCTTCTTTCCTTCCCTCCCTCGCACCCTCCCTCCCTCCTTCCTTCCTTCTTTCCTTCCCTCCCTCCCACCCTCCTTCCTTCCTTCCTTCTTTCCTTCCCTCCCTCCCTCCCTCCTTCCTTCCCTCCCTTGCTTGTGCTCTCTCTCTCCCCCCTTTTTCACAGTCTGTCTCTGTCACCGAGACTGGAGTGCAGTGGTGCAATCATAGTTAATTGCAATTTTTTCAATTTTGATTTCTAGAAATGGAGTCTTGCTCTGTTGCTCAGGCTGCAGTGCGGTGGTTTGATCTCAGCTCACTGCAACCTCTGCCTCCCAAGTTCAAGCTATTTTCCTGACTTAGCCTCCTGAATAGCTGGGCTTACAAGCGGGCACCACCATGCCTGGCTGATTTTTGTATCTTTAGTAGAGACAGGGTTTCATGTTGGTGAGGCTGGTCTTGAACTCCTGACCTCAGATTACGTGCCTGCCTTGGCCTCCCAAAGTGCTGGGATTACAGGCATGAGCCACCATGCCTCACCTCACTGCAACATTGACCTGGGCTCAAGCCATCCTCCCACCTCAGCCTCCTCAGTAGCTGGGACCACAGGTGTGCACCACCAAGCTTGGCTTTTGTTTTGCAGATACTGGGTCTTTGCCAATTGGTCCACGTTGGTCTCAAATTCCTGGGCTCAAGTGATTCTTATGCCTTGGCCTCCCAAAGTGCTGGGATTCTAGGCATGAGCCACCACACCCAGAATTCTTTGTTTAGTTTAAATGCTCCTGTGCGTTCCCTCAAACTGTTCATCCACACAACTCCCCTCAGCCAATAGCACATATGCTCACACTCACACAGAAATATTCACACATGCACATGCAAACACTTATATACACTCACACACTTACACAAACAACTCACACGTCCACCAACACCAAGCTCTGCGGTATCTTCTGTAGCAGGACGAGAGGAAACCACCAAACCCAACGTAATCTTGAGGTTGGAACAAGGAAAGGAGCCATGGTCAGAAGAAGAAGAAGTGCTGAGAGGTGGCCTTGCAGGTAGGTGACCAGGAGAGCACTGTGGGTCAGTGTTGCAGGGAAGCCAATTCAATTCTTTTGTTTTGTTTTGTTTTAGACGGAGTCTCACTCGGTTGCCCAGGTTGGAGTGCAGTGGCGCAATCTCAGCTCACTGCAACCTCCAGCTCCCGGGTTTAAGTGATTCTCCTGCCTCAGCCTCCTGAGTAGCTGGGATTACAGGTGCCTGCCACCACGCCTGGCTAATTTTTGCATTTTTAGTAAAGACAGCGTTTCATCATGTATGTCAGGCTGGTCTCAAACTCCTGACCTCGTGATCTGCCCGCCTTGGCCTCCCAAAGTGCTGGGATTACAGGCGTGAGCTACTGCACCCGGCAAATTCAGTTTTTTTTAAATGATGAAGTCATTTGACAGCAATAAGAGCTGGCTGTGACTTCCTGGGAGTGCAGAAGGAAATCTCCAGGCATTATTCTCCACTCAGAAATGTCATTTATATTGTTCTCTGAGTTTTCCTTTGCAGGCAAACTCTATTTCCTTTTTTTTTTTTTTGAGACAGAGTTTCACTCTTGTTACCCAGGCTGGAGTGCAATGGCGCGATCTTGGCTCACCGCAACCTCCGCCTCCTGGGTTCAGGCAGTTCTCCTGCCTCAGCCTCCTGAGTAGCTGGGATTACAGGCACGCGCCACCACGCCCAGCTAATTTTTTGTATTTTTAGTAGAGACGGGGTTTCACCGTGTTGACCAGGATGGTCTTGATCTCTTGACCTCGTGATCCACCCGCCTCGGCCTCCCAAAGTGCTGGGATTACAGGCGTGAGCCACCGCGCCCGGCTTTTTTTTTTTTTTTTTTTAAAAGACAGAGCCTTGGTCTGTTGTCCAGAATGGAGGCAGTGGTGCGATCTTGGCTCACTGCAACCTCCACCTCCCAGGTTTAAGCGAGTCTCCTGTCTCAGCCTCCCAAGTAGCTGGGATTATAGGTGCCTGCCACCACACCCAGCTAATTTTTGTATTTTTAGTAGAGGTGGGGTTTCACCATGCTGGCCTGGCTGGTCTTGAACTCCTGGCCTCAGGTGATCTGCTCACCTCTGACTCCCAAAGTGCTGGGATTACAGGTGTGGGTCACTGTGCCCGGCCTGGCAAACCCTATTTCTTAATCTCCCTCTCCCTGGTATCCCTGGGCTCTCGCCGGCTCCCTGTGCACTAGCTCTCCGCTCCTCAGTCCTTTACCAATAGACCTGTGATGGCTTCATGTAACGTTAGTTCACCTAGAACTCTAACAGAGCTTACATTAACTTTGGTTTCTCATAGACATTAGGTGTGAAAGCAGAACGATCACCACAATAGTTTGTTTATGGCATTTTATTTCAAGCATGTGAGTGGAAAGTTTTACACAGGACATTTCTTTGTATTCCATTTTAGAAAAAAACTGGGACATTGGAGGGCAGATTTGGAACCCCCAGGATGTGAAAGAGAGTCTTTCAAGAGAAGTCCCATCAATCAATAAGAAAACGCTGACTACACAGAAAGGCACAGAACATGACAAATCTAAGAGAATACTTCGACGGAGCATAGATGATGTTTCTTCCAGACTTAGATTCCTCGAATGTGGCCCATTTGACAGGCATTTGAACTGTAATTTCAATTTGAAAAGCTATGTACAAAACAATTCTCATAAAGAGAGTGGATACAGAAAATTAGTTGGTGATAATCCATCCAAATTTGTAGGAAAACAACTTAAATGTGATGCACGTAGAAAGTTATTCAGTTCAAAGTCACGCCTTCAGAGTCACCTGGGGATAAATGCCAGTCAGAAATCCTTTGAATGTCCTAACTGTGGAAGAGCATTCCAGGAGAAGTGGAAGCTGAATAAACATCAGAAGACTCACGCAGAGGGAAGGCCCTATAAATGTGAGAAATGTGGAAACGCCTACAAGCAGAAGTCAAATCTCTTTCAACATCAGAAAATTCATACTAAAGAGAAGCCCTATACATGTAAGACCTGTGGAAAAGCCTTTTCCTGGAAATCATCCTGCATTAATCACGAGAAAATTCATAATGCCAAGAGATCCTATCAGTGTAATGAATGTGAGAAATCCTTCAGGCAGAGCTCAACCCTCATTCAACATAAAAAAGTTCACAGTGGAGAAAAACCCTTTCAATGTAAGGACTGTGGAAAGGCTTTCATTTACAAGTCAGACATTGTGAAACACCAGAGAATACACACGGGAGAGAAACCCTATAAATGCAGCATATGTGAGAAGGCCTTTACCCAGAAATCAAATGCCATTGATCATGAGAGAATTCACACTGGAAAGAGAGCTTATGCGTGTGAGCTATGTGGAAATACCTTTATCCAGAAGAAAAACCTCATTCAACACAAAAAAATCCATACTGGGGAAAAATCCTACGAATGTAATAGTTGTGGAAAAGCCTTCTTTCAGAAGTCAAACCTTCGTATCCATCAGAAAACTCACAGCGGAGAGAGGGCCTACAGATGTAGTGAATGTGGAAAAACTTTCATCCGGAAACTAAGCCTTAGTTTGCATAAAAAAATCCATACTGGGCAAAAGCCTTATCAATGTGCTGAATGTGGAAAAGCCTTCGCTGACAAGTCATACCTTGTTAAGCACCAGAAAAGAATTCACTCCAGATAGGAACCCCGTGCACTTTAAAAAACATGGGAAATGTAATCCCAGCACTTTGGGAGGCCGAGGCGGGTGGATCACGACGTCAAGAGATCGAGACCATCCTGGTCAACATGGTGAAACCCCGTCTCTACTAAAAATACAAAAAATTAGCTGGGCATGGTGGCGTGTGCCTGTAATCCCAGCTACTCAGGAGGCTGAGGCAGGAGAATTGCCTGAACCCAGGAGGTGGAGGTTGCGGCGAGCCGAGATCGCGCCATTGCACTCCAGCCTGGGTAACAAGAGCGAAACTCCATCTGGAAAAAAAAAAAAAAAAAAAAAAAGGGAAAATATGGTAGCCTGGAATTGTCACCGCAGAATTCATGTTGAAATGGTCTGTAGTTTGAAGGCTATCTTTGAAGGTAGTGAGGACTAATTATGCACAGTACCCTTTGAAAACTGATTTCACTTACTCGCCAAATGTTTATTAAGTATAAATATTTATTAGATGGCTTTTGTGTACCAGGAACTCTTAAATGCTGAAGATGTAGCAATAAACCAATTGCACCAAAAACCCTTATGGAGTTTTATTCCAGTGACTAGTGACCAGTGGTATTCATATCTTTAAAAACTTTTAAAAGACTATACTTTTGGCCGGGTGCAGTGGCTCACACCTGTAATCCCAGTACTTTGGGAGGCCGAGCTGTGCAGATCACCTGAGCTCAGGAGATCGACACCAGCGTGACCAACATGGTGAAACCCCAACTCTACTAAAAATGTAAAGATTGGCCAGGCATGGTTTTGGGCACCTGTAATCCCAGCTACTTGGGAGGTGGAGGTTGCAGTTAGCCAAGATCACACCATTGCACTCCAGCCTGGGCGACAGGAGCAAAACTCTATCTCAAAAAATAAAAGAAAATGAATGAATGAATGAATAAAATACAGTGCTTTATACTTTTAGGGATCATTTCTGTAATTCTTGAGTGGAGAAGTTTCTCTAGAGGTATAGAGCACTGGAAACCATGACCAGGAAGTGCAGCTTTCTCTCCAGAGCACAAAGCTATCTTGGCATTGCTTCATGGGAACTGCCATTTGGCTTTTTTTTTTTTTTTTTGAGATAGGGTGTCACTGTTGTCCAGGCTGGAGTGCAGTGGTGTAGTCATAGCTCACGACAGCCTCAAACTCTCGGCCAGTCCTTCCACTTCAGGCTCCCAAAGTGCTGGGATTACAGGCATGAGCCATGGCACTCACCTTATTTCTTATAATACTTTCCTTCTTTTCCTCTGAAATGCTAAAAATAATCTATTTTTTAAAACCTCATACGTATGTTTCTGGTTGCTCTTCTCTTTTTTCCCACACCTACTCTGCCTAATTTTGCCCCATTACTTATATATCACCAGACTCTTCTTATCTCTTTGTACCCACAAAATCCTCTCAACTTCATCTATCTACTCACATGGCCATTTTTTTTTTTTTTTTATTTTTATGGCATCTCACTCTGTCACCCAGGCTGGAGTACAGGGGCACAATCTCAGCTCACTGCAACCTCCGCCTCCCGGGTTCAAGTGATTCTCCTGCCTCCGCATCCCAAGTACAGGAGCCCACCAGCACGCCCAGCTAATTTTTTGTATTTTTAGTAGAGACGGGGCTTCGCCAAGTTGCTCAGGCTGGTTTTGAATGCCTGACAAGTGATCCACCCACCTTGGCCTCTCAAAGTGATAGGATTAAGGCGTGAGCCACCGCACCCGGCCAGCTCTTCTATTCTTTCCCATGCCTACTCTGCCTAATTTTGCCCTGTTCCTAGTATATCAATCACCAAGCTCTTCTTATCTCTTTGTACCCACAAAATCCTCTCAAGTTCCATCTATCTACTCACATGGCCATTTAAAAAAGTTGTTATTTACTCCTTGCTGAATTCAAAGTCTAACACATCACCTATTGATACCGTGTACACTATATGCCGTTTAAGGCTTGGCCACCAGGCAATGTTGCACATTTATGAAGATGGGTTTATAGTTTTATTCATATTAATAACATAAGCAACATTTTACAGTGCTTCTGAATTCACAAAATCACATGGATATTTAATATATTGCATTTTCCATATAACCCTGATGTTATGCCCTGAGATTCATGGAAAATGGTCAATACAGTTGATTGCTGCAAAGCAAATTTTACTAGTAACCAGTTGCAAACACATGTGGAAGCCAGCCAATGGTGTATATATTGATTGGGTTATTATTTTAAGAAGTTTACAAAGGAGAAGTATTGGCTCCCTGCTTTCTTCATGTGTCCTAACTGAAAATTGTGGAGTGCTTTGACTGTTCTGACCAGACAAGCTGCCGGCTTTTCCCAGGAGCTTGAATCCAAATCAGAGTGTGAAACATTCCCAGGCACTGACAGAGATGCTTAAGCTGCTGCCCAAAACACTGAAAGAAAATGGTCCCAGCCCGCAACGAAATTCAGTTTATAAAAACTGATGTAAACCCCATACCCTGCCGGGCGTGGTGGCTCAGCCTGTAATCCCAGGACTTTGGGAGGCCGAGGCAGGCCGATCCCTGAGGTCAGGAGTTCAAGACCAGCCTGGACAACATGGTGAAACCCCGTCTCTACTAGAAATACAAAAAGTTAGCTGGGCGTGGTGGCAGGCGCCTGTAATCCCATCTACTCGGGAGGCTGAGGCAGGAGAATCAGTTGAACCTGGGAGACAGATGTTGCAGTGAGCAGAGACTGTGCCACTGCATTCCAGCCAGAGCAAGAGACTCTGTCTCAAAACAAAAATTAAAATAAAATAAACCCGGCTGGGCGCAGTGGCTCACGCCTGTAATCCAAGCACTTTGAAGGCCAAGGTGGGCGGATCACCTGAGGTCGGGAGTTCAAGACCAGCCTGACCAACATGGTGAAACCCTGTCTTTAAAAATAAAATAAAATAAACCCCATAGCCTGACCCTCTCACTACAGCAGACACACCAAGGTAGACCATTCTCCCTTCCTTCTGTTTTTTTTTTTTTTTGAAACAAGGTCTTCGTCACCCAGGCTGGAGTGCAGTAGTGCAATCATAGCTCACTGCAGCCTTGAACTCCAGGCTCAAGTGATCCTCCCACCTCAGCTTCCTGAGTAGCTGAGACATGCCTGGCTAAGTTATTTTTGTGGAGACAGGGTCTTGCTCTATTGCCAGGCTGGTTTTGAACTCCTGTGTTCAAGCAGTCCTCCCATCTTGGCCTCCCAAAATGCTGGGATTACAGGGGTGACCCACTGTGCCCAGCAGGTAGACCATGCTTTCTTCTCTCACCATCCACCTGAAGATATGCTGCAGCAGTAAGTTCCTCCTAATAAATGCTCTGGACAGGTCCCCCTGGCGTTTAGTGCTTCTTCCTTTGGAATCCCAACTGGCCTGCTCTCAGAATGGTTTTGGGCATTCATTTGTTGGAATTTCTCTGCTGCCACTTTTGGGGTGACTCTATCTAGTTTTAGGTTCAGTGGGACAACATAAAGAAATGCAAAACATTCGATGGAAATCATTTATATAACAATCCATAGCAACAGTATAAAAATACACCAAGATACTCCACGCATTAACAATGTTCTTCAAACTTTCATGAGCACTAGAGTCTCCATCAGATTGCTAGGCCACACCTCCTGTTTCTGCGCCAGTTGGTCTGGAGGGGGCCCAAGAATCTGCATTTCTGATCGGTCCCTAGCCGCTGCTGTTGCTGGTTGAAGAACATTTTGAAAACCATCGTGTCAAAACATGAAAAGCACCATTCTAATCTTGTAGGGAAAATATGCATATGGGCCTGAGTTCTGGGATCTAGATACATTCCCCCAAAATAAGTGTTTTTCATTGAGCTTTCATCCTGAGATACTTGTTCCTTCATTCTGGGTGAAGTATAGGATTCTCCTTGTGTGGATGAAGTGAGACCCAGTGAGTCTGTCAAGCAGGTCTGTATAAAGAGTCATCTTACTCCCCCTGAGGAATCACCTCTGCCTGTGTGCTAAGTAGCCGAGAGTTCTCCGCCCTTCTTAACAGCTCCTCAAAAATCCCATTGTGCATGTAAAAGAAGATATATCCAGAGTGAAGCCTCGCCTCCTGCATTTTGGTCTCTGAGATTTCTGATACACATAGATCGTTGTATGTGAACCAGGCCTGCTTCTGAAAGTCATATGCATCGCTGATGTAATGGCCTGAATTTGGGGAGCTCCCAATATGGCTGACAACACTGATGAGTCTGTAGGTCTGAAGAGGATCCCCCATCTTCGTGTTTCTCAGTTCCTTGACTTCGTCTCTTGTGTTCTCTGTATCTAAAATGTCTTTGTTTCCTGAGTTATCAGAACCAAGTGCCCCCAGGTGATTCAGGTCAGCCTTTTGAAGTCTGAATTCTGTAGGTGGACTGAGGGTGTCCTCTCTATGTTCCTGGGCATCCAGCTTCCTAACACCTGGAGGTGGTGCCTGCTGAAGAAGTTCCTCTATGATGCTCTTCTCAATACACTGCTGGAGCTGTTGAGACATCCTTGGAGATCCTTCTGGAATCCTGTTTTCTTTACACTCGTAAGAGTTAGAGTCAATGACACTGTGAAAATCTAACTCTACAAATGTGCTGCTTTCCTCACACTTCTGACGTTCTGGATGTTGAGGCATCTCTTGAAGGTGAACGTCTAGTGTGTCTGGGCTGCTGATTGGTTTACTGCCATCTTCACAGATCACAGGAAGAGAAATGTCTCCCTGATCCATCAGTGAGTCAGCCGCTGGACACTTCTTTTCAGCGAACGCCCTGTCTCTAAAGTTGACCAATTCTGACTCCAGTGCAGAGCCATTTTCCAGGTGTCTCTGATGCTGCTGTTGGCTTGCTTCTCCACAGTCACTCTGGAATCTCTGAAGGTCAGCATTCTTGTCTGGTTCCATGGGTAGAAACGGGGAGTCACTGGATTCCGAGGTCAGCTTCATTGACGGTGTTAATGGGCTGGTGATCTCAGAAATCATCTCCTGAGAGACTTCCAGGACTTCACATTTCCCCACGGGTGCGTTACTGCTCAAGGGAAGAGGCTGTTTGGTGCTTTCATTGCAATGAGAAGATAAGTTTACATATCTGGGAATATAAACTTGCTCGTTATTCTTCACCAGCAACCAAGCGTCGTCGAAGCTATAGCGCTTCAGATGAATGATAAGGACCCTGGAGAGCCTGCTAAGTGTGTGCATTGCAACACAAGTCTTGTGCTTACACATCTCACAGTTATATTCAAGCTCTTCTGCTCTAAAGAAAAGATCTAAAGAATTCTGAATGGACATAGGAGGACATTTTGTTTCTTGGTGCAGGTTGATGGAGAGATAATTATTAGGTTCTACCTTGAGAACAGCATGACCACAGGCTTTACAAATAATGGAGAGTTGCAATTCAAACTCAAAATTAGCAACAACAGGACAAACAAACACTCTCGCGGCAGCATTACCAACATGCAATTGTGGAGATGAATTTTCGTCCCCACATTCTTTCCCAGTCTTCAAAATGGCATTTAACTTTTCCATGTCTTCTTTCAGCTGGTCTAAACATTGACCTAAAAACTCATGAGCATCATTCTGCATGTTGCCAGAAAATATTTCTGCAACTGCCGAAATGACTTTTTTAACATTCCCAAGTAATTCTTTCTTGATGTCTGTGCTACAGAAATCTTTGAAAGCAAGCAGCTGGGTCATGGTCATAATAAGAGCCTCAAAGGGAATATATTCCCACGGGACATCTTGAGTGAGTAAGTCACTAGCAAAAGACGGAATCGCAAATAGCGATTGTAAAATTGCATTCATGTAACAGGTGTTTCCCAAGTTGGGGAAGCCTTGCTGCAGTTGCTCTGAATGAGAGTCAAGAGGTACCTGGGCTTCGCTGCATCTTGGGTCATCCTGGCTGTGCTCTGGTTCTAATGGAAA